>NW_022261984.1:3167284-3247284 GCF_002021735.2 Oncorhynchus kisutch | reverse complement strand
TCCATGAGAGTCTCAGCTTTCAATAGAGTGGTTATAATAGTTTATAACAACGGAGGAAACCATCTTGTCCATGAGAGTCTCAGCTTTCAATAGAGTGGTTATAATAGTTGATAGGCGTTTTTGCGAGAAGACCGATTTGCAACCCATAACGGGACCTCAGTTTGAAGGCTGGGGTGTCAAAGCCTCAGTAATGCTATGTGATCTATGTGCAAAATGTCCAATATTTTATCTACTACATACCCACACACTCATCATGGTGTCTATCTGCTGCTGTGTCTCTTCCTGGAGGTTACTGTCTGCTCAAACCACTGGTTAAGGTGTGAAGTTCTCCCTAAATCTATAACACTGTATGTTCTCAGACACAACAGACTGTGAAGCTAAAACAGCTGTATAACAGGATATACAGTGCCTTGCGAAAGTATTCGGCCACCTTGAACTTTGCGACCTTTTGCCACATTTCAGGCTTCAAACATATAGATATAAAACTGTATTTTTATGTGAAGAATCAACAACAAGTGGGACACAATCATGAAGTGGAACGACATTTATTGGATATTTCAAACTTTTTTAACAAATCAAAAACTGAAAAATTGGGCATGCAAAATTATTCAGCCCCCTTAAGTTAATACTTTGTAGCGCCACCTTTTGCTGCGATTACAGCTGTAAGTCGCTTGGGGTATGTCTGTATCAGTTTTGCACATCGAGAGACTGACATTTTTTCCCATTCCTCCTTGCAAAACAGCTCGAGCTCAGTGAGGTTGGATGGAGAGCATTTGTGAACAGAAGTTTTCACAGATTCTCGATTGGATTCAGGTCTGGACTTTGACTTGGCCATTCTATCACCTGGATATGTTTATTTTTGAACCATTCCATTGTAGATTTTGCTTTATGTTTTGGATCATTGTCTTGTTGGAAGACAAATCTCCGTCCCAGTCTCAGGTCTTTTGCAGACTCCATCAGGTTTTCTTCCAGAATGGTCCTGTATTTGGCTCCATCCATCTTCCCATCAATTTTAACCATCTTCCCTGTCCCTGCTGAAGAAAAGCAGGCCCAAACCATGACGCTGCCATCACCATGTTTGACAGTGGGGATGGTGTGTTCAGGGTGATGAGCTGTGTTGCTTTTACGCCAAACATAACGTTTTGCATTGTTGCCAAAAAGTTCAATTTTGGTTTCATCTGACCAGAGCACCTTCTTCCACATGTTTGGTGTGTCTCCCAGGTGGCTTGTGGCAAACTTTAAACAACACTTTTTATGTATATCTTTAAGAAATGGCTTTCTTCTTGCCACTCTTCCATAAAGGCCAGATTTGTGCAATATACGACTGATTGTTGTTCTATGGACAGAGTCTCCCACCTCAGCTGTAGATCTCTGCAGTTCATCCAGAGTGATCATGGGCCTCTTGGCTGCATCTCTGATCAGTCTTTTCCTTGTATGAGCTGAAAGTTTAGAGGGACGGCCAGGTCGTGGTAGATTTGCAGTGGTCTGATACTCCTTCCATTTCAATATTATCGCTTGCACAGTGCTCCTTGGGATGTTTAAAGCTTGGGAAATCTTTTTGTATCCAAATCCGGCTTTAAACTTCTTCACAACAGTATCTCGGACCTGCCTGGTGTGTTCCTTGTTCTTCATGATGCTCTCTGCGCTTTTAACGAACCTCTGAGACTATCACAGTGCAGGTGCATTTATACGGAGACTTGATTACACACAGGTGGATTGTATTTATCATCATTAGTCATTTAGGTCAACATTGGATCATTCAGAGATCCTCACTGAACTTCTGGAGAGAGTTTGCTGCACTGAAAGTAAAGGGGTGAATAATTTTGCACGCCCAATTTTTCAGTTTTTGATTTGTTAAAAAAGTTTGAAATATCCAATAATGTCGTTCCACTTCATGATTGTGTCCCACTTGTTGTTGATTCTTCACAAAAAAATACAGTTTTATATCTTTATGTTTGAAGCCTGAAATGTGGCAAAAGGTCGCAAAGTTCAAGGGGGCCGAATACTTTCGCAAGGCACTGTACAACCTAATATACTGTCTGTTGTACTGTGTGCAGATACATAAAGTACCAAAGTATATTTTAAGGGAGCAATTAGAATTAGCCTTTATATGGAGCAGTCTGAGGAGATTTATGCTAATGTTGATTTTGCCAGAATAACAACTCATCCCTCAACGTAGCCAAGACTAAGGACCTAATTGTGGACTACAGGACAAGGAGGACTGAGCACGCCCCCATTCTCATCGACGGGGCTGTAGTGGAGCAGGTTGAGAGCTTCAAGTTCCTCGGTGTCCACATCAACAACAAACTAGAATGGTCCAAACACACCAAGACAGTCGTGAAGAGGGCACAAAGCCTATTCCCCCTCAGGAAACTTAAAAGATTTGGCATGGGTCCTGAGATCCTCAAAAGGTTCTACAGCTGCAATATCAAGAGCATGGTTGCATCACTGCCTGGTACGGCAATTGCAAGGCCTCTGACCGCAAGGCACTTCAGAGGGTAGTGCGTACGGGCCAGGACATCACTGTGGTTAAGCTGCCTGCCTTCCAGGACCTCTACACCAGGTGGTGTCAGAGGAAGGCCCTAAAAATGGTCAAAGTCCCCAGCCACCCCAGTCATAGACTGTTCTCTCTACTACTGCTTGGCAAACGGTACCGGAGTGCCAAGTCTAGGACAAAAAGGCTTCTCAGAAGTTTTTACCCCCAAGCCATAAGATTCCTGAACAGGTAATCAAATGGCTACCCGGACTATTTGCATTGTGTGCACCCCTAAACCCTCTTTTTATGCTGCTGCTACTCTCTGTTTATCACATATGCATAGTCACTTGTACTATACATTCATGTACATACTACCTCAATTGGGCTGACCAACCAGTGCTCCCGCACATTGGCTAACCGGGCTATCTGCATTGTGCTCCGCCGCCCACCAATCCTGACCACCCCTCTTTTACGCTACTGCTACTCTCTGTTCATCATATAGTCACTTTAACCATATCTACATGTACATACTACCTCAATCAGCCTGATTAACCGGTGTCTGTATGTAGCCTCGCTACTTTTTTAGCCTCGCTACTGTATATAGCCTATCTTTTTACTGTTGTTTTATTTCTTTACTTACTTATTGTTCACCAAACACCTTTTTTGCGCTATTGGTTAAGTAAGCATTTCACAGCGGTTTTATTTGACGCACGTGACAAATACACTTTGATTTGATTTGAGGAAAAGCTGTGGACAGGATACTGTGAACTGGAGCATAGATAAACAACCTGAATCTCAGAACACTGGTAAATACATCGTAGTCATAGAGACACACATGGAAATCTAAACCAATAGTTATTATTCTTCCAATGCCACACAAACAATTTAGCTTATGTTAATGTAATGAGGTTGGCTGATGCCCCATGCTCCAAGGCTTCAAAAGTCATCTGAGTAAAATAAACTGTAACAAACAGATTATTAATATTCAAAAGCAGAATACAATGTGTCTTCCAAATGAAGGTACCTTACTTCACGAGGAAAACTTTTGAAATGACGTACTTATGGAAATGAATTCATCAAATGCTAAATACTACAGCTCCTAAATGAAACGTTGTTCCTTTAAGACGAGAAGTTAAATGTTCTGAAATGTTTGAGGCGCTGTATTTCAGGATGTAAAGTAACTGCAGAAACGTACATTGTTATGTTCATAAAGTCCTACGTAACTCGCCCCTGTGTATTTCCAACCTGGTCTCAGAGCATTTCGTATTATACGGTACGTAAATCTGAGACACCCATTTAGTATGATATGTTACTTTTCATATGGTATGTATCAGTTTGTGGATGCCCATCATCCATTGTGTATGGTATGTTATGAATTACAATGTGTATGATATGTTAAGTATTACAATGTGTAAATATGTTATGAACTACAATTTGCATGATATGTTACGAATTTGCTAAACATATGATGTGTTCTGAATTCTACTAACATTAGCTAGCTGGCTAACATTAGCAAGGTGAGGGGTTAACTGTAACTGGCCACTATATTTCCTGTTGCTGTGAGAAGCTGTATATTTAACAACAAGTCCCCCTCAACAGGAAGAGAGATGGGGTGAGAAAACATCACTTTAAATACAGCTATTCTTCCTCCGTTTACAGATGAAACAACATAGATGCTTCATCATAGATTATATGAGGCGAATTATATTTTACACTCAAATCAAATTTAGACAGTCATTGATGGCGATGGGAGACGAAGTGAAATGTTGTATTAAAGGGTTACTTCAGGATTTAGGCCCTTTATCTACTTCCCCAGAGACAGATGAGTTTATGGGTGACATTTTTATGACTGTATCCAGTATGAAGGAAGTTAGAGGTAGTTTTGTGAGCCAATGCTAACTACAGGTAGCCTGATGACTGGAGGTGTATGGAAATCAGCTCCTATTGATTTAAATGTTGGAGTATAAGTATACTAGAGAGAAAAACACCAATGTAAGCAAGGATTGAAAATATTAGGTTATCTGACTGTTTTTAACCCTGTAGGTACTGGTATTAACCATCATATCTGACTGTTTTAACCCTGTAGGTACTGGTATTAACCATGATATCTGACTGTTTTTAACCCTGTAGGTACTGGTATTAACAGCCCCAAGATAATTCAGAAGATTCCGTAACTCCCCCTTTCACCTTTCTGCTGATTTGGACCCTCTGTTTACTCCCAAATATACATCAACATGTTCAGGAGGTCCAGGACTACAAACATGGGTCATTATAATGTCCAGACAATAGATGTGACACTACAAACTGTTCCAAGTGGATATTGAGGGTGGGTAGTTTTAACCAGTGAGGATGAGATGACAACAGAAACCATCAAGGCTCTCCTCTACATTTACAGTTTAGTCATTTAGCAGAAGCTCTTATACAAAGAGACGTACAGGACCAATTAGGGTGCCTTGCTCAAGAGCACATCGACAGATTTTTTATGTAGTCGGCTCGCATTTTAAAGAAGCAGCAAACTTTCGCTTACTGGCCCAACGATCTTAACTTCTAGGCTACCTGCCGCCCTCTCTCTTAATGAACCTGATTGGTTGAGGAGATTTTGAGTGACAGCTTGTTGAACGACTGAAAGGAACCACTTAATTTCCCTCTTTTGGGACCCATATAGGGGAACAACAGTCAAATATGAGCATTTGATATTGTGCTTATATGTAACTTGACATCAAAGACTGGCTGTCAAAGATTATTAAGTAACATCCTTTGATTCTTTGACATCTCTACTACACTCATTGGTTGGTGATACAGTCAACTCCTATACAGTGTATGTAATGGTGGTTTGGTACTGTTGAGAATGTTTGCACCAGGCCTAAATTGGAGCATGAAAATATCTGTAGGATTTATTTGAATTAGAAATTGTGTACGCACAAAGTCAAATGTACTAACTTCAAGTTGTATCTGATGATGTGTGAAATATAACTACTGGTCCACAGGAAGCTACAATGTCACGACTCCTTCCGAAGTTGGCTCCCCTTCCTGTTCGGGTGGCGCTCCGCGGGCGTCGTCACCGGCCTACTAGCCACCACTGACTTTTTCCTCCCCCTCCTTATTTGTTTATTGGTTACACCTGTTTTTAGTTAGGGTGATTAGTAGGGCTTTATTACCCAGCAGGCCCGCCTGTTGGGTGTGCGGGATTGTTTTGTGTACTGTTTGTACATGCGTGTATGTCACGGTTCGTGGTAGTTGTATTTTTCGGCACTATTTTGTTCCCCTTGTGTGTTGGGGCATTCGGTTGGAGTGTGCATGCATGTGTACGTGTACATATGTGTGCGTGCTTGTGCATGTGTGTGTGAGGGTGTGTGTGTGTGGGTTTGAGACAGAGAGACTGTGTGTTGGTGTGTGTGTGTGTGTGTGTGTGTGTGTGTGTGTGTGTGTGTGTGTGTGTGTGTGTGTGTGTGTGTGTGTGTGTGTGAAAGAGAGAGAGAATGAATGAGGAAATTGTGTGCACTGTAGGCTACTGTATGTGTTACAGTATGTTGTCATGGTGATGTTAAACCACTTTTTCACAAATCCAGTTGAGTTTCCTGTCACATGACAAGTCATTCCATGCATCTAGAGAACTCTGTTCATTACGTATCTCAACACAGACCGCCTTACCATATTCTGGTTTGCCAGCACCATTATCAGCCTGATGTGGTGTAGACCGGTACCTACAGGGTTAAAAACAGTCAGATATCATGGTTAATACCAGTACCTACAGGGTTAACAACAGTCAGATATCATGGTTAATACTATTACCTACAGGGTTAATAACAGTCAGATATCATGGTTAATACCAGTACCTACAGGGTTAACAACAGTCAGATATCATGGTTAATACCAGTACCTACAGGGTTAAAAACAGTCAGATATCGTGGTTAGAGTATCACAATCCTAAATAATATCCAGAAATGTTTCAGCTTTGTTGACTGCAGCTATCAATAGAAATAACCTGTATAGATAAAGGTTGAATGGACTTATTCCATCAGAGTAGTTATCGTCTCTTACTCTGTGGTCAGTGTTGGTCCACCAGTTGAGTGTAGAGAACCTAGAGTATGAACAACACATAAAATCAGTCCTACTCCTTACTCTGTGGTCAGTGTTATTAGAGCAGTAGTATATTACCTTGTTGTCAGTAGGGTGCCGTCCACCCATCTCCAGGTCTCTCAGTAACAGAGTCAGTCAAATCAATCCAGACACCCTTGTTGAGGTTGAAGAGAAATCTATTTTGTTGAGAAAGATACATACAAACGTGTATGATTGATCATATGTACTCCCTCTACACTCATATCTTCTCTCGCTCTCTCATTATTGTAGGTTTTCTCTCAGAGTGGTGTTACTGGTCTGTAGCTGGTTTCTCTCTTTATTCAGGGTGGTTTTACTGGTCTGTACTTGTTCTCTCTCTGTTGAGTCATGATGACCAATGACTCCATCTGTAAAAGTGAAAAGTTATTCAAACATGTAACTACCACACCATTGATGATTAAGTATGATTAAATAGGCTACTCAGTGACAACATACTAAACTTACAGTAGGCAGACATGCCTATGATCCCAGCCAGTAGGAGAACACACAGCAGCCCCAGACACACTGCAGCAACTCCAGAGGGTCTCTTCCACCACTGAACATGTACTGAATTAGAAATTATTAAAGATATTTGGTCATGTGTTTTACTGTATCATCCAGGATTGGGACACATAAAGGTCTAGTACTACAGGGTAATCTCACCTGATTAGTATTTTGTGTCTGTGTGTTTTTAACCCTGTAGGTACTGGTATTAACCATGATATCTGACTGTTGTTAACCCTGTAGGTACTGGTATTAACCATGATATCTGACTGTTTTTAACCCTGTAGGTACTAGTATTAACCATGATATCTGACTGTTTTTAACCCTGTAGGTACTGGTATTAACCCTGATATCTGACTGTTTTTAACCCTGTAGGTACTGGTATTAATCATGATATCTGACTGTTGTTAACCCTGTACGTACTGGTATAATATAATACATGATATGACTCCCACCAGTCTTAGTATGATAATATACTACATGATATGACTCCCACCAGTCTTAGTTTGATAATATACTACATGATATGACTCCCACCAGCCTTAGTTTGATAATATAATAGATGATATGGGATCTTTTAATGACCTCAGAGATTCAGGACACCCGTTAAACATCCCATCCGAAAGACAGCATCCTATACAGGGCAGTGGCATAGGGATATTTTTTAGACCAGAGGTAAGAGTGCCTCCAACTGGCCCTCCAACACCACGTCCAGCAGCATCTGGTCTCCCATCAAGGGACTGACCTGGACCAACCCTGCTTAGCTTCAGAATAAAGCCAACAGTGTGATGAAGGGTGGTTTGACTCCCACCAGTCTTGGTTTGATAATATGTGTGAATTCACAGTGTCCCAATTTTGGATCTGCTAAAATTAATTGGGATCCTGTTAATGCAACCGCTGTGTCAGATTTCAAAAAAGCTTCACAGTGAAAGCAAACCATGCAATAATCTGAATACAGCGCTCAGCCACCAAAACAAGCCATACAGATAGCCGACATGTTGTGGAGTCAACAAAAGTCAGAAATAGCATTATAAATATTCACTTACCTTTGATAATCTTCATCGGAATGCACTCCCAGGAATCCCAGTTCCACAATAAATGTTTGTTTTGTTCGATAAAGTCGCATCTTTATGTCCAAATACCTCCTTTTTGTTTGCGAATTTAGTTCACTAATCCAAAAGCACAAGGTGCGGACACTAAGTCCAGACGAAAAGTCAAAAAAGTTCCATTACAGTTCGTAGAAACATGTCAAACAATGTATATAATCAATCTTTTTTTCCTTTAAAAAAAAAAAATCATAAATCTTAAAAAATATTCCAACTGGCCAATTCATAATTCCTTTGTCTTTAGAAAGGAAAAAGAACGGAGCTCGTGCTCACGGCCGCTCGCTATCAATAACTAAAGGCTTTCAACTGAGCCACCTTCTCTGATGGGTCTTATTCGCTCCCCTTCACAATAGAAGCCTGAAACAAGGTTCTAAAGACTTTTGACATCTAGTGGAAGCCTTAGGAAGTGCAATATGACCCCATCTATATTGGATAGGCAATCACTTGAAAAACTACAAACATCAGATTTCCCACTTTCTGGTGGATGTTTCTCAGGTTTTTGCCTGCCATATGAGTTATGTTATACTCACAGACATCATTCAAACAGTTTTAGAAACGTCAGAGTGATTCCTATCCAAATCTACTAATAATATGAATTTCCTACCTTCTGGGCCTGAGTAGCAGGCAGTTTACTCTGGGCACGGTTTTCATCCGAACGTGAAAATACTGCCCCCTAGCCCAAAGAGGTTATGGAGAAGTTTATCTTTAATCCTATGCATAACACTTGTATCTTTCATCAACGTTTATGATGAGTATTTTTGTAAATTGACATGGCTCTCTGCAAAACATTACTGAACATAACGCGCCAATGTAAACTGAGATGTTTTTATATAAATATGAACTTCATCGAACAAAACATACATGTAATGTGTAACATGAAGTCCTATGAGTGCCATCTGATGAAGATCATCAAAGGTTAGTGATACATTTTATCTCTATTTCTGCTTTTTGTAACTCCTCTCTTTGGCTGGAAAATGGCTGTATGGTTTTTTTGTGACTAGGCACTGACCTAACATAATCACTTGGTGTGCCGTAAAGCCTTTTTGGAAAAAACGATGGCTAGATTATCAAGAACTTAAGCTTTAATTTGGTGTATTGCACTTGTGAATGTATAAATATTTCACAAAAAAGAAAGTTGAATTTCGCCATTTCACCAGATATTGTCGAGAGGTTCCGCAACAGGTTTAAATAATGTTTCTGGATGATTTAAAAAATAACAAATAACCAGAACTGGGCTTAAAATCTATTTGAAATGTGTAAAATCTTTTGAGCTTTTGGGACTATTATATTGGTTCCATTAAGCCAGGCTCAACCAAGCAAAGCTAACGTATTTGGGTTGTATTCATTGGGCACAAAATGGAAGAAAGCAAACTGAAACAGGGAGGGATGAACTGTCTAATAAAACATTTTTTAATTTGCCGTTGTAAAACATTTTTACTCTGGTGTGCACCTAATGAACGTGGTCCAGGTCTGCTAAAAACCACCATCCACTGATGGATGGTCGGAAGGACAGACGGACATACAGGAAGCTGTTATTAAAGGAAGTTAGTGGTAGGGTTAAATAGCAACACATGCTGAAATCAACTGAAGTTACAATACAAAATGAGCTCAAGCAATAACTTCTCTAAACTTACTGTGTCCCAAATGGAACCCTATTTCCTACATAGTGATGAACCCTGGTTAAAAGTAGTGTACTACACAGAGAATATGGTGCCATTTGAGATATACCATTAATGTCATTATTCATATTCTATGTAGGCCTCATGTACTGCATCAGTACTAAAAACACAGGACACGTTTCATCCATGGATATAAGGTCACCACAAGTACAATAGGACATTTATAAAGAAAATTGCTTTATTTTAAACATCAATAACATCATATTATTTAATCATAAAACATGTATCATCTGTTCAGTATCTGAATTGGTTCAAATTAGGTGAAGGTTAGGGTCAAGGTAAGGGTCAGTTTTAGGTTTTGTCTATAATCTGTGTGTCAATCAGCAAACTGGATGCAGTCTATCACAGTGCCATCCGTTTTGTCACTAAAGCACCTTATACCACCCACCACTGCGACTTGTATGCTCTAGTCGGCTGGCCCTCGCTACATATTCGTCGCCAGACCCACTGGCTCCAGGTCATCTACAAGTCCATGCTAGGTAAAGCTCCGCCTTATCTCAGCTCACTGGTCACGATGGCAACACCCATCCGTAGCACGCGCTCCAGCAGGTGTATCTCACTGATCATCCCTAAAGCCAACACCTCATTTGGCCGCCTTTCGTTCCAGTACTCTGCTGCCTGTGACTGGAACGAATTTCAAAAACCGCTGAAGTTGGAGACTTTTATCTCCCTCACCAACTTCAAACATCAGCTATCTGAGCAGCTAACCGATCGCTGCAGCTGTACATAGTCTATTGGTAAATAGCCCACCCTTTTCACCTACCTCATCCCCATACTGTTTTTATTTATTTACTTTTCTGCTCTTCTGCACACCAATATCTCTACCCGTACATGACCATCTGATCATTTATCACTCCAGTGTTAATCTGCAAAATTGTAATTATTTGCCTACCTCCTCATGCCTTTTGCACACATTGTATATAGACCCCCCCTTTGTTTTCTACTGTGTTATTGACTTGTTAATTGTTTACTCCATGTGTAACTCTTTGTTGTATGCTCACACTGCTATGCTTTATCTTGGCCAGGTCGCAGTTGCAAATGAGAACTTGTTCTCAACTAGCCTACCTGGTTAAATAAAGGTGAAATAAAAATAAAAAATAAAAAATAAAAATGTGATGCTGGTCAGAAAAGTCCCTCATGTTGGGTATAATACCTTCTTTATTAAGTGTTTGTCTCCCCCTACTGGCTGTTTTCTACAAGCTCAGTTTCTTCCTTCTATTAATGTGACCTTGACCCATAGAGATAGAAAGAGGATTCATCTTAAAATCTGTTCAATTATAGTGTCTTTGACAATGTGTGCAGCACCACTGAGGCTACAACCCATAGGAAAACCCACCCAGTTAACTACCTTGACTACTTTAAAATGGTGGAAGGATGGTGGAAGCCGTCAATGGCGCTGCAAGTGCCTTACTCTCCAATTTCTAGTTTAACATGTGGTATTCTACCAAATCAAAGCAGTCTTCAGACCATCATTAACATATATTATAGAGTTCCTTAAACAGCAGTGCAGACAAAGTACCTACAAAAGGTCTTTCTCACAGATCCAGTACTCTGGATATGAAAATTGACAGTCCCACTACTCTCCTTGGCCTGATAACCAGTAAGGTACCACCACACAGTTCTGACCTCTGCCACCATTAGAATCTCCGCTCTACCAATACCTGCATTAAAGTTAGACTGTTAGACTGACCACTCTCTCAGAACCTACAATATGAACCACACTTAGTCACACTGACCTCTCTCAGAACCTACAGTATGAACCACACTTAGTCACACTGACCTCTCTCAGAACCTACAGTATGAACCACACTTAGTCACACTGACCTCTCTCAGAACCTACAGTATGAACCACACTTAGTCACACTGACCTCTCTCAGAACCTACAGTATGAACCACACTTAGTCACACTGACCTCTCTCAGAACCTACAGTATGAACCACACTTAGTCACACTGACCTCTCTCAGAACCTACAGTATGAACCACACTTAGTCACACTGACCTCTCTCAGAACCTACAGTATGTACAACAAAGAAAATCAGTCCAACTACTTAAACTGTGGTCAATCTTATTATAGCAGTAGTCTCTTACCTTAGGGTGGTCAGTGTTATTATAGAGCAGTAGTCTCTTACCTTGGGGTGGTCAGTGTTATTATAGAGCAGTAGTCTCTTACCTTGGGGTGGTCAGTGTTATTACAGCAGTAGTCTCTTACCTTGGGGTGGTCAGTGTTATTATAGAGCAGTAGTCTCTTACCTTGGGGTGGTCAGTGTTATTACAGCAGTAGTCTCTTACCTTGGGGTGGTCAGTGTTATTATAGAGCAGTAGTCTCTTACCTTGGGGTGGTCAGTGTTATTATAGAGCAGTAGTCTCTTACCTTGGGGTGGTCAGTGTTATTACAGCAGTAGTCTCTTACCTTGGGGTGGTCAGTGTTATTATAGAGCAGTAGTCTCCTACCTTGGGGTGGTCAGTGTTATTATAGAGCAGTAGTCTCTTACATTTAGGTTGTCAGTGTTATTATAAAGCAGTAGTCTCTTACCTTGGGGTGGTCAGTGTTATTATAGAGCAGTAGTCTCTTACCTTGGGGTGGTCAGTGTTATTATAGAGCAGTAGTCTCTTACCTTGGGGTGGTCAGTGTTATTATAGAGCAGTAGTCTCTTACCTTTTTAGTATGTTATGTGAATGTGTGTGTTACCAGGGTGCTGGTCTCCTGGTCCATTATTGGAGCAGTGTCTGCTGTCTCTTCTCTCTTGGTGCTGGTCTCCTGGTCCATTATTAGGAGCAGTGTCTGCTGTCTCTTCTCTCTTGGTGCTGGTCTCCTGGTCCATTATTAGGAGCATTGTCTGCTGTCTCTTCTCTCTTGGTGCTGGTCTCCTGGTCCATTATTAGGAGCAGTGTCTGCTGTCTCTTCTCTCTTGGTGCTGGTCTCCTGGTCCATCATTAGGAGCAGTGTCTGCTGTCTCTTCTCTCTTGGTTCTGGTCTCCTGGTCCATTATTAGGAGCAGTGTCTGCTGTCTCTTCTCTCTTGGTGCTGGTCTCCTGGTCCATTATTAGGAGCAGTGTCTGCTGTCTCTTCTCTCTTGGTGCTGGTCTCCTGGTCCATTATTAGGAGCAGTGCTGGTCTCACTGTCTCTCAGAGTGTCTGCACTGACGTAGATATATTAACAATCCTCTCCTTCATCTCACTTCTGTCCAAGTTGACATTCTTGTTCATATCTGGCTCAGGATAGTTGGCCTTTGACAACTTTAACAATGTCTGAGTCTTTTTTTCTATGTAGGTCTACTATACATTAAGTCTCTGCTTCTGGAATGTGCTCCTGAGTGGTGCTGCGGTCTAGGGCACTGCATGTAAGTGCTAGAGGTGTCCCTACTGACCCTGGCTGAGGTAGGCAGTCATTGTAAATAATAATGTGTTCTTAAATGACCGTCCTAGTTAACTAAATAAAACATAGAATTATTTTACATTAAGTCTCTGCTTCTAGTTATATCTCTGTCATCTGTGTGTCTCTGTCTGTATGACTGCTGTAGGTGTTAACTCTAGGGTTGTATCAACAAAATGACACGGGTAGTTGTGGCTATGCTAATACAACAATATAACACGTTTGCATACTTGTGTGAGAGATTGTTACAGTGGTTATTGTTAAACTATTTTCTGCAGCACAATATAAACCATTTCATGTCTCTACATGGTCATCTTGTCCAGAGTATATCTCAACACTGTCCTCCTGCCCAGGGAATGGGACTTGCTATTTGTGATGATGGACAGGACACTATCATACCAGGAAGATATAGATCATAGAGGGGAAGTGGAGAACAAAGACTAGCTGTTAACATATATTAAATATCATATGTAACAGCCCCAAGATAATTCAGGGAGTTTCCAGAACTCCTTCTTCCTTTCACCTTTCTGCTGATTTGGACCCTCTGTTTACTCCCAAATATACATCAACATGTTCAGTAGGTCCAGGACTACAAACATGGGTCATTATAATGTCCAGACAATAGATTTTAGACTACAAACTGCTCCAAGTGGATATTGAGGATGGGAAGGCTTAACCAGTGAGGAGGAGATGACAACAGAAACGGACGCAGCTCTGTTCTCTCTAAATGAACCTGATTGGTCGAGGAGTTCGTTGAACCACTGAAAATAACAACTTAACTCCCCTCTTTTGAGACCCATATTGCAGAGTCTGATGTACTATCTTCATGTTGACTCTGGTAAACAGGAAGCTACAATGTCAGGAAACAAGTAGGACTTTTATTAATATACTAATACAAATAAATTCAACATTTGTGTCTGAGTTTGAGACAAAGAGAGAGAGAGACAGAGACAGAGGAAGAAGTTCTGTGCACTGTAGGCTACTGTATGTTTTACAGCATGTTGTCATGGTGATTTTAAACCGCTTTCTCACAAATCCAGTTGAGTTTGCTGTCACATGACATGTCATTCCATGCCTTTAGAGGACTCTGGTCTTTGTGTATCTCAGCACAGTCCTCGTCCCCATTAGGACCTGCATTATCAGGCTGTTTGGAATACCAGTACCTACAGGGTTAAAAACAGTCAGATATCATGGTTAATACCAGTACCTACAGGGTTAAAAACAGTCAGATATCATGGTTAATACCAGTACCTACAGGGTTAAAAACAGTCAGACATCATGGTTAATACCAGTACCTACAGGGTTAAAAACAGTCAGATATCATGGTTAATACCAGTACCTACAGGGTTAAAAACAGTCAGATATCATGGTTAACACCAATACCTACAGGGTTAAAAACAGTCAGATATCATGGTTAATACCAGTACCTACAGGGTTAAAAACAGTCAGATAACATGGTTAATACCAGTACCTACAGGATTAAAAACAGTCAGACATCATGGTTAATACCAGTACCTACAGGGTTAAAAACAGTCAGATATCATGGTTAATACCAGTACCTACAGGGTTAAAAACAGTCAGATATCATGGTTAATACCAGTACCTACAGGGTTAAAAACAGTCAGACATCATGGTTAATACCAGTACCTACAGGGTTAAAAACAGTCAGACATCATGGTTAATACCAGTACCTACAGGGTTAAAAACAGTCAGATATCATGGTTAATACCAGTACCTACAGGGTTAAAAACAGTCAGATATCATGGTTAATACCAGTACCTACAGGGTTAAAAACAGTCAGATATCATGGTTAACACCAGTACCTACAGGGTTAAAAACAGTCAGATATCATGGTTAATACCAGTACCTACAGGGTTAAAACAGCCAGATATAATGGTTAATACCAGTACCTACAGGGTTAATAACAGTCAGATATCATGGTTAATACCAGTACCCACAGGGTTAATAACAGTCAGATATCATGGTTAATACCAGTACCTACATGGTTAAAAACAGTCAGACATCACAGTTACAACATCATAATACTAAATAATATGTCAACATTTTATAGGTAACTGCGTTGACTGCTATCATCAATATCAGTAACCTGCATAGAAACATGTTGAATGGAGCCTTATTGACAGATTAGTTATCATCTCTCACCTTGTGGTCAGTGGGGTGCCGTCCACCCATTTCCAGGTCCCCTCCTTAACAGAGTCATTCAGACCAATCCAGACTCTCTTCTTGAGGTTGAAGAGAAATGTCTGTTGTTGAGAAAGATAGATTAACAGACGTTTATGTTTGATCATATTTACCCCTTGCACACCCATCCCCACTCCCTCTCCCTCTCCCTCTTTCTCTCACCTGTTCCTTATCACTGTTTATGATCACCAGGTCTGCTCCTCTCTTCAGACAGTCCTCTCTGCTCTCCTTCCAGGTTTTAGACTCAGTAGACAGGAAGTACCAACTGGATTCAAACTTCTGCCAGCCTTTAGGACAGGTTTGAATATATTGATGACATACGCATTTCCTTCAATTTATCACACTGGAAACTTATTGAAAGAACACAGACTGATGATAAGTTGTGTGGTATTAATGATAATTTATTACTGTAGGTTTACTCACTGAGATTGGTAAGCCTCCCGCTAAGAAAATGTATCTCAGTCTGTAGCTTGTCTCTCTCTTTGGTCATGGTGTTGTAACTGGTCTGTAGCCGGTCTCTCTTTTTAGTCAGGGTGCTGTAACTATTCTGTAGCTGGTCTCTCTCTTTAGTCAGGGTGTTGTATCTGGTCTGTATGTGGTCTCTCTCTTTAGTCAGGGTGTTGTAACTGGTCTGTATCTGGTATCTCTCTTTAGTCAGGTTGTTGTGGCTGGTCAGTAGCTGTTTGATCTCTGCAGATGTGTTGGTTTTATAGGCTAAGAAGCTCTTAGAGACCCCATCATCTGTTATAACAACAACAAAGTGTATCAATAAAATAGATAATCTGGTGAATTGTAGGTGAATGCTGGTGAATTGTAGGAATTATAACTTCAGACTTACAGTAGACAGACAGGCCTATGATCCCAGCCAGTAGAACACACAGCAGCCCCAGACACACTGCAGCAACTAGGAAGAGTCTCTTCCCTGAGCTATCAGGCTCTGTGGACACAGGTACTGTACATAGCATCAATGAGACACAATCACACTTTTAAAGTGATGTTTTCTCACCCCATCTCTCTACCTGTTGAGGGGGACTTGTGGTTGTTAAAGATACAGCTGTTCACATTAACAGGAAATATAGTGGCCAGTTATAGTTATCTCCTAGCCTTGCTAACGGTATCCAGCTAGCTAATGTTAGTAGAATTCATATGTTTAAGACATTCGTAACATATACAAATTGTATTTCGTACAAAATGTAAATCGTAACATCATAGAAATATTCATTTGTAACATACAAAATGGATCACGGTGTCACATCCTGACCTTAGAGAGCCTTTTACTGTCTCTATTTGGTTTGGTCAGGGTGTGATTAGGGGTGGGCATTCTATGTTTTTGTTTTCCTATTTCTATGTTTTGGCCGGGTATGGTTCTCAATCAGGGACAGCTGTCTATCGTTGTCTCTGATTGGGAACCATCCTTAAATAGCCCTTTTCCCTCCTTTCCTTGTGGGAAGTTAACTTTGTTTGTGGCACATAGCTTCACGGTTGTTTTGAATTGTTTATTGTTTTTTGTCGGCGTCATCCTAAATAAAGGGAATATGTACGATCACCATGCTGCGCTTTGGTTCTCTTCATTCCACAGCCGTGACACATGGACATCCACAAATTGATACATATCATATGAAACATATTACAGTAAATGGATTGACTCGGATTTACGTACATAATAATACAAATGCAATGAGTCTTAAAGGAACAACCTTCCTTTATGAGATGTAGTATTTAGTGTTTCATGTATCCTTTTCCACAAGTATATCAATTCCAAAGCGTTCCCTTGTGAAGTAAGACCTATATTTGGAAGACACGTTGTATTCTGTTTTTTGAATATTTAATCATCTGTTTGTTACAGTTTATTTTACTCAGTTGACTTTGAAGCCTTGGGGCATGAGGCATCGGCCAAACTCATCACATTAACATAGGCACAATTGTTTATGCGGCAAGTGGAAGGATAAGAACCATTAGTTTAAACTTCCACATGTGTGTCTCTATGACTACTGTGTACTTACCAGTGTTCTGAGATTCAGGTTGTTTATCTGTGCTCCTGTTCACAGTATCCTGTCCACAGCTCTCCCTGTCCACATTAGCATAAATATCCTCCATATAAAGGCGAATTGTAATTGCCCCCTTAAAATATACTTTGGTACTTTATGGATCTACACACAGTACAATGGACAGTATATTCTGTGATATACTGTATCCTGTTAAACAGCTGCTTTAGTGTAACAGTCTGCTGTGTCTGAGAACGTACAGTGTTATAGGTGTAGGGAGGACTTCACACCTGAGAACGTACAGTGGTTTGAGAAGACAACAACCTCCAGAAAGAGACACAGCAGCAGATAGACACCATGATGAGTGTGTGGGTATGTAGCAGACAGGTCCACTGGTGCTTGGTGAATTGTGTTGCCGTAGGTAACCTACACGTTGTCCCTTGAACAGTGAAGGTTGTGAGTCATTCTCACCTTCTATTAGCATTGATTTTGTGTGAGTCAGTTTCCTCTAAGTAATGTTCTGCCATCTGTGTGGGTCCAGGTAACACTGTTTAAAGTATTTAATCACATTTCATCAGGAAGATGGTAGACCTTGTTAAAACTTCTTATTGCTGCAGGGACAGTATTGAGTAGCTTGGATGAAAAGGTGCCCAGAGGTGCCCAGAGTGAACTGCCAGCTCCTCAGTCCCAGTTGCTAATATATGCATATTATTATTAGTTATGGATAGAAAACACTCTGAAGTTTCTAAAACTGTTTGAATGACGTCTGTGAGTATAACAGAACTCATATGGCAGGCAAAAACCCAGGAACAAAATCCAACCAGAAAGTGGCAAATCTAAGGTTTGTAGGTTTTCAACTCATCACCTATTGAGTACACAGTGGGATATGGGTCAGTTTGCACTTCCTACGGCTTCCACTCGATGTCAACAGTCTGTAGAACCTTGTCTGATGCTTCTACTGTGAGTGGGGCCGAATGAGACTGGAATGAGTAAGGTCTATCATGACCTGACCATGCTCTGACCATGCGCGTTCACATGAAAGGGAGCTCTGTTCCATCGCACTTCTGAAGACAATGGAAATCTCCGGTTGGAACATTATTGAAGATTTATGTTAAAAACATCCTAAAGATTGATTCAATACAACGTTTGACATGTTTCTACTGACCGTTATGGAACTTTTTGACATTTCGTCTGCTTTAGTGAACGCGCTTCCTGACTTTGGATTTGTTTACCAAACACGCTAACAAAATAGCTATTTGGACGTAAATGATGGACATTAACGAACAAAACAAACATTTCTTGTGGAAGTGGGAGTCCTGGGAGTGCATTCCGACGAAGATCAGCAAAGGTAAGTGAAGATTTACAATGCTATTTATGAGTTTTGTTGACTGCACAATTTGGCAGGTAACTGTATGGCTTCCTTTTGTGGCTGAATGCTGTTCTCAGATTATTGAATATTGTGCTTTTGCCGTAAAGCTTTTGAAATCTGACACAGCGGTTGCATTAAGAACAAGTGTATCTTTAATTCTATGTAAAACATGTATCTTTCATCAAAGTTTATGATGAGTATTTCTGTTATTTGATGTGGCTCTCAGCAATTTCTCCGGATATTTTGGAGGCGTTTCTGAATATGGCGGCAATGTAAACTGAGGTTTATGGATATAAATATGAACTTTATCGAACAAAACATATAAGTGTTGTTTAACATGAAATCCTACTACCTACTATGACAACGTTCTCAACCTACCATGACAACGTTCTCTCTCTCTCTCACACACACACACACACACACACACACACACACACACACACACAGATTACACTTCCGGCGCCGACAGAGATGGCCGCCTCGCTTCGCGTTCCTAGGAAACTATGCAGTTTTTGTTTTTTACGTGTTATTTCTTACAGTAGTACCCCAGGTCATCTTAGGTTTCATTACATACAGTCGAGAAGATGTATTATAGAAGCCACGTACTATTTGCATTTGAAAATGTAATGGAAAGAGAGAGAGAGAAAAAACATGTGTTGATAATGGTATGCTCATCTTAGAGAATATCTTTAAAGCTGTAAAAACATGTGTTGATAATGGTATGCTCATCTTAGAGAATGTCTTTAAAGCTGTAAAAACATGTGTTGATAATGGTATGCTCATCTTAGAGAATGTCTTTAAAGCTGTAAAAACATAGGACTATGTCTATATTTGAGGAGGATATCGATATTACAGTGTCTGACTGTCTGGATCTCTGTGTTGTTTAGGTACTGGCAATCTCACCTGTTTAGTGTGTAGTGTGTAGTGTGTAGTGTGTAGTGTGTGTTTGTGTGTTTGTGTGTGTGTGTGTGTTCATGCAATCTTACCTGAAGCAACAACTCCATCTCGTGGACTGGGCTTGAAGGTTCTTACGTTGGCATATATTTGGCCATCAATGTCTGTGTTCTTCATGGTATCAGGCTCATCGTCTTCAAATCCATCTGGGATTTCATAGACTCCCTCTGACATCTTAACACACTTGTGATCAAATACAGTAACTTCTACTTCTAACCTGAACTCTAATATACATCTATAGCTGTGTCTTCTTCCTGCACTGTCCTGCGTCTGTGTGATTTATGGTAGTGAAACTCTTTATCAGTCTACCACAGTGGATGATAAATTGTGAAATCGACACAACACTGGCCAACACGTGACTTGCACCAACCTTAGTTTGATAATAAACTACACTGTATGACTATATATTGTGCTATATGATGTATGTGTGAATTCAAAGGATCACAATTTTGGATCTGCTGAAGTAAATTGGGATCCTGTTAATTGACATATACACTACATATATCCTAACTGAGTTTACAGCACTCATACGAATTGCAAAAATCGCTGAAGTTGGAGACTTTTATCTCCCTCACCAACTTCAAACATCTGCTATCTGAGCAGCTAACCGATCGCTGCAGCTGTACATAGTCTATCGGTAAATAGCCCACCCATTTTCACCTACCTCATCCCCATACTGTTTTTTTTATTTACTTTTCTGCTCTTTTGCACACCAATATCTCTACCTGTACATAACCATCTGATCATTTATCAATCCAGTGTTAATCTGCAAAATTGTAATTATTCGCCTACCTCCTCATGCCTTTTTCACACAATGTATATAGACTCCCCCTTTTTGTCTACTGTGTTATTGACTTGTTAATTGTTTACTCCATGTGTAACTCTGTGTTGTCTGTTCACACTGCTATGCTTTATCTTGGCCAGGTCGCAGTTGCAAATGAGAACTTGTTCTCAACTAGCCTACCTGGTTAAATAAAGGTGTTCTCAACTAGCCTACCTGGTTAAATAAAGGTGTTCTCAACTAGCCTACCTGGTTAAATAAAGGTGAAATAAAAAAATAAAAAATAAATAGCCTTCAAATGGAGACCACATTATGGCTCTCACTCTGTGATTAGTGTTGTAGGGGGAAGTTGCCCCTAGACGCTGATATTAGGTCTGTTTCAAATTTCCACCACAAATGGTTAAGGTTAAGATTGGGGGAGGGAAACCTGATCCTAGATCTGTACCTAGGGGAAACTTCCCCCTGTGTTGTGACTGGCCACCAATGACCAATGGGGTCTTTGTTCTATCTATGCTGACTGTGAAGAATTACTCAGAATGAAAAAGCAGAAGTTCTGACAATATCTCCATAGTTTCAGTTTTAAGGGAAATGAAAGAAGAATAAATAGCCTCCACATGATTTATTATAAAAAGTTGATATTTCCACCCATAACATATACATACTGGTTACATCTAATGACACAACTCTCTCTGCACTGATTCCAATGTTCCACATGACATCTACCTACATGAACTATTATACAACTCTACAGCTCTACTCTATTCCACAGGAGGAGAGAAAGCATCACACAGCTCATTAGATACAGGGACAGAGTCAAAGGTTGGACGTAGTACTAACTACAGGTTAGGGGGCGGCAGCGTAGCCTAGTGGTTAGAGCGTTGGACTAGTAACCAGAAGGTTGCAAGTTCAAACCCTCGAGCTGACAAGGTACAAATCTGTCGTTCTGCCCCTCAACAGGCAGTTAACCCACTGTTCCTGGTCATTGAAAATAAGAATTTGTTCTTAACTGACTTGCCTGGTTAAATAAAGGTTAAATAAAATAAACAGGTACAGCTGTAGTGTTGGTGACAGAGACCTGGGTGGATGTAGTACTAACTACAGGTACAGCTGTAGTGTTGGTGACAGAGACCTGGGTGGATGTAGTACTAACTACAGGTACAGCTGTAGTGTTGGTGACAGAGACCTGGGTGGATGTAGTACTAACTACAGGTACAGCTGTAGTGTTGGTGACAGAGACCTGGGTGGATGTAGTACTAACTACAGGTACAGCTGTAGTGTTGGTGACAGAGACCTGGGTGGATGTAGTACTAACTACAGGTACAGCTGTAGTGTTGGTGACAGAGACCTGGGTGGACGTAGTACTAACTACAGGTACAACTGTAGTGTTGGTGACAGAGACCTGGGTGGACGTAGTACTAACTACAGGTACAACTGTAGTGTTGGTGACAGAGACCTGGGTGGATGTAGTACTAACTACAGGTACAGCTGTAGTGTTGGTGACAGAGACCTGGGTGGATGTAGTACTAACTACAGGTACAGCTGTAGTGTTGGTGACAGAGACCTGGGTGGATGTAGTACTAACTACAGGTACAGCTGTAGTGTTGGTGACAGAGACCTGGGTGGATGTAGTACTAACTACAGGTACAGCTGTAGTGTTGGTGACAGAGACCTGGGTGGATGTAGTACTAACTACAGGTACAGCTGTAGTGTTGGTGACAGAGACCTGGGTGGATGTAGTACTAACTACAGGTACAGCTGTAGTGTTGGTGACAGAGACCTGGGTGGATGTAGTACTAACTACAGGTACAGCTGTAGTGTTGGTGACAGAGACCTGGGTGGATGTAGTACTAACTACAGGTACAGCTGTAGTGTTGGTGACAGAGACCTGGGTGGATGTAGTACTAACTACAGGTACAGCTGTAGTGTTGGTGACAGAGACCTGGGTGGATGTAGTACTAACTACAGGTACAGCTGTAGTGTTGGTGACAGAGACCTGGGTGGATGTAGTACTAACTACAGTTACAGCTGTAGTGTTGGTGACAGAGACCTGGGTGGATGTAGTACTAACTACAGGTACAGCTGTAGTGTTGGTGACAGAGACCTGGGTGGATGTAGTACTAACTACAGGTACAGCTGTAGTGTTAGTGATAGAGACCTGGGTGGATGTAGTACTAACTACAGGTACAGCTGTAGTGTTGGTGACAGAGACCTGGGTGGATGTAGTACTAACTACAGTTACAGCTGTAGTGTTGGTGACAGAGACCTGGGTGGATATAGTACTAACTACAGGTACAGCTGTAGTGTTGGTGACAGAGACCTGGGTGGATGTAGTACTAACTACAGTTACAGCTGTAGTGTTGGTGACAGAGACCTGGGTGGATGTAGTACTAACTACAGTTACAGCTGTAGTGTTGGTGACAGAGACCTGGGTGGATGTAGTACTAACTACAGGTACAGCTGTAGTGTTGGTGACAGAGACCTGGGTGGATGTAGTACTAACTACAGTTACAGCTGTAGTGTTGGTGACAGAGACCTGGGTGGATGTAGTACTAACTACAGGTACAGCTGTAGTGTTGGTGACAGAGACCTGGGTGGATGTAGTACTAACTACAGGTACAGCTGTAGTGTTGGTGACAGAGACCTGGGTGGATGTAGTACTAACTACAGGTACAACTGTAGTGTTGGTGACAGAGACCTGGGTGGATGTAGTACTAACTACAGGTACAACTGTAGTGTTGGTGACAGAGACCTGGGTGGATGTAGTACTAACTACAGGTACAGCTGTAGTGTTGGTGACAGAGACCTGGGCCTGGTTTCCCAAAAGCATATTAAGGCTAAGTTAATCTTAGAACAATAGGATCCTATGATAATAACGATGGACTTAGCCGGTATTAGATGATATTGGGAATCTGGGCCCTGGGATGTAGAGCTCACAACCACCACCACCACCACCACAGAGTATTTCACTGAGCCAAGACACACACCCATGTTGCCTGCCCTGTCCACTACATCTTTGATCAGCAGGTGGCGCTGCAAGCCACCCGGGGTCACGTTCTCGGCCCACCGCCGTAGAAGTGTTGAGGGTCCCGTTTCCCTGGCATAGGGTGACACAGAGCTGTGTAAGGACATCAGGGATAAAATTGTTGACACCGTCGGTGAGGTTGGCAGAGTGCTGCTGATAAGGGGTACTGAAGTCGGCCGGGCAGTTGGTTCAAGGGGGATCTGTCATCTGTAGGGAGAGGAGATGGAGCAGACAGACAGAGAGAGAGACACAGAGAGAGAGACTGGGACATACAGTGGGGAGAACAAGTATTTGATACACTGCCAATTTTGCAGGTTTTCCTACTTACAAAGCATGTAGTAAGTCATTTTTATCATATGTACACTTCAACTGTGAGAGATGGAATCTAAAACAAGAATCCAGAAAATCACATTGTATGATTTTGAAGTAATTAATTTGCATTTTATTGCATGACATAAGTATTTGATCACCTACCAACCAGTAAGAATTTCCGGCTCTCACAGACCTATTAGATTTTCTTTAAGAAGCCCTTCTGTTCTCCACTCATTACCTGTATTAACTGCACCTGTTTGAACTCGTTACCTGTATAAAAGACACCTGTTAACACACTCAATCAAACAGACTCCAACCTCTCCACAATAGCCAAGACCAGAGAGCTGTGTAAGGACATCAGGGATAAAATTGTAGACCTGCACAATGCTGGGATGGGCTACAGGACAATAGGCAAGCAGATTGGTGAGAAGGCAACAACTGTTGGCGCAATTATTAGAAAATGGAAGAAGTTCAAGATGGCGGTCAATCACCCTCGGTCTGGGGCTCCATGCAAGATCTCACCTCGTGGGGCATCATTGATCATGAGGAAGGTGAGGGATCAGTCCAGAACTACACGGCAGGACCTGGTCAATGACCTGAAGAGAGCTGGGACCACAGTCTCAATGAAAACCATTAGTAACACACTACGCCGTCATAGATTAAAATCCTGCAGAGCACGCAACGTCCCCCTGCTCAAGCCAGTTCATGTCCAGGCCCATCTGAAGTTTGCCAATGACCATCTGGATGATCCAGAGGAGGAGTGGGAGAAGGTCATGTGGTCTGATGAGACAAAAATAGAGCGTTTTGGTCTAAACTCCACTCAATGTGTTTGGAGGAAGAAGAAGGATGAGTACAACCCCAAGAACACCATCCTAACCGTGAAGCATGGAGGTGGAAACATCATTCTTTGGCGATGCTTTTCTGCAAAGGGGACAGGACAACTGCACCGTATTGAAGGGAGAATGGATGGGGCCATGTATCGCAAGATCTTGGCCTACAACCTCCTTCCCTCAGTAAGGGCATTGAAGATGGGTTGTGGCTGGGTCTTCCAGCATGATAACGACCCGAAACACACAGCCAGGGCAACTAAAGAGTGGCTCCGTAAGAAGCATCTCAAGGTCCTGGAGTGGCCTAGCCAGTCTCCAGACCTGAACCCAACAGAAAATATTTGGAGGGAGCTGAAAGTCTGTATTGCCCAGCGACAGCCACGAAACCTGAAGGATCTGGAGAAGGTCTGTATGGAGGAGTGGGCCAAAATCCCTGCTGCAGTGTGTGCAAACCTGGTCAAGAACTACAGGAAATGTATGAACCAAATATAAATTTCTGCTTTTCTGATGTATCAAATACTTATGTCATGCAATAAAATGCAAATTATTTACTTAAAAATCATACAATGTGAGTTTTTGGATTTTTGTTTTAGATTCCGTCTCTCACAGTTGAAGTGTACCTATGATAAAAAAATTACAGACCTCTACATGCTTTGTAAGTAGGGAAACCTGCAAAATTGGCAGTGTATCAAATACTTCTTCTCCCCACTGTATATCTTAACCTAAAATAATCAGAAGAAGAGGTTTTTGCTCTAGACAGTGTAATTACTAAAATCGATAAGTAGGAACAGGTCCGTAATGACCTGAAGGTAACTGGCCGGTACCACAACTAAACTAACTTAACTTCTTGACGCAACCCATCCCGTTACCAGGATAATTCTCATCAACAACCGCTGAATTGCAGAGCGCCACATTAAAAAAATATATGAAATCACAAGTGCAATCTATTAAAACACAGTTTAGCTTTTTGTTAATCCACCTGTTGTGTCAGATTTTGAAAATATGCTTTACAGTGAAAGCAATCCAAGCGTTTGTAAGTTTATGGATCACTAGACAAAACATTATGAACACCTAGCATCAAAGTAGCTTGGTCACGAAAATCAGAAAAGCAATCCAATGAATCGCTTACCTTCAATCTTCGGATGTTTTCACTCACGAGACTCCCAGTTACACAATAAATGTTCATTTTGTTCCATAAAGATTATTTTTATATCCAAAATACCTCAGTTTGTTTGGCGCGTTATGTTCAGGAATCCACAGGCTCGAGCGGTCACGACAACGCAGACTAAAATTCCAAATAGTATCCGTAATGTCCACAGAAACATGTCAAACGTTTTTTAGCATCAATCCTCAGGTTGTTTTTAAAATATATAATCGATAATATATCAACTGTGACTGTCTCTTTTTCAGTAGGAGAGGGAGAGACAATGGCTGCCCAAGCTCTGTTGCGCAAGCAAAACTCATGTGGACACCTGACGCGATGTTATCTTTCTCGTTCATTTTTCAAAATAAAAGCCTGAAACTATGTCGAAAGACTGTTGACACCTTGAGGAAGTGATAGGAACAGGAATCTGGTTGATATCTCTTTAAATGGAGCGAAGGCAGGCTATGGAACATGGAGCTTTCAAAATAGAAGTCACTTCCTGGTTTGATTTTCCTCAGGTCTTCGCCTGCAATATCAGCTCTGTTATATTCACAGACAATATTTTGAGCGTTTTGGAAACTTTTGAGTGTTTCTATCCTACTCTGTCAATTATATGCATATTCTAGCATCTGGGTGTGAGAAATAGGCCGTTTACTAAAAATAAAAATAGTGCCCCTAGCTGAAAGAGGTTAATATTGTGACCTAAGTATAATTGGTCGATTATTATGAAGGGATATAAAATAGATACGTGAGAAAGAATGGTTATTCTGACTATTTCATGAAACTAGGGTCTTATTAATACACTCTGGGTTATGGGTAGAATAATTTAAATGGTTAATTGAATAATTCAATCATAAACATTCATTCAAGAGTCGTGTCTAATAATAAAATCCAAGGGAAATTTGTTTCCAAGTAGAGTTAAGAACAGTGAATAACATTCTAACTTAGTCAACCATGAGAGTAAATCCTCAAAGGAAAAAGGTTTATTCCTTGTGTGAGAGATAGATATATTGATCAGTCGAAATTCAACAGAAACGACTTCATTTGATTTCTGTCTGTCTCATGAAACTAGAGCCTTACAATCTCTGGGTTACAGATAGAGCTGATTAACAAGTTCATGGGTGAGACCTAATAATAATCTAAAAGTCATGAGTGATTATTCCGATTTTCTTAGTGGGTAACAATGAGAAGGGTTAACCAATAATGGGGAGTAAATCCTCAAAGGAGGTTCCGGAATTAACCGGAGATGAGGGATATGTGGAGTCTAAGGATAAAAGGAACATTTATTTTGGCCCAAAAGGGAGAAAAAGTATGAATTTGATGGACGTCTAGATGTAGAAAAGTTAGACAGGGCCAAACAGGAAGGATATAACCCCACCCACTTTGCCAAAGCACAGCCCCCACAACACTAGAGGGATGTCTTCAACCACCAACTTACCATCCTGAAACAAGGCCGAGTATAGCCCACAAAGATCTCCGCCATGGCACAACCCAAGGGGGGGTGCCAACCCAGTCAGGAAGATCACATCAGTGACTCAACCCACTCAAGTGACGCACCCCTCCTAGGGACGGCATGAAAGAGCATCAGTAAGCCAGTGACTCAGCCCCTGTAATAGGGTTAGAGGCAGAGAATCCCAGTGGAAAGAGGGGAACCAGCAAGGCAGAGACAGCAAGGGCGGTTTGTTGCTCCAGAGCCTTTCTGTTCACCTTCACACTCCTGGGCCAGACTTCACTCAATCATGTGACCCACTGAAGAGATGAGCCTTCAGTAAAGACTTAAAGGTTGAGACCGAGTCTGCGTCTCTCACATGGGTAGGCAGACCATTCCATAAAAATGGAGCTCTATAGGAGAAAGCCCTGCCTCCAGCTGTTTGCTTAGAAATTCTACGGACAATTAGGAGGCCTGCGTCTTGTGACCGTAGCGTACATTTAGGTATGTACGGCAGGACCAAATCGGAAAGATAGGTAGGAGCAAGCCCATGTAATGCTTTGTAGGTTTGCAGTAAAACCTTGAAATCAGCTCTTGCCTTAACAGGAAGCCAGTGTAGGGAGGCTAGCACTGGAGTAATATGATCAATTGTTTGGGTTCTAGTCAGGATTCTAGCAGCCGTATTTAGCACTAACTGAAGTTTATTTAGTGCTTTATCCGGGTAGCCGGAAAGTAGAGCATTGCAGTAGTCTAACCTAGAAGTAACAAAAGCATGGATGAATTTTTCTGCATCATTTTTGGACAGAAAGTTTCTGATTTTTGCAATGTTACGTAGACGGAAAAAAAGCTGTCCTTGAAACAGTCTTGATATGTTCGTCAAAAGAGAGATCAGGGTCCAGAGGAACGCCGAGGTCCTTCAGTTTTATTTGAGATGACTGTACAACCATTAAGATTAATTGTCAGATTCAACAGAAGATCTCTTTGTTTCTTGGGACCTTGAACAAGCATCTCTGTTTTGTCCGAGTTTAAAAGTAGAAAGTTTGCAGCCATCCACTTCCTTATGTCTGAAACACAGGCTTCTAGCAAGGGCAATTTTGGGGCTTCACCATTTTTCATTGAAATGTACAGCTGTGTGTCATCCGCATAGCATTGAAAGTTAACATTATGCTTTCGAATGACATCCCCAAGAGTTAAAATATATAGTGAAAACAATAGTGGTCCTAAAACGGAACCTTGAGGAACACCGACATTTACAGTTGATTTCTCAGAGGACAAACCATTCACAGAGACAAACTGATATCTTTCCGACAGATAAGATCTAAACCAGGATAGAACTTGTCCGTGTAGACCAATTTGGGTTTCCAATCCTACCAAAAGAATGTGGTGATCGATGGTATCAAAAGCAGCACTAAGGTCTAGGAGCACGAGGAGAGATGCAGAGCCTCGGTCTGATGCCATTAACTTGTTGACGCTACCCATCCCGGTAGCGGGATAATTGTCATCAGCAACCGCTGAATAGCATAGTGCCACAGTCAAATAATATTACTAAAAAATATTCATATTCATGAAATCACAAGTGCAATATTGCAAAACACAGTTTAGCCTTTTGTTAATCCACCTGTCATCTCAGAATTTGAAAATATGCTTTACAGCTAAAGCAATCCAAGCGTTTGTGTAAATTTATCGATAGCAGATTATAACATTATGTACACTTAGCATCAGGTAGCTTGGTCACAAATCAGAAAAACAATCAAATTAATTGTTTACCTTTGATGATCTTCGGATGTTTTCACTCACGAGACTCCCAGTTACACAACAAATGTTCCTTTTGTTCCATAAAGATTATTTCCATACCCAAAATACCTCAGTTTGTTTGTCGCGTTATGTTTAGAAATCCACAGGAAAGAGCGGTCACGACAACGCAGACGTATATTCCAAATAATATCCGTAATGTCCACAGAAACATGTCAAACGTTTTTTACAATCAATCCTCAGTTAGTTTTTAAAATATATATTCGATAATATATCAAACGGGTGTGTAGGTTTTTCAATAACACCAGCAGGAACAATGGCCGCTTTACTCTTTTGTGCAAAACTCACTCTGAGAGTCCCCACCTATCAACTTATGCAATGTGATCTTTCACGCCCATTTTTCAAAATAAAAGCCTGAAACTATGTCTAAAGACTGTGGACACCTTAGGGAAGCCATAGAAAAAGGAATCTGGTTAATATCCCTTTAAATGGATGATAGGCATGCATAGGAACAGAGAGGTTTCAAAATAAGAAGCACTTCCTGATTGGATTTTCCTCATTTTCTTGCAATATCAGTTCTGTTATACTCACAGATAATATATTTTGACCGTTTTGGAAACTTTAGAGTGTTTTCTATCCTAATCTGACAATTATATGCATATTCTAGTTTATGCAGCTGAGAAATAGGCAGTTTCAAATGGGTACGTTTTTAAGCCAAAAACGAAAATACTGCCCCCTACACTCAAACAGTTAAAAGGTAATTTACCGCCTTCACATGTGCAGTCTCAGTGCTATGATGGGGTCTAAAACCAGACTGAAGCATTTCGTATACATTGTTTGTCTTCAGGAAGGCAGTGAGTTGCTGTGCAACATTTTTGAGAGGAATGGAAGATTCGATATAGGCCGATAGTTTTTTATATTTTCTGGGTCAAGGTTTGGCTTTTTCAAGAGAGGCTTTATTACTGCCACTTTTAGTGAGTTTGGAACACATCCGGTGGATAGACAGCTGTTTATTAATGTTCAACATAGGAGGGCCAAGCACAAGAAGCAGCTCTTTCAGTAGTTTAGTTGGAATAGGGTCCAGTATGCAGCTTGAAGGTTTAGAGGCCATGATTATTTTCATCATTGTGTCAAGAGATATAGTACTAAAACACTTGAGGGTCTCTCTTGATCCTATGTCCTGGCAGAGTTGTGCAGACTCAGGACAACTTTGCTTTGAAGGAATACGCAGATTTACAGAGGAGTCCGTAATTTGCTTTCTAATAATCATGATCTTTTCCTCAGAGAAGTTCATGAATTTGTTACTGCTGAGGTGAAAGCCATCCTCTCTTGGGGAATGCTGCTTTTTAGTTATCTTTGCTACAGTACCAAAAAGTACATTCGGATTGTTCTTATTTTCCTCAATTAAGTTGGAAAAATAGGATGATCGAGCAGCAGTGAGGGCTCTTCGATACTGCATGGTACTGTCTTTCCAAGTTTATAGCACGACTTTTGATGCTCCTTGGTTGGGGTCTGAGCAGATTATTTGTTGCAATTGCAAACGTAATAAAATGATGGTCCGATAGTCCAGGATTATGAGGAAAAACATTAAGATCCACAACATTTATTGCATGGGACAAAACTAGGTCCAGAGTATGACTCTGACAGTGAGTAGGTACCAGAGACATGTTGGACAAAACCCACTGAGTCGATGATGGCTCCGAAAGCCTTTTGGAGTGGGTCTGTGGACTTTTCCATGTGACTATTAAAGTCACCAAAAATTAGAATAGTATCTGCTATGACTACAAGGTCCGATAGGAATTCAGGGAACTCAATGAGGAACGCTGTATATGGCCCAGGAGGCCTGTAAACAGTAGCTATAAAAAGTGATTGAGTAGGCTGCATAGATTTCATGACTAGAAGCTAAAAAGACGAAAACGTCATTTTTTTTGTAAATTTAAATTTGCTATTGTAAATGTTAGCAACACCTCCGCCTTTGTGGGATGCACAGTGGATATGGTCTCTAGTGTAGCCAGGAGGTGAGGCCTCATTTAACACAGTAAAATCATCAGGCTTAAGCCATGTTTCAGTCAGGCCAATTACATCAAGATTATGATCAGTGATTAGTTCATTGACTATAATTGCCTTTGAATTAAGGGATCTAACATTAAGTAGCCCTATTTTGAGATGTGAGGTATCACGATCTCATTCAATAATGACAGGAATGGAGGAGGTCTTTATCCTAGTGAGATTGCTAAGGCGAACACTGCCATGTTTAGTTTTTCCCAACGTAGGTCGAGACACAGACACGGTCTCAATGGTGATAGCTGAGCTGACTACACTGACTGTGCTAGTGGCAGACTCCACTAAGCTGGCAGGCTGGCTAACAGCCTGCTGCCTGTCCTGCACCCTATTTCATTGTGGAGCTAGAGGAGTTAGAGTCCTGTCTATGTTGATAGATAAGATGAGAGCACCCCTCCAGCTAGGATGGAGTCCGTCACTCCTCAGCAGGTCAGGCTTGGTCCTGAAGATAGTATCTCTCTTCAGACAGGGTGTTGTAACTGGTCTATAGCTGGTCTCTCTCTTCAGTCAGGGTGTTGTAACTGGTCTGTAGCTGGTCTCTCTCTTCAGACAGGTTGTTGTAACTGGTCTGTAGCTGGTCTCTCTCTTCAGACAGGGTGTTGTAACTGGTCTGTAGCTGGTCTCTCTCTTTAATCAGGGTTTTGTAACTGGTCTGCAGCTGGTCTCTCTCTTCAGACAGGGTGTTGTAACTGGTCTGTAGCTGGTCTTTCTCTGCAGTTGTGTTGGTCTTATAAAGTGATAAACTCTGGAACAACTTGTTCCTGTTATCCTCAGAATCTTTGATGGCTCTGTTATCTACAAAGTATAAACATATAGTTACTAGGTAAAACAACAAGGAAGTAGGCCTAGTAACCAGCACTTCTTACAACTAGGTGATAAGCAATGAACATGGACACAAACTGACAAAATGATCCCCGTGACAAGGCAGTTAACCCCGTTCCTAGGCCGTCAATGTAAATAAGAATGTGTTCTTAACTGACTTAAGGTTAAATAAAATAAAACGAATAATAGGTCAAATAAAAATCATAATAATAAAAAATAACATAAAAATGCCGGGCCAGCAGAACACACAGCAGCCCCAGACACACTACAGCAATTAGGAATGGTTTCTTCCCTCCCTCTGTGGACACATACAAGATACATTTATGTTTGTGTGTGTGTGTGTGTGTGTGTGTGTGTGTGTGTGTGTGTGTGTGTGTGTGTGTTTGTGTGTGTTACCAGAGTGCTGGTCTCCTGGTCCATTATTAGGAGCAGTGTCTGCTGTCTCTTCTGTCTTGGTGCTGGTCTCACCATCTCTCAGGGTGTCTGCACTGACGTAGATATCCACAATACTCTCCTCCATCTCACCTCTGTCAAACTTCTTTTTAATATCTGGCTCAACATAGATGACCTTTGACATCTTTAACAATGCCTGGGTGTTTCTTTCTATGTAGGTCTACTATACATTAAGTCTCTGCTTCTAGAATTAATGTGGTGGTCTTCCAACATGGCCACCAGGAGGCAAGTCCTCTTTACGTTAAGTCTCTGCTTCTAGTGATATCTCTGTCTCTGAGTCATCTGTGTTTCTCTATCTGTGTGACTGCTGTAAGTGTTAACTCTAGGGAAGTATCAACATAATGACACGGGTAGTTGTGGCTATGCTAACACAAAAAATAGAACACGTTTGCATACTTGCGTTCGTATTTGTGTGCATGTGAGAGATTGTTACAGTGATTCATGTTAAAGCATTTTCTGCAGCACAATATAAACCATTCCGTGTCTCATACTCTGGACAAGATGACCATGTAATCTCAACACTGTCCTCCTGTCCAGGGAATGGGACTTGCTATTTGTGATGATGGACAGGACACTGTCATACCAGGAAGATATAGATCATAGAGGGGAAGTGGAGAACAAAGACTAGCTGTTAACATATATTAAATATCATATGTAACAGCCCCAAGTTTATTCAGGGAGTTTCCAGAACTCCTCCTTCCTTTCACCTTTCTGCTGATTTGGACCCTCTGTTTACTCCCAAATATACATCATCATGTTCAGGAGGTCCAGGACTACAAACATGGGTCATTATAATGTCCAGACAATAGATTTGACACTACAAACTGCTCCAAGTGGATATTGAGGATAGGTTGTCTTAACCAGTGAGGATGAGATGACAACAGAAACAACCAGGGCTCTCCTCTCACGTTATGAACCTAATTGGTTGAGACGTTTTGAGTGACAGCTGGTTGAACCACTGAACAGATCAACTTCACTTCCCTTTTTTGGAATCCATATAGGGGAACAACAGTCAAATATGAGCATTTGATATTGTGCTTATATGATACTTGACTAGAAAGGCTGACTGTCAAATTATTAAGTAACATTCTTTGATATCTCTACTACACTCATTGAATGGTGATACAGTCAACTCCTATACAGTGTATGTAAAGGTGGTTTGGTACAGTCTAGTATGTTTCCACCAGGCCTAAATTGGAGCATGTAAATATCTGTAGCAAGAGAGAAGAAGGTATTATAATTGGAATTGATAAAATGTACTGCATGCAGAGTGTGGACAAAGTCAAATGTACTAACTTCACGCTGACTCTGTTAAACAGGAAGCTAAAATGTTTGGAATTAAGTCAGACTTTTATTAATACACTAAAACAACATGTGTGTACATGGGTTTGAGACACAGAGAGAGAGAGAAGGAGGAAGTTGTGTATGCTGTAGGCTGCTGTATGTGTTACAGTATGCTGTCATGGTGATGTTAACAACAGTCAGATATCATGGTTAATACCAGTACCTACAGGGTTAAAAACAGTCAGATATCATGGTTAATACCAGTACCTACAGGGTTAAAAACAGTCAGATATCATGGTTAATACCAGTACCTACAGGGTTAACAACAGTCAGATATCATGGTTAATGCTTTTGTATGCTGGGTGCTGTCCTCAGATAATCGCATGATGTGCTTTCGCCGTAAAGCCTTTTTGAAATGTAACAAAGTGGCTGGATTAACAAGAAGTTAAGCTTTTAACCAATGTATAACACTTGTATTTTCATGAATGTTTAATATTACGAATGTTGTATTTTTGAATTTTGCTCTCTGCAATTTCACCGGATGTTGTCGAGGCCGGGCGCAAGTGTTTCACCTTTCCCAAAGATTAAGTGATGATGTCTAGTAGTTATCATGTTGATGGTCATGATGAATGGCTAAGTGATGATGTCTAGTAGTTATCATGTTGATGGTCATGATGAATGTGGTTAAGTGATGATGTCTAGTAGTTATCATGTTGATGGTCATGATGAATGTGGTTAAGTGAGGATGTCTAGTAGTTATCATGTTGATGGTCATGCTGAATGGTTAAGTGAGGATGTCTAGTAGTTATCATGTTGATGGTCATGATGAATGGTTAAGTGATGATGTCTAGTAGTTATCATGTTGATGGTCATGCTGAATGGTTAAGTGAGGATGTCTAGTAGTTATCATGTTGATGGTCATGATGAATGGTTAAGTGATGATGTCTAGTAGTTATCATGTTGATGGTCATGCTGAATGGTTAAGTGAGGATGTCTAGTAGTTATCATGTTGATGGTCATGATGAATGGTTAAGTGATGATGTCTAGTAGTTATCATGTTGATGGTCATGATGAATGGTTAAGTGAGGATGTCTGGTAGTTATCATGTTGATGGTCATGCTGAATGGTTAAGTGTTGATGGTTGGATACAGTGCATGCAGGCGCACACACACACACTCACACACATGTAAAGTTATCCTATTACACCTCTGATAAAGAAGCAGATATAGATTTCCCCCACCACCTCTGAATAACTCTTCACACTGTCACACACAGACAGCACACATACATACAAAATACCCTTATATGGCCATCAATGGCCGGTCACAGAGGACAAGCCATAACGGGACCTCTGTTTGAAGGCTGGGGTTTCAAAGCCTCAGTAATACTATATGATCTATGTGCAAATTCACTGAGTTCAATCTTTAATCTGCAAAAATACAGTATATGATCACTTCGTTTATCCTGAATCATTTAAAACATATTTCCATTAGAAACTATAGTGGGGGGAGTCATGTGGTGGCCAGTGACGTGTTGATTTGACAGTTTCCCCTTCACAGTGGTTGACCGTTTAAGAAATAATGTCAATTCCCTAAGTCACACAGATGCAGGACAGTGTAGGGAGAAGACACAGGACAGATGTATATTAGAGTTGTGGTTAGAAGTAGAAGTTACTGTATAGGTCCACCAGTGTGTTAAGATGTCAGAGGGAGTCCATGAAAACTCAGATAGATTTGAAGACGATGAGCCTGATGCAATGAAGAACACAGACATTGACGGCCAATTATATGCCAACGTAGGAGCCTTCAAACCCAGTACAAGAGATGGAGTTGTTGCTTCAGGTAAGATCGCACACACACACACACACACGAACACACACAGAGAAGAGAGGGAGAGAGTACTGGGGGAGTGGCAGCAGGTCAAGGAGACACAGGATGAGCAGTAGAGGGTGTTTCAGGAGCAGATGTGACATACACACATAAATTACACACACAATACATTAAAACAGATTACCCTGTTGTACTAGACCTTTATTTGTCCCAATCCTGGATGATTCAGTAAAACACACTATCAAAGATCTTTAATAATTTGTTATTCAGTACATGTTCAGTGGTGGAAGAGACCCTCTGTAGTTGCTGCAGTGTGTCTGGGGCTGCTGTGTGTTCTCCTACTGGCTGGGATCATAGGCCTGTCTGTCTACTGTAAGTTTAGTATGTTTTTACTGAGACTTAAGTAGCCTACTTAATCATACTTATCCATAAAAGGTTTGGTCGTTACATGTTTGAATAAGTCTTGCCTTTTACAGATGGAGTCATTGGTCATCACAACTCAACAGAGAGAGACCAGCTACAGACCAGTTACAACACCCTGACTGAAGAGAGCAGCTACAGACCAGTTACAACTCCCTGACTGAAGAGACCAGCTACAGTCCAGTTACAACAACCTGACTGAAGAGAGAGACCAGCTACAGTCCAATTACAACAACCTGACTAAAGAGAGAGACCAGCTTCAGACTGAGAGAAATGTTATTAGCGGGAGGCTTACCAATTGCAGTGAGTAAACCTACAATAATAAATGATCATTAATCCCAAGCACCTTATTGTATGTCTGCATTCTGTCATTAAGTGTCCAGCGTGATACATTGAAGGAAATACATGTTATCATCTTGTAGAAAAACCTCTCCTGAAGGCTGGCAGAAGTTTGAATCCAGTTGGTACTTCCTGTCTACTGAGACTAAAACCTGGAAGGAGAGCAGAGAGGGCTGTCTGGAGAGAGGAGCAGACCTGGTGATGATAAACAGTGATAAGGAACAGGTGAGAGGGAGAGAGGGAGAGGGAGAAAGAGAGAGAGAGAGGGGGAGAGAGAGAGAGAGAGGGAGAGAGAGAGAGGAGATATGGCTTTGTAGGGATATATATGACCAAACAAATAGGTATATATTTATCTTCCTCAACAACAGGAGATTCTCTTCAAACTCAACAAGAGAGTCTGGATTGGTCTGACTGACTCTGTTACTGAGGGGACCTGGAGATGGGTGGACAGCACCCTACTGACCACTGCTCTAATAACACTGACCACAGTGTAAGGTGTAAGACTGATTCTCTGTGTTGTTCATACTCTAGGTTCTCCATACTCAACTGGTGGACTAACACTTACCACAGAGTTAGAGCAGTGGCGATTCTATACCATTTCAGATTGGGGGGGCCAAGCTGGGGCCAGTTCTACTGTTAGAGGGGCCAGTTACATTAGACGTTATTGTTGTCATATCGTTTTCTTCACTGCATTGCAGGCATTAGCAGGCAAAAGACCATGTCCATAATCATTCAACAATTGATTTGCATTGCCATTATAATTTCATTTGCAATACATATTCAGTATCAGGTCACATCAACTGCATTCTCCGGGTTTTTGTGGTTTTTTTGCAAAAAGATCAGCAAATTCATCTCGACTCCAGGCCTTTGCCCTCCTTGACTCAATACTTAATACACCTAAATTGCTTAATCTGTCATCTGACATTGTGGTCCTGAGATACGTTTTCACCAGCTTTAGTGCAGAAAAACGTTTTCCCCAGCTTTAGTGCACAAAGTTCACAAGAAGCAGTACTGACAGGGATTGAAACAGCTATCTTGCACAGTTTAAAAAACTAAAAGAAAACTTCTTTATACGGCTCAATGAATAATGCCAGCTCTACTACACAGGAGGGTCTCTGCATGCCACTCTGTATTTTCCTTTCTACAATTCTTCTGAACTGATGTAGTTCAAGCCCCAAGTCCTCAATATTGTATTCATACATTCTAGCAAATGGAAACAGGAACTTCTCTTTGAGAAACACATCACTTGTAGTGTTTACAGTTTGGATGCCATTCATTATGTCACAGATTTTGCTAGGGAACCTTCTGTTAAGCTCATATATGATCTAAAACAGGGTAGAAAAGGGTTGTACGAAAACTGCCTTTTTCTTGTTCTGAATCTGATCTCTGACCCACTGTACAGAGTACACAGTCTCCATTAAATTGAGAGCTGAGCTTTTTGGTCATTTTGCAGGGGGGAGTATTGCAGTATCACATTGCTCAGCTGTGTTCAACACTCCATTCCATAGGTCATCAAAAAATGACTCATCCCTGTAGTCATTTAACGTTTGCACTAAATCAACAGCCTTTGACAGGTCAAGTGATGAAGTCTGTAGCATATCTGATAGAGATTTTGCTTCTCCAAACACGTTATGGAGTGTAACAAGGCACATAATGAATTGTAAATTTACCTGTGCAAGCAGACCTCATGCTTCAACAGATCTGTCACCATTGTGTTCTTGGACTATATCTTGCAAGACTCGCTTAATGGCAGGTAATCTATCCATAATAGTATGTAGAGCCATATTTCGACATGCCCAATGTCGTGTCTTTGGCTTCATTAAATTTAAGATTAAATCTTTATCAAATAACTCTAATTATTATTACGTGATTGAAATTATTATTCATGTAACTGTAATTAATTAGGAACTTGGGGCACCAAGGAAATGATTCGGATTACAAAGTTATAATTTTCCTAATATAACTTTCAGATATTTTAATATCTGATCCCTTAGTCTTCTGATTAATGACGTATTCTTTACCTCACGTTAGTCTCATTCCAAACGTCGTAAATCGTTGGTTATCTGCATGAACACAGTCTTCACTATGAGACATCCATACATCAATTGTCTTAAAATCATTTATGTACTAAGTAATTCACAGAAAACACAAACAAACAGTAGATAGTTACAAGGAAATGATAGCGGAGTTTCCCTAGTGGGATAAACCGGCATCGCGGCTTGGGGAAGTGGGGGTCTAGACTGAGATAAGACACAGTTGATAATAATAACAATTGAAATGTTAATCCTTTGCACATGAACGCTCACTCATTCGGGAACAATTGCAATCAATATACATATTTACGCTCAGTGTGTCGTCGGGATCTCTGTTGAAAAGTTTGTTTCTGTTGGAGAGTTTGTCCGCACTCTCTCTGTCACTCTTTCTCTGACGTGGTTAGCATGGATAGTTCAGAGTGACATTCATTCATGTCGTTATAGAATAGATGTTTCGGCGGTTGTCGGTCTTTGCGTTCAATGATACCGAATTCCTAGCTGCAGACTAGTAATTAATATCAAAGACTTGTTCTTACTCTGTCGGAATCGATAGTCTAAGAGTTTATCCACGTGGTATGGTTAAAAGATTCAGCAATCGACTCAAACCTTAGCTTATACTCAGGTGTATGGTCTCTACTCAAACCTTGGCCCTCTTGTTATCGAGGTAAGCTGGTCTGCAACCTTTAGCCATCTCGTAATTGAGGTATGCTTGGTCTGGTGATAGAAAACCCGGGTGGGGGTTTTATTCAGAAGAGCAGAAAAGGGCCTGTCCCAGGACGCCAGACCATAACTGTGCTCATGGGCGGTCCTCTGATTTAGTTAAACTCCAAAGGAAATTGAGGTTTCCTTCATTAAACAGTCCAAAATCACAAACAATATCATCTTCACTAATTCATCTTATACAACAATTAGATGTAAGCCTCATATCTGAGGCTATTGTATAAACAGCATTATGGTAATGTGGCCGTATTGTCTCCCATGAGTTTCACAAAATTGTTCCAAATGGACCAGTTCGTAGCTGGATTCTTCACAGATCTTTTATACATTCTCCAGAACATAAATATTGTTCGGACCTCAAGTTCTGTGAGGTGGAAGAAATTCCTTTGTTCTCTCTATGAAACTCACTCTCTCTCTATACTGTGGCCATGAGGAGATAATCTCCTCCAGGAATTTACAACCTCTCTGACCACAGCAGCCTGGTTGTAGGAGACAGAGAGGGGGATGGTGCTCGCTGTACCCAAAGAGGGAAACATCATGACACCAGCGACTGTCACTTAGTCTCTGAAGCTCTCTAGGTGCACCTGGGTACATCTCTTTTTGTATGCTAAGCCACTTTTGATGCACATATGACCCAGATCTGAAGACGTAAAGTCTTTCTAGTAAGGAGAAGAACTGTCCGAACTCAGGGACAGCTTTTACTGTATCCACTAAATCTAAGTTTAGACAGTGTGCACTGCAGTGGATGTAAAAGGCTTTGCTTGTTCTTTAATGCGTGCCTGGACGCCTGAATGCTTGCCACTCATAACGGAAGCACCGTCATATCCTTGGCCTACTAGGTTGGTTTTGTATTCAAGACCATGACTTTCTAATATGTGTATGATTTTGTCAGTAAGCCCTGCAGCATCTAGTCGATCAGCCCATTCAAAGTGGAGAAAGCTCTAATGGACAGCTCCTCTGAAATAGTACCTGAGTACTAGAGATCTGCTCCTTTTTTTAAACACCTTTTGTTTCATCTGCCATTATGCTAAAGACCTTCGCTGTCTTTCATTTCTTCTATCATTTTTGTTCGAACCATGTCTGCCAAACAACTCAGAAACTCATCCTGAATCCCTTTGCTTGAATATTTTGCATTATGAATAGAAGTCAACCTTTTTTTTCCCAGTTATGTCATGCTTAGCTATTGTTTCTAGGATTGCCATGAAGTTCCCTTTATGTGTCCTCTTTGTGCAATGTTTTGTGTGGCTGTAAGTAGTAGTACTTCTATTGTTTTAATATAGTCCCGATTTTTCTTGAACCTGTTTGTTGTGTTCCTTGTTTAGGGCATTTACCAGTGTTGCATTACTTTGTACAGCTTTCTGATAGTCTCTCCATGTAATCATTGCTTGTTTGTGCTGCTCAGACCTTGCATGAATTGCAAATCCCCCCTCTTTGTAAAGTTGCCTTCTTCCAGTTGTTAAAACCCAATTGTGAATCAAATACAGTCTCTGAGACTTTGGGAGGGCTAAAATGCCTGCAGGCGTAACAAAACACAGAGTCTGATTTATTTGAATATTCAAGCCAGGGATGGATATGGTACCAGGCCGCCTTGAAGCTCCTCCTCCGGTCTCCCATCAGAGTTCTTGGGTATATGTTCATCATTGGCTGCACCGGTGGTTTCCTCCCGGGATTTGCTGATATCTGCCAAAGAAAAAAATATATAATTAAATGTATCTGGGTAATTTTAGATATACCATTGCCACCAGGCAACTTCTGAAATCCATTTGACATCTATATCACAAGCCCAATAGCATGTTAAATAAGAATTCATTTCAATCACAAACCGACTCATTTCATTTCAAACCGACTCACACCATTTAAACTGACTAATTGCACTGCTTTACAAGTAACCACAGATTTATTCAACATCACAAACCTGGCTGTCCACTGCTTGTGGACGCACGAGGAACCTCTGTTGGTGTCTCACTCTTAGATGGAGAGACTGAGGCTGAGGTAGAGGCTGTCTCACTTTCCTGCTCTACTATGCCTTCACTCTCAGTCTCTCCAATGGACAAGTCTTCCTGCTCTCTTTCTGCAGGCTCTATGCTCTCTCTTGCGCTCTCCACACCTGAACTATCTGGCTCTGTCTCACTGTCTGCCTTGTCTTTTCTTTGGAAGAAGGACATGATGCTTATTAATTAATTTACTTAAAATAACTGACTTGCTAGGTAACTACCCTTTATATCTAACCGTTTTACAATGCGTTTAAGGAAGGAGTGTGGTTTAAGTAAAAACACTCAGCACCATGAGTTAGTTGATCATATATTTTATCCCTTTTCATACTGCCACAAAGTAACAAACGGCCAGGTTAAGATAAGCTAATCTAACGTTACACTTCTGTAATGCATTTAAAACTAATACAACATATTAACAATTTTACTCACCTCTATATTTCCTTCTTTGTGCTTGAACTATAATTTTCGTGCGGAATTTCTTACTTCTGAATAGAAAAAAATTGCAGATGCATGTGGTACGATACTGTTGTGTTCCGCCTAAAGCCGTCCCTCTAGAAAATCTGTGGGTTAAATTAGTGTTCCGCGTTGCCACTGTCTAATAACAGATGTAAAAAAAATTATGATAGCAAAAATTTGTTATGTAAAAATGATTTCATAATCCACATTTAGGGGGGCCACAAGGGGGTCCAAAATTGTGTGGAAGCCCCCACATGATGATGGTTTTTACCCCTTTTGACACACAGTGTTTCCCATTTTTTACCCCTTGTGACACACAGTGTTCCCCTTTTTTATCCCTTGTGACACAGTGTTTCCCCTTTTTTATCCCTTGTGACACACAGTGTTCCCCTTTTTTATCCCTTGTGACACAGTGTTTCCCCTTTTTTATCCCTTGTGACACAGTGTTTCCCCTTTTTTACCCCTTGTGACACACAGTGTTCCCCTTTTTTATCCCTTGTGACACAGTGTTCCCCTTTTTTATCCCTTGTGACACAGTGTTCCCCTTTTTTATCCCTTGTGACACAGTGTTCCCCTTTTTTATCCCTTGTGACACAGTGTTCCCCTTTTTTATCCCTTGTGACACAGTGTTTCCCCTTTTTATCCCTTGTGACACAGTGTTCCCCCTTTTTTATCCCTTGTGACACAGTGTTACCCCTTTTTTATCCCTTGTGACACAGTGTTCCCCCTTTTTTATCCCTTGTGACACAGTGTTCCCCCTTTTTTATCCCTTGTGACACAGTGTTTCCCCTTTTTATCCCTTGTGACACAGTGTTCCCCCTTTTTTATCCCTTGTGACACAGTGTTACCCCTTTTTTATCCCTTGTGACACAGTGTTCCCCTTTTTTATCCCTTGTGACACAGTGTTTCCCCTTTTTATCCCTTGTGACACAGTGTTCCCCCTTTTTTATCCCTTGTGACACAGTGTTACCCCTTTTTTATCCCTTGTGACACAGTGTTCCCCCTTTTTTATCCCTTGTGACACAGTGTTCCCCCTTTTTTATCCCTTGTGACACAGTGTTACCCCGTTTTTTTACCCCTTGTGACACAGTGTTTCCCTTTTTTATCCCTTGTGACACAGTGTTTCCCCTTTTTATCCCTTGTGACACAGTGTTCCCCCTTTTTTTTATCCCTTGTGACACAGTGTTCCCCCTTTTTTATCCCTTGTGACACAGTGTTCCCCCTTTTTTATCCCTTGTGACACAGTGTTACCCCTTTTTTACCCCTTGTGACACAGTGTTTCCCCTTTTTTATCCCTTGTGACACAGTGTTTCCCCTTTTTTATCCCTTGTGACAGTGTTTCCCCTTTTTTACCCCTTGTGACACACAGTGTTCCCCTTTTTTATCCCTTGTGACACAGTGTTCCCCTTTTTTATCCCTTGTGACACAGTGTTCCCCTTTTTTATCCCTTGTGACACAGTGTTCCTCTTTTTTATCCCTTGTGACACAGTGTTCCCCTTTTTTATCCCTTGTGACACAGTGTTCCCCTTTTTTTATCCCTTGTGACACAGTGTTCCCCTTTTTTATCCCTTGTGACACAGTGTTCCCCCTTTTTTATCCCTTGTGACACAGTGTTACCCCTTTTTTATCCCTTGTGACACAGTGTTCCCCTTTTTTACCCCTTGTGACACAGTGTTTCCCCTTTTTTACCCCTTGTGACACAGTGTTTCCCCTTTTTTATCCCTTGTGACACATCAGTGTTTCCCCTTTTACCTGTGCTAGAACTGTAATGCAAGGTGTCCTCAGGGCTAAAGTCACTAAGGACCAGAAAAACCAGTACTGCGTCATACATGGGTGGTTCGGAAAAAAAACCTGTTGTGCGTATCGACATGACAGTGAAAAACACAAGAGAAGAAGATTAAGAGCTTTTGCTCATAACTTGGCCTCACAAAAAAGGATTCCATAACATTGAGTGACCAGAACTGAACTAACAGGTAGGAATGGAACATTTCTTTCTGTCAACGCCTGTACATCCAGTTCTCTACAGATTATTTCACAGCAAAATACATTAAAATTGAATGATTTAAGAATGATCATAGTGGTAACTTTGCTCTCTCACAGAGTACAGTGTAACACTAACTTGTGAGTGATAATTAAAAGTGACTAACTAGTGAGAACAGAGAGCAAAAATACATTTGATGGTAGATATTACAAATGTCACATGTAATTTAATTTCTTTTCGAGGTCTTCCAATTGTACCTCTCAATATGAATGCCTCAGGAACAGGCACAGTAGGACCTGAGCTGTGTTGGAATACTCATACTAACCGCACTAACCGTACTATTTGTGACGGAAATTGAGTATGTAGTCTGCTTATTGGCCATAGTATGGATATAGTTAGTATGCCACAGGTTCCCGGATGTCGTACTACATTAGTCAAAATAGGAAGTATAACAAGCAGTGGACACTATTTCTGTGCTTTTGGGGCTCATAATGCAATTCTTCAGAAAATGGGGGTGGCTTCACAACATTTTCAGATTTGTAGAAAATGGCAAAAATATGCCGTCCGATGAGAGCAGACACAAATGCATTGCTTTAAGTAATTATGACATATTTTAAGAAAATGTTCAGCAATGTAATAATGTAATGACTTTTCAAATAAGTGACGTTACACATTATGTTGGGTGACAATTTGTTAGGTACGCTAGCCTTACGAACCGCATAGCATATCATTGCAGCAGTTGCTTGTATGTACCGGAATGTTAGCTGGCTACCTAACGTTAGTTGGCTACTAATACATCAAACCACATTAACTATATGCTCTCTAACTAACTACCCAATATTTACTGACTTTACTATTCAGGTCATTCTTAGGTTAGTTAAGTGGTATAGTCATTGTGCGTTCTCGTTGGACATTGTTAATGAAGTTGTAAGATGTCTAGCTAGTCATTTGTTAGCTATGCTAACAAGCTAGCAAGAAGTTGCATAGCAACAGCAGGCAAAGCTCTAGACAGGCAAAGCTCTAGTACACTCTACTGAAAGGATACTGTTCGTTTACAGTATACTAAAATGAAATTATAGTATGTAGTATGTACTCATTAAGTATGTAGTATACAGTATGTAAGTATGAGTATTCGAACACAGCACTGGTTTCTTGTTGAAACTAACTGTAACCTTTTACTTCCTTCTTCAACGTCACTAGATGGAAATCAATAACATCGATAAAAAGAAGACAATCGTCTTTTCTGTTATTTTTCTACTTGTTTTGATGGTAATCTTAGTTTTAATCTTCGGCATTCCCCATTCAAAGGTGAGATATTTGACTTTTTTTAATATATTTTTTTAATGATTACATATTAAATTGTCATTGTTTGCCCCTACATTAGATCAGCGTTTCCAAACTTTAGTACAGTTTGCCATAAGTCTTATGAATGGAAACGTGTCTAAATAATGTCACTGTTACAGGATGGAGAAACTGAGAATGGAGGGATTCAAGATGGAGGGATGCAAGATGGAGGGATTCAAGATGGAGGGATGCAAGAGATTCTACCTCTAGACATGGTCCGTTCTTCTGTTGATGACAAATATGATGGGTGCAGAGATTTAATGTTATGGGAGGTTGAAAACATGTACCTCTTCGATGAGTTAAAAACAAATCCTCAATTCAATACATCCTGGAACATAGCAAAACCACACGCTATACCACATGGAGACAGTTTGAATACAGAGCATTCTATTGCTATCTATTTGTATACAAAAAACATACCAGGATCAAATTCCAAATCAATGTACCTGGACTTTAACAAAGCAGTTCAAGAGGGCCATTCTGCATATATGACATCATCATTCAAGTACCATGCACTGCATTTCTACCTGACTGACGCTGTTCAGATTCTTAGAGAAAGACAAGAGACATGTAAGGAAACCTTTCACAGAACCAACAAGAAGTTTGATATGAGTGTTCTCAACCACGAGATCCGTTTCGGCACCTTCGCCACAAGCTCTTTAAGATCCGACTTAACCAATTTTGGGAATGTGTCTTGCTTTGAGATCCACACTTGCTTTGGTGCTGAGCTAACTTCTTACTCTGCCTTTCCTGAAGAGAGAGAAGTTTTAATTCCTCCATATGAGATTTTTGAAGTCACCAAAATCCAGACAAAGTCACCAGTGAATAACCTGTTGTGTGAAGTCGTCTACACACTAAAGAGCAAGGGAACAGACACTGATCTGAATTGCAAATTGATTTTGAGTGGAGGAGAATCAAACATTATCAGAGCATCAGATACAGGCTACATAATACTCTATATTATGTTGATAACTACTGTATGTTACTGATCATTACCACCACCTCTAACAATGAGAAGTAGCCTGATCTGACACAACAGCTGCCCCAGCTTCACAGTGTAGAGATTCTGGCTGTGTTCCAGGCCAGCTACATTGCAGACGCATGCCTAATCTCACACCTGTATAGGTCTTTAACATATCAACTAACCACATCATTTAGCAATCTGATGCCCGACTGCACAGTCGATGATGTGGCACACAACCATTGGTTGATGCAATGCATTGTCTGCAATGTATTCGACCTGGAATGCAACCCCTGTTAATGCTTGTATTAACCTGCATTGATTAATCGGTTGCATATTTTTTTTACTGCTACTGTTTTGAAATGGTTGAGATTACATGTCTGGTCACGTGTAATATTTTCTTGACATTTGCTGGCATGTACACCGTGACCGCGGCTACCTACAGTACACCTGGCAGCTTTTGAGTTTTGGAAGGGGAGGGATTTTTCGGCCATACGTTGCACGCGACTTACAGAGAGAGGGGGAGGGCTACCAAAGATGATCGTCCCTGGTTCCACCACTAGTCCAACATCTCAACCCCCCACAACCAACACTAGTAACTGTCTAGAGGCCAGTGCTCATGTAATAATGAGTTGCCGAGATGAAGCCAAAGAGAACCATCCACTATCATCACATCTGAATGACATTGTGGTTAACATGATAAAGCTTTTTTCACATTACACCATTTTCAAAATCAGCCTTATGGCTGTACAAAGAAATGACACGTTAGTACTGGCTTTAAAGCTTGCTTCACATTACATGGTTTACAAAATACTTCAGTTGTATTACCTTTCACACTATGCAAGTCTTGACAGGATTGCATGTGTCCCATCATGTCTAATCTACAATGAATTATATCAGACAAACTGACTCAATTGAACCTAAGGTCAGTTCGTAATGGGTTGTAAGAATAACAAGAGTGAGGAGAGAATACAACTTGGAGAGCTCTGAGGCTGAGTGAGAGGGTTGGGTGAGAGAGCACTGAGAAGGGTTAGTCGTTTTCTGTCTGTGAGGTCACTGGCCATACGCCTCTCAGATGAGTGGGAGGAGACAAAACAAAGATGATTGATGCAGCTATAGTATCAAACCTAAATATCATGCTAGCCTTTTCATGGGAGGGATATTCTGTCGGTTTCATTAAGTACGTTGTTCACCTGGAAAAACTGGTTTAAGAGACTCAAACACAACCAACACACATTGATAACATATAAGAACAATATAGGCCATAGGTTAATAGAGAGAAAGAACTATATGTAGGCTTCTGTCTGGTATGTTGTTCTACCATATGACTAAACACACTGGCCAAGTCCAACTCCCCATACTAACTAGTAGGCTGATGGATATGAGAAAATACTATGTTTTATAATATGTGACATTTCTAATATTGAGTATGGTTTCAATGCCAGGTCGTCATCATAATTTCAGTTTTTAATCTAGTGTTCTTCACTACATTCTATTGAGGAAGAGAATTGTCACTTCAGACCCAGATGATAATCAGCTGATAATAAGATAAGTGGATAGACAGTAGAAGACACATTCTCAGTATGGGTGAACCTAGTATGTTAATATTTGTTGCTTATTGCATACATTTTATCTAGACTACATTGTAAATAGCGTAGTAATAACCAGACAGATAACCATGTAGCGTAATATTAATGTGAGAGATCCGGCCGGCTCACCAGGCTCCATTCTAAATAGTGTGTAGTATGATCAGAACACAGTAGTTATAGTCAGTAGTAGTCAAGACAGATGTCAGACATGGCGGTTTGCCTAAGAGGCAGGTTGACAATAAACATCAAATAGTACAACAATCAAGGATATATTTTAGTCATTGACCTTTTTTTAATTGATCTGATGATCAATATTCATATGATTGTCTCACACCTGTTAATGGGCCACACACTTATTTAGAAGTTGGATTCTGGTGGAACAAATGTTTTAAATAGATGGTTGACAGGTCCTTCAGTTTAGGTAGGCTGCAGAGACATGGAGCCTTATTCACAGTTACCAGAAGAGGGAAGCATTTCACTTAACCAGCTAAAGGCCTGATTGACAGAGAAAGTTCAGACTAGGGTTATTCAAATCCAGTCTCACACAGTGGGGATCAGTTCTGTGATTGCCTAAATTCAACACAACTGGTCTTCCAGGTAGGTTAAATTCAAAACATGATTTGCCTGGGCCCCTCCAGGACCAGGGTTGCCTACAAGGTGCAGTACTTCCCAACCCTCTCCTCTGGGTTCACCAGACAGGCACACCTGCATCAATTAGTAAAGGGTTTGATGGTTAGTAGACTGAATCAGGTGTGCCAGATTAGGACCACTGAAAACCAAACACACACTAATGTACCCAGAGGCCTTTAGTGAAAAGACACGGTTCATTCTGGACAGAAGCCGTAAGAGGGCAGTATTTAACTCCACCAGCTAAAGGGATGATTGGCAGACAAAACTCAGACTGGAAAAACCTCTTTCTGTAGTGCTGCAGGTACTGCAGGATTTTGTCGCAACTACAGACCACACTGAGCTACTTAGCTAATTGATCAGTTCAGTGATTGCCTAAATTCAACACACCTGGTCTTCCAGGTTAAATGAAAAACATGAAGTGCCTGCAGCACTACAGGACCAGGGTTACTTACTTGGTGCAGTACCTCACAACCCCCTCCTCGGAAACGACCAGACTGGCACACCTGCATCAATTACACACACACACACACACACACACACACACACACACAGACAATGCAAATAAACGAACAGAAAAACATGTAAAATGTCTGCCTTCTTCTCCGACGCCATCTTAGTCATCTGTCCTGTTATAAATGATACCCACATTGTTTGCTTATATTGTTCATATTTCTTCTGCCAGTGAATTGACATTTGTTGTCATGTGCACTGCAGCTTTTGTTAAAACCAATAAAGAAAAGCATTCAGCATTATTACATCTCCTGTCCTATTTATCCACTTCCTGTACATCTGCTATAGAGATATCAATTTCAGCTCACTTGAAGAAAATATGTTTGTTCTCAGGTATAATTAGAAGTGGCTACAAAGATATTTAGTTTTAAACAATGATTAAAAGTTAAAAAAATATTTGTAGAAATAAATGACATTTATGGTTTTGAAATCAAAGTGATGGAGGGAGAGCAGTAGCAGGGTTAGTAGTTTCTCCTGTGTCTGTGAGGTCAGATTGAGACGGGAGGGAGAACAGTAGCAGGGTTAGTAGTTTCTCCTGTGTCTGTGAGGTCAGAGTGAGATGGGAGGGAGAGCAGTAGCAGGGTTAGTAGTTTCTCCTGTGTCTGTGAGGTCAGAGTGAGATGGGAGGGAGAGCAGTAGCAGGGTTAGTAGTTTCTCCTGTGTCTGTGAGGTCAGAGTGAGATGGGAGGGAGAGCAGTAGCAGGGTTAGTAGTTTCTCCTGTGTCTGTGAGGTTAGAGTGAGATGGGAGGGAGAACAGTAGCAGGGTTAGTAGTTTCCTGTATCTGTGAAGTCAGAGCTCAGTACAGCTCAATCTATCAACTACAACGAGGAGAGAGCTGTCTCGTTCCAGGCCAACTATATTGCAGTTGAGTTGCAACCAATGCTCATCAGATTGCTATACCATATGATGTGGTTAACTGAGATGTTAAACACCTATCCAGAAGTTGTGAGTTCTGTTTGCAATGTAGTCAGCCTGGAACGTGGCCAATGTTATGACAGGGTGGAAGGAGAGAGGGGGCGGTCTCAGTTATCAAGAATCCTTTCAGCAGCCATGTATTCACTGACAGAGACAAGAGGCCACAGGGAGGCAGTGAACAATCATACAACCTACCGTCTATCCGCTTTGACACTAAACTGTTGCTTTGACAACTGTCACTAAGCTAACATAATGCAGTCGTTTTAAGATGGTCATAACAATCGATCCTTTAGCTTTTTGATATGGAATTTTAGGACCCCTTTATGTATCAAATCAAATCAAATCACATTTTATTTGTCACATACACATGGTTAGCAGATGTTAATGCGAGTGTAGCGAAATGCTTGTGCTTCTAGTTCCGACAATGCAGTAATAACCAACAAGTAATCTAACTAACAATTCCAAAACTACTGTCTTATACACAGTGTAAGGGGATAAAGAATATGTACATAAGGATACATGAATGAGTGATGGTACAGAGCGGCATAGGCAAGATACAGTAGATGATATCGAGTACAGTATATACATATGAGATGAGTATGTAAACAAAGTGGCATAGTTAAAGTGGCTAGTGATACATGTATTACATAAGGATGCAGTCGATGATATAGAGTACAGTATATACGTATGCATATGAGATGAATATTGTAGAGTAAGTAACATTATATAAGGTAGCATTGTTTAAAGTGGCTAGTGATATATTTACATCATTTCCTATCAATTCCCATTATTAAAGTGGCTGGAGTTGAGTCAGTGTCATTGTCAGTGTGTTGGCAGCAGCCACTCAATGTTAGTGGTGGCTGTTTAACAGTCTGATGGCCTTGAGATAGAAGCTGTTTTTCAGTCTCTCGGTCCCAGCTTTGATGCACCTGTACTGACCTCGCCTTCTGGATGATAGCGGGGTGAACAGGCAGTGGCTCGGGTGGTTGATGTCCTTGATGATCTTTATGGCCTTCCTGTAACATCGGGTGGTGTAGGTGTCCTGGAGGGCAGGTAGTTTGCCCCCGGTGATGCGTTGTGCAGACCTCACTACCCTCTGGAGAGCCTTACGGTTGAGGGCGGAGCAGTTGCCGTACCAGGCGGTGATACAGCCCGACAGGATGCTCTCGATTGTGCATCTGTAGAAGTTTGTGAGTGCTTTTGGTGACAAGCCGAATTTCTTCAGCCTCCTGAGGTTGAAGAGGCGCTGCTGCGCCTTCTTCACGATGCTGTCTGTGTGAGTGGACCAATTCAGTTTGTCTGTGATGTGTATGCCGAGGAACTTAAAACTTGCTACCCTCTCCACTACTGTTCCATCGATGTGGATAGGGGGGTGTTCCCGCTGCTGTTTCCTGAAGTCCACAATCATCTCCTTAGTTTTGTTGACGTTGAGTGTGAGGTTATTTTCCTGACACCACACTCCGAGGGCCCTCACCTCCTCCCTGTAGGCCGTCTCGTCGTTGTTGGTAATCAAGCCTTCCACTGTTGTGTCGTCCGCAAACTTGATGATTGAGTTGGAGACGTGGGTGAACATGAAGTACAGGAGAGGGCTCAGAACGCACCCTTGTGGGGCCCCAGTGTTGAGGATCAGCGGGGAGGAGATGTTGTTGCCTATGAAAAAAATATAAAGAAATGTATTGATAAAATAGTGAAATTGGCCTTTATTACTGTAGTCCACAGAAACACATTGAATAACATATTCATAAATGGCAAAAAATACAGTAAAAACGAAATCTAAAGGAATAAGGTTTTCAAGTGTCTGTCCTATATCTAGGAGATATACGAAAGCTCAGGAAAAAAAGCAACAATTAAGATGTTTTATTTTATTGTATTTTATTCAATACAGAATACATGATTCTGCTACAAAATTGAAAAAAAACATGTTACTAAGAAATGTCTGGAACTCATCCAGTGACACAACTTGAGAGACAGTGACCATGACAACTGGCATTAGGTGCAGTGGTTAACTTGTGTGTGAGGAAGACAGAAAGGTGGAATGTTAACTATCAGCATCACTTTTAGTGGCCCTGTAGTGAACTAAGGTGTACTGTACATTACCATGTATGTGTGCAATCATGAAGATCTGTGTCACACCCTGATCTGTTTCACCTGTCTTTGTGATTGTGTACACTCCCCTCCAGGTGTCGCCCATCTCCCCCATTATCCCCTGTGTATTTATACCTGTGATCTCTGTTTGTCTGTTGCCAGTTTGTTTTGTTTCGTCAAGCCTAACAGCGTTTTCCCCTCTGTTCCTGTCTCTTGATTGTCCCTGTTCTCTAGTTTTCCGGGTTTGACCTTTTCTGCCTACCCTGAGTCTGCCTGCTGTCCAGTACCTTTGTCCTACCAATCTGGATTATTGACCCCTGCTTGTCCTTGACCTGTCTTTTGCCTGCCCCTAATGGATTATTAAACAATTGTTAATTCAACGTTGTCTGCATCTGGGTCTTACCTTGAAACGTGATTTGTACGAACTGGCCATGACTGACCCAGCAGACTCGGGCCAGCTGCGCAATGCCATCTCCTCCCAAGGAGCCAACATTGTTACGCACGAGGAATTGCTTCGTGGCCTTATGGAGGGAGTCCAAACGTTGGCTGAACTCAATGACCGGGCGTTGGACATTTTGCTGGAGCAATTCTGCAGTTTGTCTGGGAGGCAGCCTACCACTGTGGTAACCCCACAGCCCCTCAGTAACTCAGCTGCTACCCTCCCGTTGCCGAGAGAATCAGAGGCTTCCTGACCTCCCCCGAGAGTCGCCGAAGATGGCTGAGCACTGCTTCCCGAGCCTATGCAACTAGGCAAAGCTGGGATGCCAGTGGAAAGGCAATACAGGATCAACACGAAGAGTTGTATGTATTGCGGGACACTTGGTCATTTTGTAACCTCTTGTCCTTTAAAAAGAGCAGGCTCACCGGTAGGAGTGTGTACTCTGGTGGGCTATACGGAGAACCTTTCTGCTTCCCTTGCTCGCAACCCTATTTCATCCCATTCTGCTATAGGGAAACCAGCCCATAGGCCGGGTCACTCATAATACCACTCCCATCAACCTACGGGTGTCAGGGAATCACAGTTAGACTATTCAATTTCTGCTCATCAAGTCTCCTCAGATTCCCGTGGTTTTGGGAATCTCCTGGCTCCGGCGACACAATCTCTCATCAACTGGTCTATGGGTGCCATCATGGTCCGTTCTGCTACACCCATTGTCTGAAGTCAGAACAACCTGCACCGGGACGTCTTCCTGGGGCCCGGAAGATGCCCCGAAACTCTCTGCCATCCACACGGAGTACCATGACCTTCAGGGAGGTGTTCAGCAAGACCCGGGCCACTTTGCTTCAGCCGCACTGATCCTATGACTGCGGGATTGGCCTTCTCCCTAGCATCATGCCACCCCATGGATGTTTGTACTCTCTGTCGGGACCTGAAAGCAAGACTATGGAGACCTACATTTCTGCAGAATTTATATGACCAGTGGCCACTACGAGTATCTGGTCATGCCTTTTGGCCTCACCAACGCCCTTGCTATGTTACAGGCTCTGGTAAATGATGTTCTGCGCGACATGTTGGACCGGTTTGTCTTCGTCTACATTAACTTCTTCGATATAGGGGGCGCTCTTTTAATTTTTGGATAAAAAAACGTTCCCGTTTTAAACAAGATATTTTGTCACAAAAAGATGCTCGACTATGCATATAATTGACAGCTTTGGAAAGAAAACACTCTGACGTTTCCAAAACTGCAAAGATATTATCTGTGACTGCTACAGAACTGATGCCACAGGAGAAACCAAGATTCAATTTCAAACAGGAAATGCCCCAGATTTTGAAGGTGCTGTGTTCCAATGTCTCCTTATATGGCTGTGAATGCGCCAGGAATGAGCTTACACTTTCTGTCGTTTCCCCAAGGTGTCTGCAGTATTGTGACGTATTTGTAGGCATATCATTGGAAGATTGACCATTTTACACTACATCTACCAGGTGCTCGATTGGTGTCCTCTGTCGCAATTATTGCGTAATCTCCAGCTGCGTGTATTTTTCCATTTGCTTCCAAGGAGAAACCCAACTGCCACGAATGATTTATCATCGATTAGATATGTGAAAAACACCTTGAGGATTGATTCTAAACAGCGTTTGCCATGTTTTTGTCGATATTATGGAGTTAATTTGGAAAACAGTTCGGCGTTGTAATGACTGAATTTTCTGGGGGGTTTTCTTAGCCAAATGTGATGAACAAAGTGGAGCGATTTCTCCTACACAAGTAATCTTTTTGGAAAAACTGAACATTTGCTATCTAACTGAGAGTCTCCTCATTGAAAACATCCGAAGTTCTTCAAAGGTAAATGATTTTATTTGAATGCTTTTCTTGTTTCAGTGAAAATGTTGCCTGCTGAATGCTAGGCTTAATGCTATGCTAGCTATCAATACTCTTACACAAATGCTTGTGTAGCTATGGTTGAAAAGCATATTTTGAAAATCTGAGATGACAGTGTTGTTAACAAAAGGCTAAGCTTGTGAGTGAATATATTTCTTTCATTTCATTTGCGATTTTCATGAATAGTTAACGTTGCGTTATGGTAATGAGCTTGAGGCTATGATTACGCTCCCAGATACGGGATTGCTCGACGCAAGAAGTTAATGACATCCTCGTCTTCTCCCACTCCCCCCTGAAAACACGTACTCCACATCTGGCTGGTTCTTCAACGCCTTCTGGAGAAGCAGCTGTTTGTGAAGGCGAAGAAGTGCGAGTTCCATCGCTCCACTATCTGGGTTACATCCTCTCTCCTGGGAGTGTCCAGATGGATCCCGGCATTGTGAGAGCAGTGGTGGATTGGCCTCAGCCTACATCCAGCATGCAGCTACAATGTTTCCTGGGGTATGTCAACTTTTATCACTGCTTTATCCGGGGTTACAGCACCCTGGCTTCCATCCTGTCTGCATTCACCTCTACCAAGGTTCCATTCACATGGTTCTTTGCTGCTGACCGAGCGTTCTAGGACCTCAAACACCACTTCACCACTGCTCCTATCTTGGTTCATCCTGACCCTTCCCTTCAGTTCGTGGTGTAGGCCAATGCTTCAGATGTCAAAGTGGGGGCTGTCCTGACCCAACGTTCTTCCCTGGACCTTAAGCTGAATCCCTGCGCCTTCTTCTCCCACTGCCTCAACGCCACGGGGAGGATCTACGATGTACGATGTGGGGAATCGGGAGTTTCTCACGGGGGCCTCAGTTCTCATCCTGGTTCTGGAAGGCGTTCTCCACCCCAGTTTCAATGGCCTGTCAGAGCGAGCCAACCAGGATCTCGGGACTACTTTGCACTGCCTGGGCTCCGCCAACCCCACAACCTGGAGCCAGCAGGTTGTGTGGGTGAAATACCTCCGATACACCCTTCGCTGTTAGCCCCTCTGCTGTTCGTCTTCTGTTGCCCCGTACCCTTCATAGACACCCCACCTTTCATGTGTCCAGAGTTAAACCCATGTCTCACAGCCCTTTGTCTCCTGTTTCCAGACCCACCACTCTCCCCCATCTCATCGAAAGCCAACCAGCATACACGGTGAGGAGTCTCCTGAAAGTTTGACCTCGGGGCAAGGGTTTGCAGTACCTGGTTGACTGGGAGGGTTATGGCCTGGGGGAGAGGTGCTGGGTCCCCGCCAGGGACATCCTGGACCAAGGCCTCATCGCGGATTTCCAACGCCGACAACCTGGTCAAACAGATATGTGCCCAGGTAGGACGCCAGGTGGCGCCGCTAGAGGGGGGATACTGTCACACCTGTATTTGCGCTTGTCTCCACCCGCCTCCATGTGTCACCCAATTTTCCCATTATCCCCTGTGTATTTATACCTGTGTTCTCTGTTTGTCTATTGCCAGTTCGTTTTGTTTCATCAAGCCTACCAGCATTTTCCCCTCTGTTCCTGTCTCTTGATTGTTCCTGATCTCTAGTTTTCCTGATTTGACCTTTTCTGCCTGCCCTGACCCTGAGCCTGCCTGCTGTCCTGTACCTTTGCCCCACGTATCTGGATAACTGACCTCTGCCTACCCTGACCCTGCGCCTGCCTGCCATCAGGGTACATTGGCCCCACCTATCTGGATTATTGACCCCTGCCTGTCCTTGACCTGTCTTTTGCCTGCCCCTGCTGGATTATTCAACTGTTGTTAATTCAACATGGTCTGCATCTGGGTCTTACCTTGAAACATGAGAATCTGCATGACTTTGTGCACGTATTATCTTTGTGCTTCAGTGTGGGAACATGGTTTGTGGTTATGTCTGCTTTTAAAGTCTGATCAGGTGTAAGTAGATCTTAAGCTGAACAACAGAAAACAACCTATATCATGCTCTAAATTCAACTATCAGATCATTATAGTCTGATAAGATGTTACAACAACAGTGGTGGTATCATATATAGTGCAACATTTTCATAGCGCAAAATAATTGTGCAAAGTACGAAAAATCCCGGAAACCTTGTAATCTCTCTGTGATTTCATTTGGTAACACTTTTTTTGTATAGTCTTGTCTTGTCACACTGCAAATTGTAAATGTGAACTTGTTCTCAACTGGCCTACCTGGTTAAATAAAGGTGAAATTCTAAAAAAGATACTCGATCAAGCTCCATTTTGAGGTGGTTCGAAAGGAATTTTCAAACTCGAGCTGGGTCAAGGGAAACACGGTCCAGTGCAGCCCAGTTTAACAACTGGTGCCAGCTCTATTAGAATTCGGGCTGGTGACACCGTTACTATGCAACCACCAGCTGATCACTGCTGGATGCTGAGACCACATTTAGCTAGCTCGTCTGGGCTTGTTGCTGTTAGCTAGCACATGGACAAGCAACACTGCTGTAGTCAGACATTACATGAATTACCATCATAGCTGGATCATTCATTTATTGTTTAATTAGCTAACAGGAATTTTAGCTGGCCAGGTCATATTGAAAGCTAGCTACATCATATAAAACCTGTTGTTTTGTTGGCTTGGCTAGCTAGCTAGCTAGCAAATAGCCAATACCATGGCAAGCAAGGTAGGAATTAAGCTAGCTAGCTAGTCTGTTATGCTAGCGATGATGCTAACCGTTTAGCTAGCTAATGCTAGCAAGCTAAATACATGGCTCTGAGTCTGGCTGGCACTGGCAGGAGTATGGGTCAACTTTAGTTACAGCATGGTGAGTTTGAATACAATTCTTCAACATCTTGCTAGCTAGCAACATTACCTAAACCAGCTGCACAGTCACATATTGGCTACTTAGCAACATGACATACCTTCACATTTCTGAAGGCAGTGAAAATGCAATTCGAGCTAGCCGACCAAGGCCCTACCTGGGTTGACTTCAAAGTGTCAATGGAAACGGGGCTTCAGTAACATTTCAATTAACTATATCTACTGACCCTAACCCTATCCAAGAGTTGGGAGGCCTGGCAGGTGTTTGCAACGTAGTCAACCTGAAACACGGCCAATTGTAACAGCTGTCGTGGGAAGAAGGTGAGGACCAAAGCGCAGCGTGGTAAGTGTTCATCTTATTTCATGAAAAAACTGAACACTGAATAACAAACAACAAAGAAACATCCAAAACAGATCTGTCTGGTGCAGACACACAAACACTGAAAATAAACACCCATGAATCACAGGTGGAAAAAGGCTACCTAAGTATGATTCTCAATCAGAGACAACTAACGACACATGCCTCTGATTGAGAACCATACCAGGCCAAACTCAAAAACCAACATAGAAAAACCAACATAAACTACCCACCCCAACTCACTAAAACAAAGAAAAAACAAAGGAACTAAGGTCAGAACGTGACACCAATGTTATGACGGGGTGTGAGGAGAGAGGGGGTGGGGCTCAGTTAGAAAGAACCCGTTCAGCAACATTTTTAAATAAAACCTGTCAAAACCTGTGTTGACTAACAGAGACCACAGTGAACAATCATACAACATACTATCTATCCACTTTGATACTAAATGGTTGCTTTGACACTAATATAAAACAATGTTTTTTATATAGGAGATGGACATGATAATGAATGTATTTTACAGTAATGGCACATGCAAAGTTACATATTGGTAACTAAATGACATTTATCTTATCTTTGTTAGGTTATTTGTGTGTTGTGGTTTACACCAAACTCAACCTGATGACTGTCTGTCTCACACCTTCAAGAGTGCCTCAAACTTGTTAGCAGGGGGTTTCTGAGGGGGGAAAGATCACAAAAGATACCTGTTAGGAACAGTTAGAAATTGTCCAAAATAGGGGTGGGTTGTCAAATTTGTTTTGCATTTGGGAGGGTAGTGCAGGGTTTTCCGGGCACAGGGGCATGTTCTTCCCTGATTTACATTGACCATTTGGCAGGTTTTACTATTTAATGTATTCTACAGTTGGATTCGGGCTAAACTTGGAAACTAACAATGTCACTAAGGCAGAGAGGGTAATGTATAACGTTTACAGTGTCAGGATATGTTATTGTTAGCCATCAAGGATACTCTGGGAGGAGAGGAGACACAGTCTGGTATCAATCACCCTGACAGCCTTGAGTTGGGAAGGAGTGAGCACTTTGGGGTAGAGGTCAGGTCAGATGAAGTGAGGAAGAACAGATATAACTAAGGTTCTGTCTGGATGTTCAGTTGTGGAGGAGGAGACTCAACCTAGGAGAAAGGGTTAAATATCAGTGCTTGTGTGAAATGTTTTTTATCTGAATTACAGCTGTAACAACCCTTTGGGAAGAATTAAACTTGGTTAATCGTGAGTTATTTACTCTGAAAATGTTGAACCTAACACTACGGTATATAACCACATGTCCTCATCTGCTTGCATGCACTTCTGCTATCAAGGTGAATGGTACTTGTCTTATGCACTATGCTTTTCCGCAAGCTTATTATACCACAGGTCAATATAGTCTACCAGTCAACTGTCTATCCTGCCCTCTATCCACCATTCATAGTGGCAATAGTGGTAGGTGGATCATTTGTCCAGATCTGCTGTAGGCTAACTAGAAATCATACCACACATAAAAGCATTCAAAGCTGCATCAATGCTTAGTATAAATCCACAACAACAAATAGGAATTGCTGACAGGCACTGGAGAGGCCAGGTGCATCATTGCGCATGAAAGAACAGTGAAGACACATGCAGCTCCCCTATTGATCTTGCTTAGGGACAATACAATATTCCTACCTACACTAGCCTACGAGACCAAAAACCAATGAATAATTGCATTATTGTTCTACTCTAGGCTGTAGACTGCAGTAAAAATGTAATAATAAGCCCTGTAATTTGAATGTTTCATTCCATTTGGATCAGTTGTGGGTCTACTCTGACCGATTCTAGAAAGGCACAGCAGCAGGCCAGACTTTAAAAGTCTCCTGTAGGCTACCTGCACACGCTCATCCACTCCCCTCTAATATAATTCCAGCATCCAAACTGCACACCGGCCATTCTATTACACCAACAAATGTAAATACATTGGGAGATTGTCAAGCCAAGACTTTAATACTGAGTAGGGAGGGTTAATTATGACACAAACAATGGAGATAAGCACTCAAAGTCAGTAATCGGTATGCAGTTATGCGTTGCTTATTGATTGGTGGAAAATGTGTTGCATATATCTTATCTCATCATTATCTGAAGCCGGCCCTTATCATAGTGTAATAAAACAGGCAGAGAGAGCTGGCTCGTCTGTTGTGGTCGGCGAACCCTCAACCTTCTGGCCCGTTAACCCTGCGTGGCATCCACTGTGGTAAAGTTGATATCCACGTTTATAAGCACAGGTTTGCTACATGTATTGTTATTAATCGTCGTAATACATTTTTCTGAGTAGATTTTAATAGTAGGGAGTGTCTGCACATTTTTGGACAGGACAAGGGGAAGGTTATGTGAAAATATTTTTTACATTGCAGAGGGGGGTGAATCTTTTTTATGACACCTCAAGTTAGCAAGACAGTACAAACAGATCTGGGACTCAGGCTAGGAAAGATCTAAACAGCAGTCAGAAGTCATGAGTGAAGTCCCCCTTGGTGACTGACTGATGACTGGTATCCTTCCATATCACAGGAGGTTGGTGGCACCTTAGTTGGGGAGAACGGGCTTGTAGTAATGACTGGAGCGGAATCAGGGGAAGGGATTCAAATACATCAAACACATGGTACTCCCTTCAGCAGCCTCCACTGTTCCACATATACCAAATATTATATATTTTACGACATATTTTAATTGACAATTAAGATTTTCTATTTTATTCTATTAAAATGATGATACTTGGTTCTGCCACAACATTTTTAAATAAAACCTGTTGTTGAGAAATAGTAGAACTCATCCAGTGACGTCATTCCCAGTCACACAACCTCAGAGACGGTGACCATGACAACTGACTGACCACACATTGAGGTGTTTGACTAGGGGTTGAGAAGAGCGTGAGAAAGACAGAAAGGGGGAACGTTAACTCTTTCTCAGCAGCATCACTTTTAGTTGAAAATGGGCCTGTGGTGAACCAAGGTAGAGCTGTGCACATCCTCATGCATGTGTACATTTGCAGACATGAAGATCTGCATGACTTTGTGCACGTATTCGCTTGGTGCTTCAGTGTGGGAACAGGATTTGTAGTTACAGTTGATGTCGGAAGTTTACATACACCATAGCCAAATACATTTAAACTCAGTTTTGCACAATTTCTGACATTCAATCCTAGTAAAATTCCCTGTTTTAGGTCAGTTAGGATCATGACTTTATTTTAAGAATGTGAAATGTCAGAATAATAGTAGAGATAATTATTTATTTCATATTTTCTTTCTTTCATCACATTCCCAGTGGGTCAGAAGTTTACATGCACTCAATTAGTATTTGGTAGCATTGCCTATAAATTGTTTAACTTGGGTCAAACATTTCGGGTAGCCTTCCACAAGCTTCCCACAATAAGTTGGGTGAATTTTGCCCGTTCCTCCTGACAGAGCTGGTGTAACTTAGTCAGGTTTGTAGGCCTCCTTGCTCACACACACTTTTTCAGTTCTGCCCATACATTTTCTATAGGTTTGAGGTCAGGGATTTGTGATGGCCACTCCAATATCTTGACTTTGTTGTCCTTAAGCCATTTTGCCACAACTTTGGAAGTATGCTTGGGGTCATTGTCCATTTGGAAGACCTATTTGCGACCAAGCTTTAACTTTAACTGATGTCTTGAGATGTTGCTTCAATATATCCACATAATTTCCCTTCCTCATGATGCCATCTATTTTGTGAAGTGCACCAGTCCCACAACATGATGCTGCCATCCACATGCTTCATGGTTGGGATGGTGTTCTTCGGCTTGCAAGCCAAACAGTTCAATTTTTGTTTCATCAGATCAGAGGGCATGTCTCCAAAAAGTATGATATTTGTTCCCATGTGCAGTTGCAAACCGTAGTCTGGAGGTCTACAAAAAAAAATCTGAAGTCTTGGCTGATTTCTTTTGATTTTCACATGATGTCAAGCAAAGAGGCACTGAGTTTGAAGGTTGGCCTTGAAATACATCCAGAGATACACCTCCAATTGACTCAAATGATGTCAATTAGCCTATCAGAAGCTTCTAAAGCCATGACATAATTTTCAGGAATTTTCCAAGCTGTTTAAAGGCACAGTCAACTTAGTGTATGTAAACTTCTGAACCACTGACATGGTGATACAGTGAATTATAAGTTAAATAATCTGTCAGTAAACAATTGCAGGAAAATTACTTGTCATACACAAAGTAGATGTCCTAACCGACTTGCCAAAACTATAGTTTGTTAATGAGAAATTTGTGGAGTGGTTGAAAAACTAGTTTTAATGACCTAAGTGTATGTAAACTTTTGACTTCAACTGTATGTCTGCTTGTAAAGTCAGAAAACTGACCAGGTATAAGTAGAGGTATTTTCAGTCTGCAACACAAAAGTCCTGAAACTGAACAATACAAAACAACATCTATTGTACTACAGTCTGGTGAATTCAACAATCAGATTATTATAATCTGATAAAATGTTACAACAACAGTGGTATCAGACATAGTGTTGTGAAAAATCATTGTGAAAAGTGCAAAAAAAAATCTGTAAACATTGTAATCTCTGTGTAATATCATTTTGTAACTCTTTTTCCGTTATAGTCCATCGATTTCCACTGGCCTTTAATGTCTCTTGCACTGAGATGCAGTGTCTTAGACCACTGCGCCACTCGGGTGCCCCTTAGGGCCAAATTAGGGTCAAATTCGAGCTGGCTTGAATGGAATTCTCTAATTGGAGCTGGGTCGAGGGAAACCCGGGCCAGTGCAGCCCAGTTTCACAACTGGTGCCAGCTCGATTAAAAATTGTGCTGGTGACGTTGTTACCATGCAACCACCAGATGATCACTGCTGGATGCTGATACCACGTTTAGCTAGCTCGTATTAGCTTGTTGCTGTTAGCTTGCACATGGACAAGCAACACTGTTGTAGTCAGACATGGCATGAATTAGCATCATAGCTGGATCATTCATTTATTTGTGATTGAGCTAACGAGAGAGCAGGAATTTTTAACTGGCCAGGTCGTATTGAAAGCTAGCTAGCTAGCTACATCATATAGCCAATGCCATGGCTAGCAAGGTAGGAATAAAGCTAGCTAGTCTGTTATGTAGCGATAACATTAGCAAGCTAAATACATGGCTCTGTGTCTGGCTTCAAAGTGCAAATGGAACCGAGGCTTCAGTAACATTTCAACTAACTATCTACTAACTAACAATAGCCATAACCCTAACTTTAACCCTTATCCTAACCCTAAACTATGTTAAACACCTATCCAAGAGTTTTGAGGTCTGGTAGGTGTTTGCAATGAAACTCAACCTGGAACACGGATAATGTTATGACAGGGGTTAGATGGGGGGCGGGGCCCAGTTATCAAGAACCCTTTCAGCAGCCATGTGTTGACTAACAGAGAAAACAGAAGTCACAGGGAGGCAGTGAACAATCATACAACCTACCGTCTATCCACTTTGACACTAAACAGTGTCTTTGACACTAATATAAACAATGTGTTTACCTAAAAGATGGACATGATAATGAATATCTAATACAGTAATGGCACATGCAAAGTTACATTGGGAACTAAATTACATTTATCTTATCTTTGTTAGGTTATTTGTGTGTTGTGGTTTACACCAAACTCAACCTGATGACTGTCTGTCTCACACCTTCAAGAGGGCCTCAAACTTGTTAGCAGGGGGTTTCTGAGGGGTGAAAGATCACAAAAGATACCTGTTAGGAACAGTTAGAAATGTTTGTGTGTGGAGGGGGGGGGGGGACTGGTGGGTTGTCTAACATTTTATTCTGCTTTTGGGAGGGTAGTGTGTTTTTTCCTTGATTTACATGTGCCATTTTGCAGGATTCACTATATAATGTATTCTACTGTATATAGCCACATTTGCTCATCTGCTTGCACTTCTTCTATAAAGGTGTTTGGTACTTGTCTTATGCACATGTTTTTCACATGCTTACTACAGATTTACACCACATAAACACTCAGCCATTTTCACTGGACTATCAAGCCCCTGTTGCTGCCAAATATATCATCACTAATACAGATTTGTTTATTTTGAGCATTTCAGATTCAGCATCTGGAGTACCTGCTTTATCAGGAGGATAACCTGGAATCTGGATACACTGTGACAATGGGGTCATTGTTCCTGACATCCCATGCCCCATGTCTTCTGAGAATATTGCTGTGCTCCAACGTCAATTGAACCCTACCACTCACTCCTCCTCTTTTGGTCAGGACATATAAATACATGCTCTTCGATTAGTTATGAGTCTCCAGCCATTTTAGGTGCAGTCCTCCAACACAATGGATATTGTTTTAGCCCCAGTGCCACTCTTGATAATGGCAAACATTTGGATTTTTTGGAGGAGGGTGAAAGGATAACAGGCCCAGCTGTCAAAGTGAGAGAGTAGGCTATTTTGGATAGATCAAGTACTTTTGTGTAGTCTATTTTTTGGTTTTTGCCTTAGCACTTTTTAAATTTAATTTTATTTCACCTTTATTTAACCAGGTAGGCTAGTTGAGAACAAGTTCTCATTTGCAACTGCGACCTGGCCAAGATAAAGCATAGCAGTGTGAACAGACAACACAGAGTTACACATGGAGTAAACAATTAACAAATCAACAACACAGTAGAAAAAAAGAGAGTCTATATACATTGTGTGCAAAAGGCATGAGGAGGTAGGCGAATAATTACAATTTTGCAGATTAACACTGGAGTGATAAATGATCAGATGGTCATGAACAGGTAGAGATATTGGTGTGCAAAAGAGCAGAAAAGTACATAAATAAAAACAGTATGGGGATGAGGTAGGTAAAATTGGGTGGGCTATTTACCGATAGACTATGTACAGCTGCAGCGATAGGTTAGCTGCTCCTATAGCAGATGTTTGAAATTGGTGAGGGAGATAAAAGTCTCCAACTTCAGCGATTTTTGCAATTCGTTCCAGTCACAGGCAGCAGAGAACTGGAACGAAAGGCGGCCAAATGAGGTGTTGGCTTTAGGGATGATCAGTGAGATACACCTGCTGGAGCGCGTGCTACGGGTGGGTGTTGCCATCGTAACCAGTGAACTGAGATAAGGCAGAGCTTTACCTAGCATGGACTTGTAGATGAACTGGAGCCAGTGGGTCTGGCGACGAACATGTAGCGAGGGCCAGCCGACTAGAGCATACAGGTCGCAGTGGTGGGTGGTATAAGGTGCTTTAGTAACAAAACGGATGGCACTGTGATAAACTGCATCCAGTTTGCTGAGTAGAGTGTTGGAAGCTATTTTGTAGATGACATCGCCGAAGTCGAGGATCGGTAGGATAGTCAGTTTGGCGATGTGAGTGAAGGAGGCTTTGTTGCGGAATAAAAAGCCGACTCTAGATTTTATTTTAGATTGGAGATGTTTGATATGAGTCTGGAAGGAGAGTTTACAGTCTAGCCAGACACCTAGGTACTTATAGATGTCCACATATTCTAGGTCGGAACCATCCAGGGTGGTGATGCTAGTCGGGCGTGCGGGTGCAGGCAGCGAACGGTTGAAAAGCATGCATTTGGTTTTATTAGCGTTTAAGAGCAGTTGGAGACCACGGAAGGAGTGTTGTATGGCATTGAAGCTCGTTTGGAGGTTAGATAGCACAGTGTCCAAGGACGGGCCCGGAAGTATACAGAATGGTGTCGTCTGCGTAGAGGTGGATCAGGGAATCGCCCGCAGCAAGAGCAACATCATTGATATATACAGAGAAAAGAGTCGGCCCGAGAATTGAACCCTGTGGCACCCCCATAGAGACTGCCAGAGGACCGGACAGCATGCCCTTCGATTTGACACACTGAACTCTGTCTGCAAAGTAGTTGGTGAACCAGGCAAGGCAGTCATCAGAAAAACCGAGGCTACTGAGTCTGCCGATAAGAATATGGTGATTGACAGAGTCGAAAGCCTTGGCAAGGTCGATGAAGACGGCTGCACAGTACTGTCTTTTATCGATGGCGGTTATGATATCGTTTAATACCTTGAGCGTGGCTGAGGTGCCCCCTTGACCGGCTCGGAAACCAGATTGCACATCGGAGAAGGTACGGTGGGATTCGAGATGGTCAGTGACCTGTTTGTTGACTTGGCTTTCGAAGACCTTAGATAGGCAGGGCAGGATGGATATAGGTCTGTAACAGTTTGGGTCCAGGGTGTCTCCCCCTTTTAAGAGGGGGATGACTGCGGCAGCTTTCCAATCCTTGGGGATCTCAGACGATATGAAAGAGAGGTTGAACAGGCTGGTAATAGGGGTTGCGACAATGGCGGCGGATAGTTTCAGAAATAGAGGGTCCAGATTGTCAAGCCCAGCTGATTTGTACGGGTCCAGGTTTTGCAGCTCTTTCAGAACATCTGCTATCTGGATTTGGGTAAAGGAGAAGCTGGAGAGGCTTGGGCGAGTAGCTGCGGGGGGGGCGGGGCGAGGTTGTTGGCCGAGGTTGGAGTAGCCAGGAGGAAGGCATGGCCGGCCGTTGAGAAATGCTTGTTGAAGTTTTCGATAATCATGGATTTATTGGTGGTGACCGTGTTACCTAGCCTCAGTGCAGTGGGCAGCTGATTCAAATGATCAAGTTATCATCAAACCTCAAGTGGTATTTATGTATTCATTTGTGATGCTATCCTTGATATGACCCTGCTATTGTCACATGCTACACGTGCACATGTATCTATCTATCCAATGTTATCATGATTTGTTATAAGGGATATTATCCCTATATTATGCAGGAAGTATTATTAAAGATATGCTTTACATTGACATACAGATAGAGATGTAGTAGTCCCAGAGTTAATGATCCAAGGTGAGTTTTGTATTTCACCTCCAGATGATTATGGTGACCGTGTTAGAATAAAAAACAACTAAGCTTAATCATGCTCTCTCTCTCTATCTATCTGTCTCTCGTCAGCAGGTATGTTTTGATGTGAGAGAGGAAGCCAGTCCCGTCATTGCCACCTCACCCACTCTTAAGATAACCTTCGGGCCGACTTGGAGCCCAAGGCTGGTTAGGAGACACCGCTAGAGACACTTTGTAATTGTGATGAACTGATAGAATATTAGTGTAACACTGTAATTCATTAATCATATGCTGTCTTCCCTGTTCCTCTGTTTTACCTTTTCTGTCTTCTACACCTCTACCTCCTCTTTCTTCCTCTTTGTTGTAATAAACACCATATGTGCATTGAAGTACAGATTGAACTTGTATTTAGAACATACTATTACAATTATAATATTTATAATGCATGTATTATCTATTTATAACACCTGTATCATGACATTTGAATAAAGCGGTACACATTCTCCACTGGTGGAAATTAAGTATCTCATTGGAATACTATCCTGTGTCCTCAGATGACTGTAGATGAAGGGAGTTGGATAAGCATAGGTGTATTGCTGTATATATGAATTACAAATCAGCCTTTACATGTTTATAGTCTATTGTATAGTTACAATGTGTAATCATTGATGTCCCAGGAGCAGGAGTGGTAAAAACTATTGAAGTGTATAATTGTAATACATTGTTGCAGACACAGCATCATTCAAATAATGGAGTTTGATACATCTGGTATTGAATATGACTGAAAAATAATGTCTCACAGAGATTCATATCTGAACCGCACCTTTATTTTCCAAGGATGAGTACATGATCAGTGAATATGTTCAATGTACAGGCTACAATGTGGGGATCTCATGAGTGGTAATAACTACACTACATGAATATAGGACTTTCATCCTTGGAACATAAATGTCATTATATTCTACTCAATCCATAGGCTTCATTAATGCCTTTCAGACTTGAAGTCAATACAACAACTATGATAGCTGAGGTTCATAGATAGGTTCTGAACTAATGTTCATACCAAGGTCCATACACAGATCGACTACATACTGTAGCTAGCTACACATCCATAAGCATACAATTATTTTTATCAATCCATGTTTACCAAATGGGATATATTCATAAAATATGTTAATGGACAATAAAGATGTTCTATTTTATTCTATTCTGTCCTGTTCTATTCAAATTAGGATACTTGGTACTGCCACAAAAAAAAGACTGACGTGAAGTTGTCTACACATTAGTGAGCACTGAAGTTCAGAGTGACTTGACCACTCAAAACCCACGCTAACGTTTGAGGCCCTCTTGAGGGTGTGACAGAGTCATCATCAGACTGAGTATGGTGCAAACCACAACACAAACAACCTGACAAAGATACATGTCATTTAGTTTCCCAGATGCAACTGGGAAACTTTTTTTTGTGGCAGTACCAACCACTACTATAAAACACAATATCTCTAAGAGATGGACATGATCATAAATGTCTATTACAGCAATACTGACACCTGCATAGTTACATCTGGCTAACTTAATGACATTTATCTTTGTCAGGTTGTTTGTGTTGTGGTTGGTGTTTACACTAAACTCAGTCTGATGATGACTGTGTCACACCTTCAAGAGGGCCTCAAACTTTAGTGTGGGTTCTGAGTGGGAAAATACTAGAAAAAGATACCTGTTAGTGGGGAAAGAGATCATGATTGACGGATGACTGGTATCATTCCACATTTGACCAAATGTGAAATATTTTATGAAATATTTAAAAAAAAATGTAATACCATTAACCACTTACACTCATGGGAATTTACCTATATGGATAGGGCTTAATTGAAGTGTTTCTTGCAGAAGATATATGCATAACCATGGTAGCACTTAAAAGGGAACAGTTGGGAGACTATGGAACAATGACCAAACTAAAGGTGAGGACACAACAGGTCACCTGACTAGACTGAATCCAAACATTACACTGTTGATTATATGTGCATTTTACATTGACATTACATTACAAACCAGAACTGAACTAAAAAGTATTCCCTGACAATCCAGCTGTGTGTGAATGCAACATCCAACATTTACAAGTCATTCAACGAAGCCACTCGTACTCAAAATAAGAGCAACAACACAATATTTAAGTACCATTCCCTGTACCTTCTGACCAAGGCCTTAGGAATTCTGAACAAGAACATGAAGCATTTCCAAACCTTCCCGAGGAACCAGAGGCTTTCTATGGTGTCTGAAATACTACAATGTGATTTGGACAGCTCTTTAGACAAGCAAATCACCTCTAAATACCTTAAATACCTTGGAACTCCTGCTCCTGTTTTGAGGTCACCACCTACCTTGGTACCCCACTGGGGGGGTACTCTCAGCTGCCGCATGAGAAGGAGGTGCTGATTTGCCCCCTATGAAGTGTTCAATAGACAATATTTTCTATTCCATTCATATTAGGATACTTCCCAATGGGCACAGACGTCAATTCAACATCCATTCCACGCTGGTTCAACCTAATTTCATTGAAATGACGTGGAAACAACATTTATTCAACCAGTGGGTTGGTTCTTTCACAAACTTTTTACATTAAATCGTATCACTGAGAAATCGCTGGAACTGTGACGTCATTACCAGTTACTCACACAACCTGAGAGCCTGTGACCGTGTGACCGTAGGATCTGGTACTTCTGTGTGGGAACAATGTGTGTGGTTGTGTGGGCTTGTATTAGTCAGATGTCTGACCAGGTATAAGTAGACCTTTGCAGAAAAGCTGCAAACACAAGTCCTGAAGCTGATCAATACAAAACAACCTCAATCGTGCTCCAGTCTGGTAAGTTGAACTATCAGATCATTATAATCTTATAATTTGTTACATCAACAGTGGTGGTATGATATATAGCATTGTCAGTAGTAGTATTCATTATTTCTCTATAGAGTTTATATCAGTAGTACTAATTAAATACTTAGTTAAATACTAACTAAATACTTACTTAATATTTAGTTGTGTTACAAAGCGGGAATAAAATGGATTTAAATGTCATTTTTTTGTCAAAGATTTACACAAAATATATATATTTTTACCTTTATTTAACTAAGCAAGTCAGTTAAGAACAAATTCTTATTTACAATGACAGCCTAGGAACAGTGGGTTAACTGCCTGTTCAGGGGCAGAAGGACAGATTTGTACCTTGTCAGCTCGGGGGTTTGAGCTTGCAACTAGTCCAGCACTCTAACCACTAGGTTACCCTGCCGCCCCTAGTTTTGACTAGGTGTCAAAGTGGAAGAAATTATTTTACATTTGTGAAAAGTTAATGAAAAATAAAACAAATATATCTTGATTAGATAAGTATTCAACCCCCTGAGTCAATACATGATAGAATCAATTTTGACAACAATTACAGCTGTGAGTCTTTCTGGGTAAGTTAGGAACTTTGCCTACCTGCATTGTACAACATTTGCATGTTTTTGTATTCTTAAAGCTCAATCAAGTTGGTTGTTGATCATTGCTAGATAGTCATTTTCTAGTCTTGCCATATATTTTCAAGACAATTTAGTCAAAACTGTAACTAGACCACTCAAGAACATTCAATGTCGTCTTGTTAAGCAACTCCAATGTACATTTGGCCTTGTGTTTCAGGCTATTTCCTGCTGAAAGGTGAATGTATTTCTCTGTGTCTGGTGGAAAGCAGACTGAACAAGATTTTACTCTAGGATTTTTCTTGTGCTTAGCTTTATTCCCCCCGAAAAAACTCCCTGGTCCTTGTCAATGACAATTATACCCATAACATGATGCAACCATCACCATGCTTGAAAATATAATACTCAGTGATTTGTTCTGTTGGATTTTCCCCCTTATATAACGCTTTGTATTCAGGATATAATTAATTTAATTGCCATTTCTTTAGCAGTTTTACTTTTGTGTCTTATTGCAAACAGGTGGCATGTTTTGCAACATTGTATTCTGTACAGGCTTCGTTCTCCATCTGTCATTTAGGTAAGTGTTGTGGAGTGAGTACAATGTTGTTGATCCATGCTCAGTTTTCTACTATCACAGGCATTACAGTCTTTAACTGTTCTAAAGTCACCATTGACCTCATTGTGAAATCCCTGAACGGTTTCCTTCCGTTCTCTATAGAGTTTGCATATATCTGTTGTCATTCTGCGGTCAATTGGAAAAAAGTAGCAAGACAATGTGGAGGATGAATCAGAATTAGTTGGGTAACGTTGATAAATAAGACGTTTTATTTACATAATATGCTTATGTGAGATACTTGTCATGAGAATGTCTCCTTTTGGAATATACTGTTGGCAGTTGCACTTTTCCCTTCTCAGCTAAGGAAAAGTCATTTGGGGCCCAGAGAGGGGAGAGGTCAGGTTTTTCTTTAGTATGTCTCTGGTGCTATGCAGAATATCAGAAAGGGAAGAGAACAGGATGGAACATTGTCTTCATATGTGAATGTATCTGTTAAACCATGTGAAGGGATGGTGTGATTAACAGGGAACCAATTACTTGTCTCCACAATGTCTGTTGCCAAGTCACTCCCCTCAGTGAGCTTGTCCAGGAGTGGGGTCAAGGCGGGGGGGGGGGGGGGGTTACTTGAGATGGGAGTATCTAGAGTTGACAATTGAGTTATGCCTTGGATGAGGTAATGTTTTGGTACTATAAAGTACCAGGAACGGGATTAGAACCTCGTCTTAGAGACCAAACTGGATGATAATATATAGCTAATGCTATCTGGCTATGGGATACTCCTTTCTCGAGTAAAAGGCCCTTTGTGAAGTTTTCCTAAGATCTGTGGTTGGTCATGTAAGTTGAGAGGGGTGTATCTTTGCTATAAAATATCTCAGTTGCCATTATGTTGACACTCTCAACTTTTCATTAGAGATAGTGAATTGTTGAGAGTCAAATGCTATTGCAAAAGCTTTATTATTATTAAAGATGAAGTTTAAGTATAACTCTGACTGGTGTGTGGTTTGTAACTCTCCTCAATTGGTAATACAGGAAATTGCCAAAACAACAATTATTGAATGAGACTTGATTGACAGTAGTTTTACTTCACAATAAAGCCTTTATTAAATGGTGGGTTTCCAAAAAGTCCTGGCAATTTTTAGAAGTGAATAATATCATTAATAATATCTATAACGAATATAATGATTGCCAGTATGTTTACTATCAGCTCATATATGGTGCTTTTGCAATTGGTTTTAAAATGTGAAAAACATCAAAGCTATGTTGTATCATGTTGGGTACTGTTATGATGATTGGTATTTGTTTCCTGTACATGTTGTTTTACTACAGGTGCTGTTGAAGTCATGGGGAGAGACAACATCCTAACCTTTGCTGTGCTGTGTATCTTCCATGTTTGGACTCTGGGTGTGGACTCGAAGATGGTAAGACTTGGTCTCCAAGATGGTACTTTCAGCATATAGTCTTGCTACTTTTAAGATGAGAACAAGATTATTACAGTAAAAAATATATAATAATAATATATATAAAACTGTATTCTCCTCCGTATTCTCTGAAGGTTCATCTCCATCAGCCTGGTCTCAATTCCAGCATACCCTTAGACATGGTCCCTGACTCTGTTGACGACATGTATAACGGCTGCACTGAACAAATGTACAACAAGGTGCAGAAGGAATATCTTGTACATGAAAACAAAGAGCCCTTCAAAAATGCCTGGAAGTGGGCCGAAAGGTGTGCAAAAAATGTGAAGGAACGATTCCGAAAGGACAAGTCTGAGTACAATGTTGGCAACAAACTTTCACATAATCATATCAAGGCTATCTGTGCTTACACAACAGGTCATCCTTCAATACACTCAGAGTTCAACCAAGCAGTCCGGACCAATAGATATGAGTACACAACCTCCTTCCAGTTCCACTCCCTGCATTTCCTCCTGACTGACGCCATTCGCCTCCTGAAAAAAAAACAATCTTGTCACATCACATACAGAAGAACCAAAAGGAAGTTTGTGGGTAAAGTTAACAAAACTATTAGATTTGGCTACTTTGCCTCCAGCTCTCTTAACAAGGACAATTCTGAATTTGGAGACAAGTCCTGCTTTGAGATAGAGACGTGTTTTTGGCGCTTACCTGAAGTCCTTCCCCAAAATGGGGACAAAAGAAGAGGAGGTGTTGATTCCACCCTATGAAGTGTTCAACGTTACTGAAGTACTCAAGAAAGAAGATGATCCAACACTTTGGTGTGATGTTGTGAAACAAACTACAGAGCACCAAAATAGCCAAGAGTAACCTGAATTGCAAATGTTTAAGAAGCCAATTATTAATTAAGAAAATGAACATTGAGTCATTGTCCCTAAAGAGGATGTAATTCAACCAGCTCAGCTTCCTATTCTCACGCTTCTTACAAAAATAAATACAATAAAATGTTGAGTGACCATAGTTTCTATTGTAATGCGTTAATTGGTTTATTTGTGGATGTTACATACAAACCTCATTCTGACTACCAGAATAGTTATTATTAAGATGTGTGTATTAACCTGTGTATCAGACTTTAAAGCACTTACAGTGCCTTGCGAAGGTATTCGGCCCCCTTGAACTTTGCGACCTTTTGCCACATTTCAGGCTTCAAACATAAAGATATAAAACTGTATTTTTTTTGTGAAGAATCAACAACAAGTGGGACACAATCATGAAGTGGAACGACATTTATTGGATATTTCAAACTTTTTTAACAAATCAAAAACTGAAAAATTGGGCGTGCAAAATTATTCAGCCCCCTTAAGTTAATAGTTTGTAGCGCCACCTTTTGCTGTGATTACAGCTGTAAGTCGCTTGGGGTGTTGTCTCTATCAGTTTTGCACATTGAGAGACTGACATTTTTTCCCATTCCTCCTTGCAAAACAGCTCGAGCTCAGTGAGGTTGGATGGAGAGCATTTGTGAACAGCAGTTTTCAGTTCTTTCCACAGATTCTCGATTGGATTCAGGTCTGGACCTTGACTTGGCCATTCTAACACCTGGATATGTTTATTTTTGAACCATTCCATTGTAGATTTTGCTTTATGTTTTGGATCATTGTCTTGTTGGAAGACAAATCTAAGTCCCAGTCTCAGGTCTTTTGCAGACTCCATCAGGTTTTCTTCCAGAATGGTCCTGTATTTGGCTCCATCCATCTTCCCATCAATTTAACCATCTTCCCTGTCCCTGCTGAAGAAAAGCAGGCCCAAACCATGATGCTGCCACCACCATGTTTGACAGTGGGGATGATGTGTTCAGGGTGATGAGCTGTGTTGCTTTTACGCCAAACATAACGTTTTGCATTGTTGCCAAAAAGTTCAATTTTGGTTTCATCTGACCAGAGCACCTTCTTCCACATGTTTGGTGTGTCTCCCAGGTGGCTTGTGGCAAAATTTAAACAACACTTTTTATGGACTTTCTTCTTGGCTTTCTTCTTGCCACTCTTCCATAAAGGCCAGATTTGTGCAATATACGACTGATTGTTGTCCTATGGACAGAGTCTCCCACCTCAGCTGTAGATCTCTGCAGTTTATCCAGAGTGATCATGGGCCTCTTGGCTGCATCTCTGATCAGTCTTCTCCTTGTATGAGCTGAAAGTTTAGAGGGACGGCCAGGTCTTGGTAGATTTGCAGTGGTCTGATACTCCTTCCATTTCAATATTATCACTTGCACAGTGCTCCTTGGGATGTTTAAAGCTTGGGAAATCTTTTTGTATCCAAATCCGGCTTTAAACTTCTTCACAATAGTATCTCGGACCTGCCTGGTGTGTTCCTTGTTCTTCATGATGCTCTCTGCGCTTTTAACGGACCTCTGAGACTATCACAGTGCAGGTGCATTTATACGGAGACTTGATTACACACAGGTGGATTGTATTTATCATCATTAGTCATTTAGGTCAACATTGGATCATTCAGAGATCCCCACTGAACTTCTGGAGAGAGTTTGCTGCACTGAAAGTAAAGGGGCTGAATAATTTTGCACGCCCAATTTAAGGATTGACTGGCTGGCTCCACAGTACTGTAGTACAGTACTGTCCACAGTACTGTTACAGAGCAAAGTTGGCGTCTTGACTTAAATTGGCCGACAGGTGTCACTCATCACCAGATTCTCAGAGCAGGTGGGGCCCCACCCCTGCTGTCCCTGATTGGCTCCCCTCTTATTTCTGTCTTCCAATGGGGTGCAAATACACACGTGATTCTCTGCTGGTTGGTTAATAATCAATATGCAGCACAGAGAAACACACACACTCAGTCAAGTGAAGAAGTCTCCCCCCCCCACCTCTCTCTCTCTCTCTCACTGTATCTTCTTCCTTCATCCCTCCCTCCCTCCCACCCCCCCCTCTCTCTCTCTCATCTCTCTGTCCCTCCCTCCCTCAGGTTGGAGGTGTGCAGGACCAGGATGGAGCCTCTTGGCTCCCAGGTAGAGTGTGTCAGAGCTGGGGTCCAGCAGGAGGACGCTGGTGTTGGAACACCCCCAGAACTGTGCCTGATGAATAAATTAACTAAGCTGATGCTGTGTTGTTTGTATATTAATTTGGGTCTAAAAACAAGACATAACCAATGAGTTTTCAAATACTGTCCGCATGGTCAGTAGTATCTAGTCTATTGATGCAAGGAGCATCAATCTAAGGAACATAATGAAGAAATGCCCTTCAAAATCTGTCAGTTTAAGCTAGAGATACCAGTTTTTTTTGCATGGGCTGCTTCTCAATCTAGCATATCTGCCTATAGTGGCCTTTCAGCATCTGTAGTGGAAAGTGCTGTTTGTCAGACTGGAGACAAATTCGGCCTTCTCATAAAAACATCTGTAGCATCTGAACGGTTCAGCCCACTAACTAATATGACCACTCTATGGAAAGTTGGGACTCTCACAAACATGAGAGTCATGGTACCCATACAAATAAATGGAAGTAGGGTTTCAATGTGTGTAAAAAATATACAGTCGTGGGATTTGGTGGCGGAATGTTTGCTGCCATAGCGATAGAACAAGAGATCTCTTTGCCTTCAGCCATCAAGGTAAGTAGTGAAGCCAGCTAACAACGAGTTGATCAGTGTTGTAACTAGGAGTAGGACACGGTGTGTGTTCGCATATGGAACGTAGCTGCGCCTATACTGTACTTAGCTACAAAAATAACAAACTTGTGGTTTTCGAGCCACTTTTGATACCATGTTTCAGTATGATATGTTGGATAACTTTTTATGGCTGCAGGGGCAGTATTGAGTAGCTTGGATGAAAAGGTGCCCATTGTAAACGGCCAGCTCCTCAGTCTCAGTTGCTAATATATGCATATTAATATTAGTATTGGATAGAAAACACTCTAAAGTTTCCAAAACTGTAAAATATTGTCTGTGAGTATAACAGAACTGATATTGCAGAAGAAACCCTGAGGAAATCAAACAGGAAGTGGCTTCTATTTTGAAAACTCCATGTTCCATAGCCTCCCTTTGCTGGATTTAAAGGGATATGAACCAGATTCCTTTTCCTATCAGTTCCTCAAGGTGTCAACAGTCTTCAGACATAGTTTCAGGCTTTTAGTTTGAAAAATGAGCCAGAACGATAACGTCGCGTCAAGTGGTCACATGAGTTTTGCTCATGCAACAGAGTTTGGATAGGTATTGCTTTTCCCTCTCCTACTGTGAAAGACATTTGCGGTTGATATATTATCAATTACATATTTTAAAAACAACCTGAGGATTGATTATAAAAAAACGTTTGACATGTTTCTGTGGACATTATGGAAACTATTTGGAGTTTTCGCCTGCGTTGTCGTGACCGCTCTTTCCTGTGGATTTCTGAACATAACGTGACAAACAAACGGAGGTATTTTGGATATAAAAATAATCTTTATGGAACAAAAGGAACATTTGTTGTGTAACTGGGAGTCTCGTGAGTGAAAATATCCAAAGATCATCAAAGGTAAACTATTATTTTGATTGCTTTTCTGATTTTCGTGACCAAGCTTCCTGATGCTAAGTGTACTTAATGTTTTGTCGTGCGATCGATAAACTTACACAAACGCTTGGATTGCTTTCGCTGTAAAGCATCATTTCAAAATCTGACACGACAGGTGGATTAACAAAAGGCTAAACTGTGTTTTCCTATATTGCACTTGTGATTTCATGAATATGAATATTTTTAGTAATATTATTTGACTGTGGCGCTATGCTATTCAGCGGTTGTTTTAAATATACTGTATATTCGATAATATATCAACCTGGTGTGTAGGTTTTTCAATAACACCGGGAGAAACAATGGCCACTTTACTCTGTAGCGCAAAACTCACTCTGAGAGCCCCCACCTATCCACTTACGCAATGTGATCTTTCACGCTCATTTTTCAAAATAAAAGCCTGAAACTATGTCTAAAGACTGTTGACACCTTAGGGAAGACATAGAAAGAGGAATCTGGTTGATATCCCTTTAAATGGAGGATAGATATGCATAGGAACAGAGAGGTTTCAAAATAAGAGGCACTTCCTGATTGGATTTTCCTCAGGCTTTCACCTGCAATATCAGTTCTGTTATTCTCACAGACAATATTGTTTACACTTTTGGAAACTTTAGAGTGTTTTCTATGTTAATCTGACAATTATATGCATATCCTAGTTTCTGGGGCTGAGAAATAGGCAGTTTCAAATGGGTACGTTTTTTAGCCCAAAACGACAATACTGCCCCCTACACGCAAAAGGTTAAATATACTTAAGTATCAAAAGTACGTAATTTAAGTAAAAGTAAAAGTATTAATCATTTCAAATTCCTTATATTAAGCAAACCAGACGGCACCATTTCCTTGTTTTTATATTATTTACGGATAGCCAGGGGCACACTCCAACACTCAGACATAATTTACAAACAAGGCATGTGTTTGATAGTGAGTCCGCTAGATCAGAGGCAGTGGAGATGACCAGGGATGTTCTCTTAAAAAGTGTGTAAATTAAACCATTTTCCTGTCCTGCTAAGCATTCAAAATGTACGAGTACTTTTGGGTGTCAGGTAAAATGTATGGAGTAAAAAGTACAATATTGTCTTTAGGAATGTAGTGAAGTAAAAGTAGTCAAAAATATAAATAGTCAAGAATAGATATCCCAAAAAACGACTTAAGTAGTACTTTAAAGTTGTGGATGGGTTGTTATTAGTAATTGTGGGCAGGTGCAGGGTGAACAAACAGCTGACCCTCACATGGCTTCTGTCTTGAACCATGACAAAGATTGTCTATTATATTGAGAAGATAATCAAGTGACAGCTCTATCAATGGAAATACATATCCTCAAATTATGGAAGGCGAGATCAGGTATATCAGGCGATATACTTTCACGTGTGTGAACGTCTGACGTCATTTCTGGTCACAACTTGCAGGCTTGTTTTCGAGTTGCTGTGCGTTTTGTTGCCAACCTGTTTTGCTACCTGACAACTTTACGTTTTTCACTTTTTAATTACCGTTCATATATTTATTTATTTTTTCCTCAACTTTTTCACTCCGGACGCTTTATCTGGACACGATTCGTCAGGACCTCCAACAGCCGAAGCTAAGTAGTAACATTAACATGATGCCTTCTAATTGCAGCCGCTGTACTCGCCTTACGGCGAGGATAGCTGTGCTGCAAGCCCAGCTTCAGACGCAATCGTTAGGCAAGGGTAATTTCAGTGTAGGAAAGGATGAAACAGCGTCTGTGGCACCAGTAAGTACAGATAGTAGTGTAAATCCCCTGGCACAGTCCCCGCAGCCGGACAACTTTCTCACGGTTTCTGGAAGGAAATGCTGTAGGAACGCTCAACCGGTGTCGCTCATTCAGCCGACAGAAACTTTCAACCGGTTTTCCCCATTAAGCAGCGGGTCAGAGTCAGAGGCCGATTCTTCTCTGGTCTCTACTCCTCCCGTTACGGGGTCTGAGACGCCGAAGCTTCCCACCATTAGCTCTGACAAATTGAAAACTCTAGTCATTGGCGACTCCATTACCCGCAGTATTAGACTTAAAGCGAATCATCCAGCGATCATACACTGTTTACCCGGGGGCAGGGCTACCGACGTTAAGGCTAATCTGAAGATGGTGCTGGCTAAAGCTAAAACTGGCGAGTGTAGAGAGTATAGAGATATTGTTATCCACGTCGGCACCAACGATGTTAGGATGAAACAGTCAGAAATCACCAAGCGCAACATAGCTTCTGCATGCATATCAGCTAGAAAGATGTGTCGGCATCGAGTAATTGTCTCTGGCCCCCTCCCAGTTAGGGGGAGTGATGAGCTCTACAGCAGAGTCTCACAACTCAATCGCTGGTTGAAAACTGTTTTCTGCCCCTCCCAAAAGTTAGAATTTGTAGATAATTGGCCCTCTTTCTGGGACTCACCCACAAACAGGACCAAGCCTGACCTGCTGAGGAGTGACGGACTCCATCCTAGCTGGAGGGGTGCTCTCATCTTATCTACCAACATAGACAGGGCTCTAACTCCTCTAGCTCCACAATGAAATAGGGTGCAGGCCAGGCAGCAGGCTGTTAGCCAGCCTGCCAGCATAGTGGAGTCTGCCATTAGCACAGTCAGTGTAGTCAGCTCAGCTATCACCATTGAGACCGTGTCTGTGCCTCGACCTAGGTTGGGCAAAACTAAACATGGCGGTGTTCGCCTTAGCAATCTCACTAGGATAAAGACCACCTCCATTCCTGTCATTACTGAAAGAGATCATGATACCTCACATCTCAAAATAGGGCTACTTAATGTTAGATCCCTTACTTCAAAGGCAATTATAGTCAATGAACTAATCACTGATCATAATCTTGATGTGATTGGCCTGACTGAAACATGGCTTAAGCCTGATGAATTTACTGTTTTAAATGAGGCCTCACCTCCTGGCTACACTAGTGACCATATCCCCGTGCATCCCGCAAAGGCGGAGGTGTTGCTAACATTTACGATAGCAAATTTAAATTTACAAAAAAAAATGACATTTTCGTCTTTTGAGCTTCTAGTCATGAAATCTATGCAGCCTACTCAATCACTTTTTATAGCTACTGTTTACAGGCCTCCTGGGCCATATACAGCGTTTCTCACTGAGTTCCCTGAATTCCTATCGGACCTTGTAGTCATAGCAGATAATATTCTAATCTTTGGTGACTTAATATTCACATGGAAAATCCACAGACCCACTCCAAAAGCTTTCGGAGCCATCATCGACTCAGTGGGTTTGTCCAACATGTCTCTGGACCCACTCACTGTCACAGTCATACGCTGGACCTAGTTTTGTCCCATGGAATAAATGTGGTGGATCTTAATGTTTTTCCTCATAATCCTGGACTATCGGACCACCATTTTATTACGTTTGCAATTGCAACAAATAATCTGCTTAGATCCCAACCAAGGAACATCAAAAGTCGTGCTATAAATTCACAGACAACACAAAGATTCCTTGATGCCCTTCCAGACTCCCTCTGCCTACCCAAGGACGCCAGAGGACAAAAATCAGTTAACCACCTAACTGAGGATCTCAATTAACCTTGCGCAATACCCTAGATGCAGTTGCACCCCTAAAAACTAAAAAAATGTCTCATAAGAAACTAGCTCCCTGGTACACAGAAAATACCCGAGCTCTGAAGCAAGCTTCCAGAAAATTGGAACGGAAATGCGCCACGCCACACCAAACTGGAAGTCTTCCGACTAGCTTGGAAGGACGGTACCGTGCAGTACCGTAGAGCCCTTACTGCTGCTCGATCATCCTATTTTTCTAACTTAATTGAGGAAAATAAGAACAATCCGAAATTCCTTTTTATACTGTCGCAAAGCTAACTAAAAAGCAGCATTCCCCAAGAGAGGATGACTTTCACTTTAGCAGTGATAAATTCATGAACTTCTTTGAGGAAAAGATTATGATTATTAGAAAGCAAATTACGGACTCCTCTTTAAACCTGCGTATTCCCTCCAAACCTCAGTTGTCCGAGAGTCTGCACAACCTCTGCCAGGACCTAGGATCAAGAGAGTACGCTCAGTGGTTTTAGTACTATATCTCTTGACACAATGATGAAAATAATCATGGCCTCTAAACCTTCAAGCTGCATACTGGACCCTATTCCAACTAAACTACTGAAAGAGCTGGCTTCCTGTGCTTGGCCCTCCTATGTTGAACATAATAAACGGCTCTCTATCCACTGGATGTGTACCAAACTCACTAAAAGTGGCAGTAATAAAGCCTCTCTTGAAAAGCCAAACCTTGACCAGAAAATATAAAAAACTATCGGCCTATATCGAATCTTCATTCCTCTCAAATTTTTAGAGAAGGCTGTTGCGCAGCAACTCACTGCCTTCCTGAAA
>NW_022261984.1:3091891-3167184 GCF_002021735.2 Oncorhynchus kisutch | reverse complement strand
AGACATATTCATCCTTAAATATTCACCGTTGTGCTTCTCATTTTTTTTTGGATTGATCATATTGTATCCCAAATGCACCCTATTCCCTATGTAAATCACTACTTCTGGTCAAGTAGGCACTAACAGAATAGGTGGCATTTGGCCACAGCATATCTTGATGAATCAGACTGTAAGATATAATTCCCCTGTTCGCTCAGTAACCAGTGTGGAGGTGGTACAGACCTACATAACCGCATCCCAAGAGATTAACCTTCTCATCAATGCAATGGTCAAGACAGGTAAGAGAGAGGGTGTGTAATGAGAGAGGACACCTACTTTCACTGTGCATTCAAGTCAACCACACTCCCATCCTCCCTACTCTTACCTCCTATTCTCTGTCCGCCCCTCCTACCACCCCCCTCTCCCTCTCTGTCCGCCCCTCCTACCACCCCTCTCTCTCTCTGTCCGCCCCTCCTACCACCCCTCTCTCTCTCTCTCTCTGTCCGCCCCTCCTACCACCCCCTCTCTCTCTCTGTCCGCCCCTCCTACCACCCCTCTCTCTCTCTCTCTGCCGCCCTCCTACCACCCCCTCTCTCTCTCTGTCCGCCCCTCCTACCACCCCCCTCTCTCTCTCTCCGCCCCTCCTACCACCCCCCTCTCTCTCTCTGTCCGCCCCTCCTACCACCCCCTCTCTCTCTCTGTCCGCCCCTCCTACCACCCCCTCTCTCTCTCTGTCCGCCCCTCCTACCACCCCTCTCTCTCTCTCTGTCCGCCCCCTCCTACCACCCCTCTCTCTCTCCTCTCTCTCCTCTCTTCTCTCTGTCCTTCCCTCCTACCACCCCCTCTCTCTCTCTGTCCGCTCCTACCACCCCTCTCTCTCTCTCTCTGCCGCCCCTCCTACCACCCCTCTCTCTCTCCTCTGTCCGCCCCTCCTACCACCCCTCTCTCTCTCTCTCTCTCCTCTCTCTCTCCTCTCTCTCTGTCCGCCCCTACCTACCCCCTCTCTCTCTCTCTCTCTCTCTGTCCGCCCCTCCTTCCACCCCTCTCTCTCTCTGTCCCCCCTTCCACCCCTCTCTCTCTCTGTCTGCCCCTCCTACCACCCCTCTCTCTCTCTGTGTCTGCCCCTCCTACCACCCCTCTCTCTCTCTCTCTCCTTCCCTCCTACCACCCCTCTCTCTCTCTGTCCGCCCCTCCTACCACCCCCTCTCTCTCTCTGTCCGCCCCTCCTACCACCCCTCTCTCTCTCTCTCTCCTCTCTCTCTCTCTCCTGTCCTTCCCTCCTACCACCCCTCTCTCTCTCTGTCTTCCCTCCTACCACCCTCTCTCATCTCTGGTCCTTCCCCTCTCACCACCCCTCTCTCTCTCGTCCTCCGTCCTACCCCCTCTCTCTCTCGTGGTCCTTCCCTCCTACCACCCCTCTCTCTCTCTGTCCTTCCCTCCTACCACCCCTCTCTCTCTCTGTCCGCCCCTCCTACCACCCCTCTCTCTCTCCATCCCTCCACCCATCTCTCTCAGGTTTTCATTGGCCCTGCAGGAGGCAGCCCAGGTGGATAAGCTGATAGAGGAGGAGACAGGAGGAGAGGATGTTCTGGAGGACAGGCTTCCTCTACTGGGTGTCCCTTTCACTGTCAAAGAGGCCTTCTCCCTCCAGGGTAGGCTGCTAATGCTACTCCTTCTAATGATGGTTAGAATAGAGTCACTTTATTTCTATGTACTCTGGTACTCTGGTAAACATGGTCACTGCCCTGACCTGCAGCAGTACTGCTGTCTGTTGTATTTCAATATTTGATGCAACGTTTGGTGCCAAAGTATGGAGTCTTGCGTCCAGGGCAGGCTACTAATGCTACTTATAGTGAGGATAATATGATCAACATGGCCAATACCCTGACCTGTAGTTGTGCCTGTGCTGCAATCAGTGTTCTTTCCCTACTGGTTGTCCTTGATGCAACGTTTGTTGCTAAAGTCTATCTGTCTCTGTGCCATTCCCTCACTCTCAAGGTCTAAACCTGCTGAAATTGGAAACCTACTGAACTACTACAGTTGAAATAGAAGCCTTGTTTGTTCCAATGCCTTGTTCACTGTCCCCATTTACCATCCCTCTCCCTCTCTTGCCCCTCTCTCTCTCTCTCTCTTCTCCCCAGGCATGCCTAACTCCACAGGGCTGGTGTCACGGCGGGGGGTGATTTCGGCAACGGACGCTCCCCCGGTGGCTCTGCTGAAGAGGGCAGGGGCCATTCCTCTGGGGGTGACTAACTGTAGTGAGCTCTGCATGTGGCTTGAGTCCCATAACCGCCTGTATGGAATCACCAACAACCCATACGACCTGGAGAGGATACCAGGCGGAAGCTCCGGTTAGTTACACCGCTGTCATTCTCCAATGGAATGGATGGAATCCAATGGAATGGAATGGAATGTTTGGAATACGGTGGAATGGAATGTTTGGAATACGGTGGAATAGAATGTTTGGAATACGGTGGAATGGAATGTTTGGAATACGGTGGAATGGAATGTTTGGAATACGGTGGAATGGAATGTTTGGAATACGGTGGATGGAATGTTTGGAAATACGGTGGAATGGAATGTTTGGAATACGGTGGAATGGAATGTTTGGAATACGGTGAATGGAATGTTTGGAATACGGTGGAATGGAATGTTTGGAATACGGTGGAATGGAATGTTTGGAATACGGTGGAATGGAATGTTTGGAATACGGTGGAATGGAATGTTTGGAATACGGTGGAATGGAATGTTTGGAATACGGTGGAATGGAATGTTTGGGAATACGGTGGAATGGAGCAGATAATAGAATGTTACCTTTACTGTCAACCTTCAATATATTGTTACTACCATCTAGTATGACCTTTATCTCTCTGTCTGTCTCTCTCAGGAGGGGAGGGCAGTATTTTGGGGGGCGGTGGTTCCGTGATAGGGGTTGGCTCAGATGTTGGGGGCAGTATTCGCATCCCAGCATTCTTCAATGGCATCTTCGGCCACAAGCCAACATCAGGTGAGGGCATCCAGTCTGACACCTGTGTGTGAGTGTTGTGTACATGGAGGTTTGTATCTATCCCCGCGTTGTAGAGAGACACGTCCTGTGTGTGTGAGACACTCACACCAATCTGCTGTCTCTGTAGGTTGTAACGGGGCCAGTTCCTTCTAATCGTGCGTGTGGTTGTGTTTAATTGCAGATGTGTGTGTATTTTAATATTTGGTATGTTATTAGTATCCCCATTAGCTGTTGTTAAAGCAGCAGCTACTCTTCCTGGGGTCCAACACAGAACATGAAACATAATACAGAACATCGTTAGACAACAACAGCTCAAGGACAGAACTACATCCATTTAAAAAGGGCACACAGCCTTCATGTCAATACAATACACACAAACTATCTAGGTGAAATAGGGGAGAGGCGTTGTGCCGTGAGGTGTTGCTTTATCTGCTTTTTAAACCAGGTTTGCTGTTCATTTGAGCAACAGAGTTCCATTGAATAATGGCTCTATATAATACTGTACGCTTTCTTGAATTTGTTGTGGATTTGGGGACTGTGAAAAGACCCCTGGTGGCATTTTAAATAAATAAATACAGTATGGGGATGAGGTAGATAGATGGGCCGTTTACAGATGGGCTATGTACAGGTGCAGTGATCTGTGAGCTGCTCTGATAGCTGGTGCTTAAAGCTAGTGAGGGAGATATGAGTCTCCAGCTTCAGAGATTATTGCAGTTCGTTCCAGTCATTGGCAGCAGAGAACTGGAAGGAAAGTCGACCAAAGGAGGAATTGGCTTTGGGGGTGACCAGTGAGATATACCTGCTGGAGCGCGTGCTACGAGTGGGTGCTCCTATGGTGACCAGTGAGCTGAGATAAGACGGGGCTTTACCTAGCAGAGACTTGGAGATAACCTGTAGCCAGTGGGTTTGGCGACGAGTATGAAGCGAGGGCCAACCAACGAGAGCGTACAGGTCGCAGTGGTGGGTAGTATATGGGGCTTTGGTGACAAAACGGATGGCACTGTGATAGACTGCATCCAATTTTTTGAGTAGAGTGTTAGAGGCTATTTTATAGATGACATCTCCGAAGTCGAGGATCGGTAGGATGGTCAGTTTTACGAGGGTATGTTTGGCAGCATGAGTGAAGGATGCTTTGTTGCGATATAGGAAGCCAATTCTGGATTGGAGATGCTTAATGTGAGTCTGGAAGGAGAGTTTACAGTCTAACCAGACACCCAGGTATTTGTAGTTGTCTATGTATTCTAAGTCAGAACCGTCCAGAGTAGTGATGCTGGACGGGCAGGCAGGTGCGGGCAGTGATCGGGTGAAGAGCATGCATTTAGTTTTACTTGTATTTAAGAGCAATTGGAGGCCACGGAAGGAGAGTTGTATGGCATTGAAGCTTGTCTGGAGGTTAGTTAACGCAGTGTCCAAAGAGGGGTCAGAAGTATACAGAATCTTGTCGTCTGCGTAGAGGTGGATCATAGAATCAGCAAGAGCGACATCATTGATGTATACAGAGAAGAGAGTCGACCCGAGAATTGAACCCTGTGTAGAGACTGCCAGAGGTCCGGACAACAGGCCCTCCGTTTTGACACACTGAACTCTGTCAGAGAAGTAGTTGGTGAACCAGGCGAGGCAATCATTTGAGATCCCAAGGCTGTTGAGTCTGCAATAAGAATGTAGTGATTGACAGTCGAAAGTCTTGGCCAGGTCGATGAATATGGCTGCACAGTAATGTCTCTTATCGATGGCGGTTATGATATCGTTTAGGACCTTGAGCGTGGCTGAGGTGCTGTGGCCAAGATTGAACTGTTTGGCCTGAATGCCAAGAGTCATAGAGGGAGAAATCTGGCACCATCCCTACAGTGAATCATGGTGATGACAGCATAATGCTGTTGGGATGTTTTTCAGCGGCAGGGACTGGGAGACTAGTCAGGATTGAGGGAAAGATGAACAGAGTAAAGTGCAGAGAGATCAAAACCTGCTCCAGAGTGCTCAGGACCTCAAACGGGGGCCAAGGTTCACCTTCCAACAGGACAACAACCCTAAGCACACAGCCAAGACAACGCAAGAGTAGCTACGTGACAAGTCTCTGAATGTCCTTGAGTGGCCCAGCAAGAGCCCGGACTTGAACCCTATCGAACATCTCTGGAGAGACCTGAAAATAGCTGTGCAGTGATGCTCCCCATCCAACCTGAAAGAGCTTGAGAGGATCTGCAGAGAAGAATGGGAGAAACTCCCCAAATACAGGTGTGCCAAGCTTATAGCGTCATACCCAAGAACACTCAAGGCTGTAATTACTGCCAAAGGTGCCTCAAAGTATTGAGTAAAGGGTCTGAATACTTATGTAATTCAGATATTATTATTATTATTATTTTTTAATACATTAGCAAACATAAAAAGAAAAATAAACTGTTTTTGCTTTGTCATTGTGGGGTATTGTGTGGAGATTGTTGAGGGGAAACCAACTATTTAATCTGGTTTAGAATAAGGCTCTAACGTGACAAAATGTAGAAAAGGTTAAGAGGTCTGAATACTTTCCGAATGCACTGTAAGTTGACTATGTAAACCATTTGGGATTTTCAACACAAAGTTTCTTATCAAAAGAAGAAGTGATGCAGTCAGTCTCTTCTCAACTATTAGCCAAGAGAGACTGGCAGCATAGTATTTATATCAGCCCTCTGATTACAATGAGCTACATCTTAACTAGATCTTTCTTTGCAACACTTGACCACATGATTGGACAATACTCAAGATAAGACAAAACTAGAGGCTGCAGGACCTTCTTTGTGGAGTCAAAAAGCAGAGTGTCTCTTTATTACAGACAGACTTCTCCCCATCTTTACAACCATTGCATCTGTATGTTTTGACCATGACAGTTTACAATCTAAGGGAACACCAAGTAATTGAGTCTCCTCAACTTGTTCAACAGCCACACCATTCATTACCAGATTCAGCCGGGGTCTAGAACTTAGGGAGTGATTGGTACTAAATACAATGCTCTTAGTTTAAGATGTTCAGGACCAGTTTATTACTGGCCACCCATTCCTAAACAGACTGCAACTGTTTGTTAAGGGTTTCAGTGACTTCATTAGCTGTGGTTGCTGATGTATATATGGTTGAATCATCAACATACATGAACACACGTCCTTTGTGTGTGTTTGTTTGCTTGCAGGTGTGTGTGTGTTTCTGGGTGTTCTACTGATATTGTCCATTATTCTCCCTCTAGACAGGTGTAGTATCTAACGTGGGTCAGTTCTCCTCTCACTCTCTGTAGGTGTAGTATCTAACGTGGGTCAGTTCTCCTCTCTCTCTCTGTAGGTGTAGTATCTAACGTGGGTCAGTTCTCCTCTCTCTCTCTGTAGGTGTAGTATCTAACGTGGGTCAGTTCTCCTCTCTCTCTCTGTAGGTGTAGTATCTAACGTGGGTCAGTTCTCTCTCTCTCTCTCTGTAGGTGTAGTATCTAACGTGGGTCAGTTCTCCTCTCTCTCTCTGTAGGTGTAGTATCTAACGTGGGTCAGTTCTCCTCTCTCTCTCTGTAGGTGTAGTATCTAACGTGGGTCAGTTCTCCTCTCTCTCTCTGTAGGTGTAGTATCTAACGTGGGTCAGTTCTCCTCTCTCTCTCTCTGTAGGTGTAGTATCTAACGTGGGTCAGTTCTCCTCTCTCTCTCTCTGTAGGTGTAGTATCTAACGTGGGTCAGTTCTCCTCTCTCTCTCTCTGTAGGTGTAGTATCTAACGTGGGTCAGTTCTCCTCTCTCTCTCTTTAGGTGTAGTATCTAACGTGGGTCAGTTCTCCTCTCTCTCTCTGTAGGTGTAGTATCTAACGTGGGTCAGTTCTCCTCTCTCTCTCTCTCTGTAGGTGTAGTATCTAACGTGGGTCAGTTCTCCTCTCTCTCTCTCTCTGTAGGTGTAGTATCTAACGTGGGTCAGTTCTCCTCTCTCTCTCTCTCTGTAGGTGTAGTATCTAACGTGGGTCAGTTCTCCTCTCTCTCTGTAGGTGTAGTATCTAACGTGGGTCAGTTCTCCTCTCTCTCTCTCTCTCTGTAGGTGTGGTATCTAACGTGGGTCAGTTCTCCTCTCTCTCTCTCTGTAGGTGTAGTATCTAACGTGGGTCACTTCTCCTCTCTCTCTCTCTGTAGGTGTGGTATCTAACGTGGGTCAGTTCTCTCTCTCTCTCTCTCTAGGTGTGGTATCTAACGTGGGTCAGTTCTCCTCTCTCTCTCTCTCTCTAGGTGTAGTATCTAACGTGGGTCAGTTCTCCTCTCTCTACAGTATAGGTGTGGTATCTAACGTGGGTCAGTTCTCCTCTCTCTACAGTATAGGTGTGGTATCTAACTTGGGTCAGTTCACCTCTCTCTCTCTCTTTTTCTCTCTCTCTCTAGGTGTAGTATCTAACGTGGGTCAGTTCCCCCCGGCCTCGGGGCAGCAGCCTGGTTTCCTGTGTACAGGCCCAATGTGTCGCTACGCCCAGGACCTGCTGCCCATGCTCAGAGTTATGGGAGGAGCCAACGCTGACAGGTACAGAGGGGCAACAACAAAAACGACAACATGCACAGATGAACATTGACTAGACGTTAATAACACCCAGATATGACCATGTCTTCTCTCTCTCTGCCTCCCCCTCTGCAGGTTGTCTCTGTCGTCTGAGGTGGATCTGAAGAGACTACGGTTCTTCTCTGTTCCTCACGATGGAGGCTCTCCTCTGGTGTCTCCTGTCGACCAGCAGCTAGTCCTGGCTCAGAGGAGGGTAAGCGAGAGAGAGGGGGAGGAGGGGAGGGAGACAGGAGAGTTCCTCTGGTGTCTCCTGTTGACCAGCAGCTAGTCCTGGCTCAGAGGAGGGTAAGAGAGAGAGAGGGGGAGGAGGGGAGGGAGACAGGAGAGTTCCTCTGGTGTCTCCTGTCGACCAGCAGCTAGTCCTGGCTCAGAGGAGGGTAAGAGAGAGAGGGGGAGGAGGGGAGGGGAGGGAGACAGGAGAGTTCCTCTGGTGTCTCCTGTCGACCAGCAGCTAGTCCTGGCTCAGAGGAGGGTAAGAGAGAGAGAGGGGGAGGAGGGGAGGGAGACAGGAGAGTTCCTCTGGTGTCTCCTGTCGACCAGCAGCTAGTCCTGGCTCAGAGGAGGGTAAGAGAGAGAGGGGGGAGGGGGGGGGGGGGAGACAGGTGTCTCCTGTCGACCAGCAGCTAGTCCTGGCTCAGAGGAGGGTGAGAGAGAGAGGAGGGTGAGTTGGAGAAAGAAAGGGGGAGATGGAGCAAAGGAGGTAGAGAGAGAGAAGGAGATAAGAGATGAGGGAAATGGTTGAATCAGGAGAGACAGAGGAAGATTAGAAGATGGAAATAGAGAGAGGGAGGGAGAGAACATTAGAGAATTCAGTGTCACCATGTCTTCCCCAGGTGGTAGAGCGTCTGGAGGCAGACCTGGGGGTCAAAGTTCAGCAGCTGAAGATTCCTCAGCTCAAATACTCCTTCCAGATCTGGAGTGCGATGATGGGAGCCCCGGGGAAGGATGGAAAGGTGTGTATCTATTTGTGTGAGTTTTTGCTCGTCTCTGAGTGCATGGTGAGTGCTTGAATGTATAGTATTGCCTTAATGGTCTATATGCCTGTTCGTCCAACAGCAGCCCACATCGTTTGCAGAGCTGATGTCTGACCATGGGAAGAAGGTGTGGCCTCTATGGGAGATGGCTAAGTGGACTGTGGGACTCTCCAAGCACACCGTGGCTGCTATAGGTGTGTGATTGTTATGTGTTGGTTATGTGATGGTGTGTGATTGTTTAAGGACATGTAGTAGGCCTCCCCTACTTCTCTGTTCCTCCCTCCTTTTCTCTCTCTCCCTTGTCTACTATGTCATGTTGTCTGTAACTGGGGATAATGTTATATGGTCTTTCATTTAACTCAGTGCTCTTCAAAGTGGGGCACATTGTTGTAAATGAAATAACCAGAACTCTTCTCAGTTCTGGTCCTGGTAGAGATGTTTCACTGGTCCCGACCCACGTCAGACTGGGAGTGTGTTGGTACATACAAATGACTGTCCTTTTTCCCTCTCGTTGCCACTCTCTCTCTTTCTCTCTCTCTCTACCTCTCTCTACCTCTCTCTACCTCTCTCTCTCTACCTCTCTCTACCTCTCTCTCTCTCTCTGCCTCTCTCTCTACCTTCTCTCTCAGGTCTGGTCCTGGTAGAGATGTTCCAGAGGTCCCAGCCCACCCAGTTGATCCTGCAGCAGAAGGAGTCTCTCCAGAAGGACCTGGAGGAACTGTTGGGGACAGACGGGGTGCTGCTCTACCCCTCTCACCCGCACCTCGCCCCCAAACACCACCATCCCCTCTTCACCCCCTTCAACTTCTCCTATACTGGTCAGTGGTGCTTTAGCTAGCTTGGTGTCAGTGGTGGAAGGTAGGCAGTAGTTTGCAGAGCCTCGTATGATCTTTACCTGGTCAGGAAAATATCTAACCCTAAATGACAGCCATTGCCTGAAGTACAGTTCCACATTTTTATCAGCTCTGACACGGTACCCTTCTCTCATCCCTCACAGGTATCTTTAACATTCTGGGCCTTCCGGTGACCCAGTGTCCGTTGGGGCTGAGCGAGGAGGGTTTACCCTTGGGACTGCAGCTGGTGGTGGGGAAGCAGCAGGACCGTCTCTCCCTGGCCACCGCTGTGTTCCTGGAGAAGACCTTCGGCGGTTGGAGAGACCCGGGGAGCATCGCCACGGCCACCACCCAGCTAGATACCCGGCGCGGGGCGTCAACGACTGCATCGTGAATATACAGAGATGTTTATTCTGGGATGAATGACAGTCCTAGAAGACAGAGGAATGTATGCACTGACACAGACAGGCAGACACACTCACACTGTCTGTTTGCACATGCCGTCCTGTCAGTCGTCCAGCCTTGTCATTCATTCTTTAACAACAGACTGTCGCCAGGTTACTGAGTCACTCGTCCACTACAGTATGTCTGTTGTGTCTTCGTCACAAAGTGCCCTATGCTTGTCCAAAGAGCCTTTATGTGTCCTGTCATTGTGTGTTCCTGGCTTGTGTCCCAAATGACCCCCTATATAGTACACTACATTTGAACAGAGCCCTATTCCCTTCATAGTGCTCTATATTTGACTAGAGCCCTATTCCCTTCATAGTGCCCTACATTTGACCAGAGCCCTATTCCCTTCATAGTGCCCTACATTTGACCAGAGCCCTATTCCCTTCATAGTGCTCTATATTTGACTAGAGCCCTATTCCCTTCATAGTGCCCTACATTTGACCAGAGCCCTATTCCCTTCATAGTGCCCTACATTTGACCAGAGCCCTATTCCCTTCATAGTGCCCCACATTTGACCAGAGCCCTATTCCCTTCATAGTGCCCTACATTTGACCAGAGCCCTATTCCCTTCATAGTGCCCTACATTTGACTAGAGCCCTATTCCCTTCATAGTGCCCTACATTTGACTAGAGCCCTATTCCCTTCATAGTGCCCTACATTTGACTAGAGCCCTATTCCCTTCATAGTGCCCTACATTTGACCAGAGGCCTATTCCCTTCATAGTGCCCTACATTTGACCAGAGCCCTATTCCCTTCATAGTGCCCTACATTTGACCAGAGCCCTATTCCCTTCATAGTGCCCTACATTTGACTAGAGCCCTATTCCCTTCATAGTGCCCTACATTTGACCAGAGCCCTATTCCCTTCATAGTGCCCTACATTTGACCAGAGCCCTATTCCCTTCATAGTGCCCTACATTTGACTAGAGCCCTATTCCCTTCATAGTGCCCTACATTTGACCAGAGCCCTATTCCCTTCATAGTGCCCTACATTTGACCAGAGCCCTATTCCCTTCATAGTGCACTACTTATATATTGCACTACTATGGGTCCCGGTCAAAAGTAGCGCACTATATCGGGAATAGGGTGCCATTTGGGATGCAGGTGGTGACTGTCCGACAGCTATATGTTGCGTCAGGGTTTTGTTGTGTAATGTCCAATAAGGTTTTCTCTCTACACTGTATTTGTCCACCACTAACGAGATGTTGGAACCTGATTGGAGAGAGACGGTATTATGAGAATGTCATGTGTTATGGTGTAGTCCATGTTGAAATGACGGGTAATTGATGGGTGATGTGATATACCACATCTCTTCAATGATTGGCGCTTTATTCAACAAGTTAACGTGATCTACTGTATAAAGACATGTGCACATTATGATCATTTGAAAGGATATCGTTGATAATGTTTCATATTAAATGTCAATGGTTACTGTCCTACAATTATGCCAGAACAAATATTATAATAAAATGTACATTATACTGAGGACAACATTGTATTTCCTAAGTGTGTTTTTGACATTTTCTCTGTGAAACGGACCATTATATTTCCCTGTAGCAGCAATGGTACACTTCAGGCTGGTTTCCCGGACACAGATTAAGCCATTGAGCATGCTTGTAAATCCAAGAGTGTCCTTAATCTGTATCCGGGAAACCGACCCACAATCTCAGAAATGTAGGCTAATCTTTTCTGCTGACAATGTCTTCTTCAATTTGACCACCGGGGGGAGTCTATGCTCCAATTACATTTTATCAATAGCATAGAATGTCCGGTTGTCATTGCAAAGGTGGTGTGCCGTTCAGATCTATGATTGAAAGAGAAATGGAGAACCTGAGCTAGTCGATTCAGCTTTTGTTTGTATTCTCAATCAAATGTATTTATAAAGCCCTTTTTACATCAGCTGATGTCACAACGTGCTATACAGAAACCCAGCCTAAAGCCCCAAACAGAAAGCAATGCAGATGTAGAAGCAAGGTGGCTAGGGAAAACGTTGGTTCCTGTGACTAAATCATCACATATTGGAGTGTTGCGATTCAGAATGAAATCACGCAATGATGTCCTCATTCACCACGCACACACCAGTCCCATAATAGGAATCTGTCATCACTCAGGGCCGTGGATTTATGCCGCCTTCAAAACAACTGGGAACTCAGAATTCTCCGACTTCCGACCTCAGTGCGTTCAAACCAACCGGGTTCAGAAAACAAACGAGCTCCGACTGGGTAAAAATCATTCTAGAGCTCCGACTTTCTGACGTCATGATTTGACCTCGTCTATTTTCCGAGTTCCCAGTTGTTTTGAACGCGGCATTAGAAGTATCTTTCACTTTGAGCTGTCAGACTTTCATGTGCTCATTACAATCTGATGTGGATGGTCGGGGGAATTTGTCATGCTCAGTGAGGTAATGTTTTGCATCCTGGTGGAAGCTATGGTGCTTTTGTTTTGTCCTGTAGCCTAAGGTTTTTATGTGCCAAGGATAAGGAAAAATGCAGCCTATACACAAACGCATTGTTTTGAATGTCCACTGACATCCCAACAGTTAAATATGCAATAAAATATGTTTTATTCAAATGAGCTTTCAAATTCTGCTACTTGCTTTAATGTCAAAAGAGTATGAATTTGCTTAGAAACATATTTATTTCTAGAATCTTTAACCTGACCATATGTTTGAATATCTGCAGTAGTTTGAGCTCATCATCAGGGTTTTCAGCTTCAAGTTCCAGCGTGTACAGTAAAAGCAGCAGTGGCACAGTGGAACAGAATAATACAATATTAGAAAGAAAAAAGTGTCATTGCAGTGACACTTCCGCTTCACGTTATTTTCTCTCAGGCCCCGCCCCGTGTGTCGTCCAATCAGAGAGCTCGTTTAGAAGCGCTTCAAGAGAACATTATTATTATGGTTGAGAGATCGACGGCACTGGGAATCAGACCAAGAAACGGATCGAAATCCACGGTAGATTTACCGTCGATAGACCATCTGCAGTTATTGTAACGATCGATTATTTTATTGTGACTGTTTTGACCGAGAAGCCAACACAATTCCTACATCATCCGATACTGCTTTGCAAAGACAGGTAAACCGTTGGATATCCGGCTTATTCGGCCATTATAGCAATCGTCCAGGCAGAAATCCCCCCCGTAATGAATTTACGGTTGTATTCTGAGCGAGCTCTTCCATTATTAACACTACAGTGTCTGATGGAAAGTGCAATCAAGCTCGTTTTATTTTGATGATCTGTCTTGCAACAATTAATATTTTCGCTGTTTATGTCAGTCAGCTTAATTCACCAGCTCTATTTGTCAAGTGGAGAGGAGCGGGCAGCTGAGGGCATGGCTTATCGCCACACAAGGTGCTTTAGTAGCGGCCGTCTGCTACAGCAACATTGGATCCTATGAACACCCCGTAGGATCGGTATTAATAATAGGGCTACAATGTAGCTAGTGTTGATTAATTGTAGCCGACCATATTCAGAATAATATATTGCAATGAGGTGGTGCTGAAAGAGTGCGATAGAAAAATTAACAAGAGGGGGAATGGCTGACTATAGTTGAAGGTTTTCCCTTTGACTTGGATGAACTATAAACTATAACGAATAGGCTGTTCTTAAACGACTTCCTTCTCTCCCTGACAGTGACAGCTGTGGTCTTTTTGCATGCAGCAATAGGTTCCCATCGCCGCTAGGACGAGCCTGCATCGACTGAGACATTGTGATAGGCTGGCTATAGGAGAAGGAACCGGCTGCATGCACCTCCTCCACCGTCAGCAGCGAGGACGGTACCGTTCAGTGCCTGTATCACCCGTTAACGGGATGACGAAGTGAACCAAGCCTCCTCACGCACCGAACGCTGGATTCCGCATGAGGACTGAATGAGTGGAAAGAGAGGGAGACAAGAGGTGATGGCGATGCTGATCTAGTGAGGAGAAGGGAAAGCCTATTCCTTTTCCCGATTGATTTATCAGGACCTTAACAGCCGACACGGGATCTCTACCGAGGTTTCAACAACCAATTAATCCCCTCGCACGACGGAGGACATTTGCCATTCCGAGGCGATGGGAACCGCGCGTGGATGCCGGACTGCGGTTTAAACGTGCACGTGTCTCTCTGTGAAAGCGCCGCTGTGATGGAGCACGACGAAAGTAGCGATGCGGAGGTTGCTGCCGAGCCCCTGCTGCACGGTATTCACGCGCCCAATCGGATCAGGCCCTCGTCGTACCGGGCACTGCGGAGTGCCGTTTCCAGCCTGGCGCGCATCGATGACTTCGTATGTGAGAAGATCGGGTCAGGGTTCTTTTCAGAGGTCTTCAAGGTGAGTCTTCAATGCAACTTATTATTTTATTTATTTATTTTATTTATTTTACCTTTATTTAACCAGGTAGGCAAGTTGAGAACAAGTTCTCATTTACAATTGCGACCTGGCCAAGATAAAGCAAAGCAGTTCGACAGATAAAAACGACACAGAGTTACACATGGAGTAAAAACAAACATACAGTCAATAATGCAGTATAAACAAGTCTATATACAATGTGAGCAAATGAGGTGAGAAGGGAGGTAAAGGCAAAAAAGGCCATGATGGCAAAGTAAATACAATATAGCAAGTAAAATACTGGAATGGTAGTTTTGCAATGGAAGAATGTGCAAAGTAGAAATAAAAAATAATGGGGTGCAAAGGAGCAAAATAAATAAATAAATAAAATTAAATACAGTTGGGAAAGAGGTAGTTGTTTGGGCTAAATTATAGGTGGGCTATGTACAGGTGCAGTAATCTGTGAGCTGCTCTGACAGTTGGTGCTTAAAGCTAGTGAGGGAGATAAGTGTTTCCAGTTTCAGAGATTTTTGTAGTTCGTTCCAGTCATTGGCAGCAGAGAACTGGAAGGAGAGGCGGCCAAAGAAAGAATTGGTTTTGGGGGTGACTAGAGAGATATACCTGCTGGAGCGTGTGCTACAGGTGGGAGATCCTATGGTGACCAGCGAGCTGAGATAAGGGGGGACTTTACCTAGCAGGGTCTTGTAGATGACATGGAGCCAGTGGGTTTGGCGACGAGTATGAAGCGAGGGCCAGCCAACGAGAGCGTACAGGTCGCAATGGTGGGTAGTATATGGGGCTTTGGTGATAAAACGGATTGCACTGTGATAGACTGCATCCAATTTGTTGAGTAGGGTATTGGAGGCTATTTTGTAAATGACATCGCCAAAGTCGAGGATTGGTAGGATGGTCAGTTTTACAAGGGTATGTTTGGCAGCATGAGTGAAGGATGCTTTGTTGCGAAATAGGAAGCCAATTCTAGATTTAACTTTGGATTGGAGATGTTTGATATGGGTCTGGAAGGAGAGTTTACAGTCTAACCAGACACCTAAGTATTTGTAGTTGTCCACGTATTCTAAGTCAGAGCCGTCCAGAGTAGTGATGTTGGACAGGCGGGTAGGTGCAGGTAGCGATCGGTTGAAGAGCATGCATTTAGTTTTACTTGTATTTAAGAGCAATTGGAGGCCACGGAAGGAGAGTTGTATGGCATTGAAGCTTGCCTGGAGGGTTGTTAACACAGTGTCCAAAGAAGGGCCGGAAGTATACAGAATGGTGTCGTCTGCGTAGAGGTGGATCAGGGACTCACCAGCAGCAAGAGCGACCTCATTGATGTATACAGAGAAGAGAGTCGGTCCAAGAATTGAACCCTGTGGCACCCCCATAGAGACTGCCAGAGGTCCGGACAGCAGACCCTCCGATTTGACACACTGAACTCTATCAGAGAAGTAGTTGGTGAACCAGGCGAGGCAATCATTTGAGAAACCAAGGCTGTCGAGTCTGCCGATGAGGATATGGTGATTGACAGAGTCGAAAGCCTTGGCCAGATCAATGAATACGGCTGCACAGTAATGTTTCTTATCGATGGCGGTTAAGATATCGTTTAGGACCTTGAGCGTGGCTGAGGTGCACCCATGACCAGCTCTGAAACCGGATTGCATAGCAGAGAAGGTATGGTGAGATTCGAAATGGTCGGTAATCTGTTTGTTGACTTGGCTTTCGAAGACCTTAGAAAGGCACGGTAGGATAGATATAGGTCTGTAGCAGTTTGGGTCAAGAGTGTCCCCCCCTTTGAAGAGGGGGATGACCGCAGCTGCTTTCCAATCTTTGGGAATCTCAGACGACACGAAAGAGAGGTTGAACAGGCTAGTAATAGGGGTGGCAACAATTTCGGCAGATAATTTTAGAAAGAAAGGGTCCAGATTGTCTAGCCCGGCTGATTTGTAGGGGTCCAGATTTTGCAGCTCTTTCAGAACATCAGCTGAATGGATTTGGGAGAAGGAGAAATGGGGAAGGCTTGGGCGAGTTGCTGTTGGGGGTGCAGTGCTGTTGTCCGGGGTAGGAGTAGCCAGGTGGAAAGCATGGCCAGCCGTAGAAAAATGCTTATTGAAATTCTCAATTATGGTGGATTTATCAGTGGTGACAGTGTTTCCTATCTTCAGTGCAGTGGGCAGCTGGGAGGAGGTGTTCTTATTCTCCATGGACTTTACAGTGTCCCAGAACTTTTTGGAGTTAGTGTTGCAGGAAGCAAATTTCTGCTTGAAAAAGCTAGCCTTGGCTTTTCTAACTGCCTGTGTATAATGATTTCTAGCTTCCCTGAACAGCTGCATATCACGGGGGCTGTTCGATGCTAATGCAGAACGCCATAGGATGTTTTTGTGTTGGTTAAGGGCAGTCAGGTCTGGGGAGAACCAAGGGCTATATCTGTTCCTGGTTCTAAATTTCTTAAATGGGGCATGTTTATTTAAGATGGTTAGGAAGGCATTTAAAAAAAAAAATAACAAAACCTATTCATTAATTACTGTATAATATTATATTGAAATGCTTAAAAAACTATGTATAGCCTCCTTGTATATATATGCAGCATACTACTACTTCTGCAATGACCCATGAGGGCTGAACCTTGATAGCACAGGAAGTAATAGTGTGCCCACCCCTTTGACCAAGGGCATCACCTCCTCAAGTCCAGCTTGCTACACAAGGTTCATCATAATTTACAGGTCTATAGGTCACACACAGGAAAATATGTGTAGGACTGTTGACGGCAGACATCACAACCTTGTTATTCTCAGTATAGATGACAGACCACCCTATGACTCCCCTGAGAGACACATCTCATTAGTACAGCTGCTAGGATCTAGCTAGCCCAGGCTCATGACTCTCCGTTTCATTACATTACACATAAGTCATTGGAGGAAGGCGTCTTCTGTAGGGGGAGTTTTGTTAAGAGCCGCGCCGCTCGGTCTGAACATTAAAGAACTCGAGTATAGAGAATCATTGTACCATCTAAGCCGCTGTGAAATATATTTTCAATAACCAACAATATTGTATATTCAGCTGTTTTGAAGTTGGTGTTCAAAACCGAAAGTAAAAGATGCAAAAGGAAACTTAAGAACGGGAAGCATAGAAATAGCACACATAGAACAGATCTACTGCTTTTTAGACTTGCGCTCAATGCCATGACAGATCTATAACTCACATTTCTATGCTAAAGAAAGTTAAATTTTATACGGTTAGGGTTCCCAGACGGACATGTCTCCATGGTACAGCGCTTGTTTACCGAAAACAGACGGAAGACTGAGTGCACTGCCTGTGCTAATTAGCTATCTGCGTCTCCGAACACCTGTGTAAATGGAAAACACCCGCCACAAACGTGTTGTCACTGAAAAATACTGTCGGCTGCAACTGTGTTAAAAACAGTGTACAGTAAGTGTGTATTTTGCATTTGTGGAATAATGTTGATGTGAAATGAAAGTAGAGAGCTTTACTTTTCGAGAACTGTACCACAACTGAGAATCGATTCATGTTTAGATGGATTATTTGGCTGTTTTGGCTGCCAGAGCCAATTCACTTCTAAACAGAACATGTAATGTCCTTGGACTATAAGGAGTTAGGTTATTCTCTTTAGTCTGTTGTTGGGCAGGGATCTAGTCTATTTCTTAGAGACTGGTTCAGTATACACTAACAAAATGTTTCCACATGGTGAAAGAGGTGGGAATCTCTCCTGCCAGGGAGGTGTGTGTCTCGGTGGCACTGTGCCCTGCCAGGGAGGTGTGTGTCTCAGTGGTACTGTGCCCTGCCAGGGAGGTGTGTGTCTCAGTGGTACTGTGCCCTGCCAGAGAGGTGTGTGTCTCAGTGGCACTGTGCCCTGCCAGGGAGGTGTGTGTCTCAGTGGTACTGTGCCCTGCCAGGGAGGTGTGTGTCTCAGTGGTACTGTGCCCCTACCCTGCCAGAGAGGTGTGTGTCTCAGTGGCACTGTGCCCTGCCAGAGAGGTGTGTGTCTCAGTGGTACTGTGCCCTGCCAGAGAGGTGTGTGTCTCAGTGGTACTGTGCCCTGCCAGAGAGGTGTGTGTCTCAGTGGCACTGTGCCCCTACCCTGCCAGAGAGGTGTGTGTCTCAGTGGCACTGTGCCCCTACCCTGCCAGAGAGGTGTGTGTCTCAGTGGCACTGTGCCCCTACCCTGCCAGAGAGCTGTGTGTCTCAGTGGTACTGTGCCCCTACCCTGCCAGAGAGGTGTGTGTCTCAGTGGTACTGTGCCCTGCCAGAGAGGTGTGTGTCTCAGTGGCACTGTGCCCCTACCCTGCCAGAGAGGTGTGTGTCAGTGGCACTGTGCCCTGCCTGAGAGTTGTGTGGCACTGTGCCCTGCCAGAGAGGTTTGTGTCTCAGTGGTACTGTGCCCTGCCAGAGAGGTTTGTGTCTCAGTGGCACTGTGCCCTGCCAGAGAGGTTTGTGTCTCAGTGGTATTGTGCCCCTGCCCTGCCAGAGAGGAGGAGAGGACTGTGTGATTACAGGAGAACAGGTCGCGCTCACTGCTCACACTAAGCTGATTACCTCTCAGGCTCTCACAACCTCTGTGTGTGTTTCTGTGTGTGTGTTTACAGTGTGTGCATCTTCAATCTTAACTATAGCAACTTCACTGTGAACTGAAGGTGTGATGGTGAGCACATCAGTGTGTGAGGACTTGTGTGTGTTTGTTTTATAACCTCAAGGTCCGTGACTGCTGTATAAATGCCCATGTCGTTACCACAGACTATTAACATGACAGTCAATGTGTTCACTGGGCCAAGATACAGTACATTACTGATTCACAACATCAATGTGTTCACTGGGCCAAGATACAGTACATTACTGATACACAACATCAATGTGATCACTGGGCCAAGATACAGTACATTACTGATACACAACATCAATGTGTTCACTGGGCCAAGATACAGTACATTACTGATACACAACATCAATGTGTTCACTGGGCCAAGATACAGTACATTACTGATACACAACATCAATATGTTCACTGGGCCAAGATACAGTACATTACTGATACACAACATCAATGTGATCACTGGGCCAAGATACAGTACATTACTGATTCACAACATCAATGTGATCACTGGGCCAAGATACAGTACATTACTGATTCACAACATCAATGTGTTCACTGGGCCAAGATACAGTACATTACTGATACACAACATCAATGTGTTCACTGGGCCAAGATACAGTACATTACTGAAACACAACATCAATGTGTTCACTGGGCCAAGATACAGTACATTACTGATACACAACATCAATGTGTTCACTGGGCCAAGATACAGTACATTACTGATACACAACATCAATATGTTCACTGGGCCAAGATACAGTACATTACTGATACACAACATCAATGTGATCACTGGGCCAAGATACAGTACATTACTGATTCACAACATCAATGTGTTCACTGGGCCAAGATACAGTACATTACTGATACACAAAATCAATGTGATCACTGGGCCAAGATACAGTACATTACTGATACACAACATCAATGTGATCACTGGGCCAAGATACAGTACATTACTGATACACAACAAATCTGCTTAGGCTATAGGCCTGCAGAACAGTCAAATGACCATGCATTAAAAGCATTAGATTCCTGAGCCCCAGTGTGTTATTTGCCTCTGTTGAAGGCATTTGTTTTCTATATTGGCCAGTTCTACTTTCCATTGTGCTTAATGATCTTTAGCTCTTCATTCTCTAAGCTCTGAACCTCTCTCTCTCCCTTTCTCTCTCTAGTTAGGTGGGTCTGCAAATACAGTCCAACCTTCATTTGTTTGCACACTTCAGTTTGTCTTGGATAAGAGCCTTGATTTCCTTCCTCCATAAGTTAGTCACATCCCCTATGGGTGGAACTTATTGTGTGTGTGTGTGCACCTCCCAGTATGTAAGGGTTGTACTTTGCTTCTGAAGAGTGTTATCATCATGCTGTCAGAGTGGGAAGTATTTATTCAGTTAGTCATAAAACTCAACTTGGAGATGAAACATTTCAGGTTAAATATATATTATGACCTCATGCATGTTGTGGGGCAACTTCCTGATAACAGGCATCAACGACAATAGAATTCAAATATACCAAGGCTGACACCGTTGGCTCGTTCAAATGTTTACACCCTCCACTGAGGCATGCTAGAGAGAGAGAGGGACTTCTCTGACCAACATCCCATTGACAGCCCAACTAGCCAACATCTGAATGTTGTTCCTAACCTTAACCAAACACTTAACCTGAACCCTATCTCAACCTTCATTTTAACCAATCAACATTAGTTTGCTGGTCAGCCATGTCCCTTTAGTTTTCCCTGAGGCTCAATTGGAAAGCAGCATTGGAAACAGTCTTGGTGGATTAGCATTTTGTGGTTGTTGATTTCTTTCAGTAGGAAGTAGTGCACTATACAGGGATTGGGGTGATATTTGGGAGGAACACTACGTTTAATGCTGTTCACTAGATCTGATTCTCACCCTGCCATGTGTCACAGGAGTGGCTTCATTTAAATTAGGCCCCAGATTTAATCCCCATCTCTCTGTCTCTGTCACTCTGTCTCTCTCTCTCTGTCTGTCTGTCTCTGTCTGTCTGTCTCTCTCTCTGTCTCTGTCTCTGTCTCTCGATCAATGACACAACGCTCATGCCGTCAATAGTTAATATTCACCAAACATTTGATTAGCTTGCCAACATCCTGTTCTTGCCTAATTCACCCTGCATGATCCTGATTGATTAGAATACAGGTCAATGATACTAAAGCTGACCATGTTTTGCATTGGTCTTTGCAATGGAAATAGTTTTACAGCCCATGTTTTAGTCCGACAACCAATTAATTTACATTTTAAGAGTTGACTGGTGTGGTTTTGCTCAAAAGTGTTTGGAGGGTGTGTGTTTGGAGGGTGCGTGTGTGTGTGTGTGTTTTAAGAGGCTGAGACTGTCTTGTCTATGTTGTGATGTCACAGTGACGGTACCCTGGATTTGTGCAGATCAAGAGGGGTGATTGGAAATCTAGAAATCCTATTAGTGCGGAGCGGCTATTAAATACACACAATATGTTCTTCCATCCTCATGGGGACCTAATATCCATCCACAATCCTATTTTCCAGAACCTTAACCTGTAACCCTTAACCTGTAACCCCCCCCCCCCCCACACACACAGACACACACACACACACACCTCACACACACACAGTCTGACTCAAGCAAAAAGCCACACATAGGTCTTCAACCAATCATTGTCCATAACGCATGTCACATGCTAGTACATATACACCACTTACACACTAATTGCAACTAACACATCCACCTCCTTTCTCTTCCCCCCTTCTCTCTCTCCCTCTTACACACACACAATACCAGATCTACTATTAACTGTGTCCCCTCACCTCCACGTAGAAGTTTCCATAGCCCTAAGCACAGATCTAGGATCAGCTTTCCCTCCTCAAACTCTGTACTAGACCATTAAGGGGGGGATTCTAAACTGATCTTAGATCTGTATAGGAAGGAGCAACTTCTTCATACTCCAGGTTTTTGTCCCACCTGGACAAGAGAAATATCTACAGTTGAAGTCAGAAGTTTAAATACACTTAGGTTGGAGTCATTAACTCATTTTTCAACCACTCCACACATTTCTTGTTAACAAACTATAGTTTTGGCAAGTCAGTTAGGACATCTACTTTGTGCATGATACAAGTCATTTTTCCCAAAATTGTTTACAGACAGATTATTTCACTTATAATTCACTGTATCGCAATTCCAGTAGGTCAGAAGTTGACATACACTAAGTTGACTGTGCCTTTAAACAGCTTGGAAAATTCCAGAAAATGATGTCATGGCTTTAGAAACTTCTGATAGGCTAATTGACATCATTTGAGTCAATTGGAGGTGTACCTGTAGATGTATTTCAAGGCCTACCTTCAAACTCAGTGCCTCTTTGCTTGACATCATGGAAAAATCTAAAGAAATCAGCCAAGACCTCAGGGAAAAAAATTGTAGACCTCCACAAGTCTGGTTCATCCTTGGGAGCAATTTCCAAACGCCTGAAGGTACCACGTTCATCTGTACAAACAATAGTACGCAAGTATAAACACCATGGGACCACGCAGCCGTCATACCGCTCAGGAAGGAGACACGTTCTGTCTCCTAGTGATGAACGTACTTTGGTGCAAAAAGTGCAAATCAATCCCAGAACAACATCAAAGGACCTTGTAAAGATGCTTTAGGAAACCGGTACAAAAGTATCTATATCCACAGTGAAACGAGTCATATATCGACATAACCTGAAAGGCTGCTCAGCAAGGAAGAAGCCACTGCTCCAAAACCGCCATAAAAAAGCCAGACTACTGTTCGCAACTGCACATGGGGACAAAGATCAAACTTTTTGGAGAAATGTCCTCTGGTCTGATGAAACAAAAATAGAACTGTTTGGCCATAATGACCATCATTATGTTTGGAGGAAAAAGGCGGAGGCTTGCATTCCGAAAAACACCATCCCAACCGTCAAGCACGGGGAGGCAGCATCATGTTGTGGGGTGCTTTGCTGCAGGATGGACTGGTGCACTTCACAAATTGATGGCATCACGAGGAAAGAAAATGATGTGGATATACTGAAGCAACATCTCAAGACATCAGTCTTGAGTCTTGGTCGCAAATAGGTCTTTCAAATGGACAATGACCCCAAGCATAATTCCAAAGTTGTGGCAAAATGGCTTAAGGACAACAAAGTCAAGGTATTGGAGTCGCCATCACAAAGCCCTGACCTCAATCCTATAGAAAATGTATGGTCAGAACTGAAAGTGTGTGCAAGCAAGGAGGCCTACAAGCCTGACTCAGTTACACCAGCTCTGTCAGGAGGAATGTGCCAAATTTCACCCAACTTATTGTGGGAAGGTTGTGGAAGGCTCCCCAAAACGTTTGACCCAAGTTAAACAATTTAAAAGCAATGCTACCAAATACTAATTGAGTGTATGTAAACTTCTGGCCCACTGGGAATGTGATGAAAGAAATAAAAGCTGAAATAAATCATTCTCTCCACTATTATTCTGACATTTCACATTCTTAAAATAAAGTGGTGATACTACTGACCTAAGACAGGGAATGTTTACCAGGATTAAATGTCAGGAATTGTGAAAAACTGAGTTTAAATGTATTTGGCTAAGGTGTATGTAAACTTCTGACTTCAACTGTATGGAAGAATACCGTATGTAAGAATACCATAGTACCCTCCAAGCTCATCACTAAGCTGAGGGCCCTGGGTCGACAGGCCGACCCCAAGTGATATAGATGGGCTACAACACCTCCGCCACGCTGATCCTCAACACGGTGGCCACACAGGGGTGTTTGGTCAGCCCCCTTCTATACTCTCTGTTCACCTATGACTGCGTGGCCATGCAAGGGGAATGGGAAGGTTTGGCCGGCAGGGATGTTCTTGCCCCATCGCGTACTAGCGATTCGTGTGGCTTGCCGGGCGCAATGCACGCAGACACGGTCGCCAAGCGTACAGTGTTTCCTCCGACACATTGGTGCGGCTGGCCTCCAGGTTAAGCGAGTGTTGTGTCAAGAAGCAGTGCGGCTGGGTTGTGTTTTAGAGGACACACGGCTCTCGACCTTCGCCTCTCCTGAGTCCGTACGGGAGTTGCAGCAATGGCACAAGACTAACTACCAATTTGGATACCACAAAAATTTAAAAAACGATTACAATTATTTGTATTTATTTTTAAAGACATGTAAAAAAAGATCCCTTCACATAGACAGCGTGGTGAAGAAGACACACTGCCTGCTGCCCTCCAGGACATCTACAGCACTGGTGTCACAGGAAGGCCATGAACATCATCAAGGACCTGATCCACATCCTGTTCACCCCGCTTCCATCTAGAAGGTGGAGACAGTACAGGTGCTTCAAAGCTGGGACCAAGACCAAGAGACTGAGGCCATCAGACTGTTAAATAATCTCCACTGCCATTTAGTTTCTAGTGAAACTATGGTTGTCTCTAGTGAATACCACCCAGTCCTCTCTCTCACCTCATCTCTATGGTTGTCTCTAGTGAATACCACCCAGTCCTCTCTCTCACCTCATCTCTATGGTTGTCTCTAGTGAATACCACCCAGTCCTCTCTCTCACCTCATCTCTATGGTTGTCTCTAGTGAATACCACCCAGTCCTCTCTCTCACCTCATCTCTATGGTTGTCTCTAGTGAATACCACCCAGTCCTCTCTCTCACCTCATCTCTATGGTTGTCTCTAGTGAATACCACCCAGTCCTCTCTCTCACCTCATCTCTATGGTTGTCTCTAGTGAATACCACCCAGTCCTCTCTCTCACCTCATCTCTATGGTTGTCTCTAGTGAATACCACCCAGTCCTCTCTCTCACCTCATCTCTATGGTTGTCTCTAGTGAATACCACCCAGTCCTCTCTCTCACCTCATCTCTATGGTTGTCTCTAGTGAATACCACCCAGTCCTCTCTCTCACCTCATCTCTATGGTTGTCTCTAGTGAATACCACCCAGTCCTCTCTCACCATCTGAGAGAGAGGAGCCATTGTAAATCAAATAAAAATCTTAACTGACTGATCTAGTTAAATAAAGGTTAAATATTTGTATTTTAATAATTATCTCTATGGTTGTCTGAAGCAGTGCTGCTCTCTGTCTCCCCCTGCAGGTGCAGCACAGGATCACAGGCCAGGTGATGGCCCTAAAGATGAACACTCTGGCCAGCAACAAGGCCAACATGCTCAGGGAGGTCCAGCTCATGAACCGGCTCTGCCACCCCAATATACTCGGGTATGTCTAGAGCTGTCACCCTCGCTCAGACCATTTATTAGTAGCACTGTGTTGTTGTCACAGATGGAAGGGGTTCTTATAATCTTTGTGGTAGTAGCCTACCTTTGCTGTGGGTAGAACTTGCGTCAACTCTCAGCAGCACCACCCAAGGGAAAAGACACAACTGCTGTCAATTAAAAACAACATGTAATCTGGAAAGACGGATGGGCAGAAAACTAACCTGTAAAATGGTGCAAAACCATTATCAGACAGAGGACAGACACACACAAACTCCCTTCATAATGTAAGACATTATTGGAATCATTGAAACCTCTTGTCAACTAGGTTTGAAATCACATTGTTGTTTTTAGTTATATAGATGATGTATTCTGGATGTATTCAGTGTGTTTTGAATGCTCTCCCTCTCTGCTCAGGTTCCTGGGAGTGTGTGTACAGGAGGGCCAGCTCCATGCTCTAACTGAGGTAAACTCATCCGGATTCTATCTCTCTGGAGGGAGTCCTTGCATTTTATCTTCAAGAGACAATAGTGTCCATGGTAACAGAATTGGCTGTATACACGGGCCATAAAAAGTAATGAAGATGAGGGTTGCGTTCCATTTAAATTAAATTCTACACAGGCCTGCAACGAAGATAGGCTAAGGTCTCTACAGAATATTACGTCCTTACAATGCCTATGGAAATGTTTAACGTCTCAGGAACCACATCAATTTAGTGTAGAGTTAATGATCATGTAATATGTGTAGGCATGCACAGAATCTGTCTGTCTGGAATGGACTCAATCTCATTAACTGTGTGTGTGTGTGTGCTGTTGTCATGGTTACCTGCAGTACATCAACGGGGGTAACCTGGAGCAGCTGCTGGACAGTGACAGGTATCTGTCGTGGTCGGTGAGGATGGGTCTGTCTCAGGACATTGCCTGTGGCCTGCAGTACCTCCACAGCAAGGGCATCTTCCACAGAGACCTCACCTCCAAGGTAGGATATATATATATATATAGGGGACCAGACAGACACACAATAACTCTTCCCTTCACTTCATATTGCATTAATTGTTAATTTAATCTCTCACACACATTCATATGCTCTCTCTCTCCTCTCCTCTCTCTCCCCTCTCTCTTATAGAACTGTCTGGTGCGCTGTGAGAATGGTGTGTTCACTGCAGTAGTGGGAGACTTTGGTCTGGCAGAGAAGATTCCAGACTACAGGTTAGTACTGTGAGAATATTCCAGACTACAGTTTAGTGCTGTGAGAAGATTCCAGACTACAGGTTAGTGCTGTGAGAAGATTCCAGACTACAGGTTAGTGCTGTGAGAAGATTCCAGACTACAGGTTAGTGCTGTGAGAAGATTCCAGACTACAGGTTAGTGCTGTGAGAAGATTCCAGACTACAGGTTAGTGCTGTGAGAAGATTTCAGACTACAGGTTAGTGCTGTGAGAAGATTCCAGACTACAGGTTAGTACTGTGAGAAGATTCTAGACTACAGATTAGTGCTATGAGAAGATTCCAGACTACAGGTTAGTGCTGTGAGAAGATTCCAGACTGCAGGTTAGTGCTGTGAGAAGATTCCAGACTACAGGTTAGTGCTGTGAGAAGATTCTAGACTATAGGTTAGTGCTGTGAGAAGATTCCAGACTACAGGTTAGTGCTGTGAGAAGATTCCAGACTACAGGTTAGTGCTGTGAGAAGATTCCAGACTACAGGTTAGTGCTGTGAGAAGGTTCCAGACTACAGGTTAATGCTGTGAGAAGATTCTAGACTGCAGGTTAGTGCTGTGAGAAGATTCCAGACTACAGGTTAGTGCTGTGAGAAGGTTCCAGACTACAGGTTAGTGCTGTGAGAAGATTCTAGACTGCAGGTTAGTGCTATGAGAAAGTTCCTCTAGATTACAGGAGGACTATATGACTCTCCCCATATTCCCATCATGACTGCACATATAGCCTACAGTCTAGATGAGTTAGTTAAATGCATTGTACATTCTATTGTTTTTAAATAAATGTGTTCTATATGAATGTTATTTTCCTCTCCTCCAGTGACGGGGTTGATCAGCAGCCTCTGGCCGTGGTGGGCTCCCCCTACTGGATGGCCCCGGAGGTGCTGAGAGGAGAGCTCTATGATGAAAAGGTACTAACAGAAGCACAGATAGAACAATGAGACAGATATTTCACCGGATGTATAAATGTGAAGCATCCGGTTGGCGTTTCCAGTCACTACCAAATATGGTGATGAGAGGAAGCCCAGAGGACAGCAGTGGGAGAAGATAGATTTTGGCCGACATTCTGCTAATTTACTCATCGATGAAACATTTGATCTCAATGCTTTTCTGTTCCCACAACTACAATCTGTTATGAAAAGAGTGGACAAAGTTTTGTAGACTTTACCCTTTGCCAGTTGTTGTATTGTTTAGAAGGAGTGCAAAGGTGAATTGAGTTATTGCACACGTGCACTACAGAGTAGGTGTTACCTAATGAACATATGCAAAAGCATGGTAGAACGAGCCAATGGGATCTCGCTAGCTCGTGTTTGGCTCTGCCCACCTCCTTGCTTGTTCTGCCCACTATGGCTCATTTGTTTCCATTGGAAATGACAGGCTGTGGTTTATCTTAGTTAAGTTATAGAAATCTTTGACAGTAGTCAACTGTTTCCTGGCTGTTATCTCACTGGTCCGGGTGCATCATTATACGAAGCAAACACAGTAATATAATGCAATAGTACTCTGCTATAAAACAATCTGGAAGGACAACTGTTCCATGTTCCTGCTGTGTTTTTCTGGTTGTGTCTAGTGGGTCCTGCTAATATGTATGTTTCTAGCAAATGACCAGACTCTTCCAAGGTGTATTATTGTGAATATTTCAAGTGAGATGTTATTGATTAGATGTGATTGGCTGACTCTGACCCCTAGGTGGATGTGTTTGCCTATGGAATTATCCTGTGTGAGATCATCGCCCGGATAGAGGCTGATCCGGACTTCCTACCTCGCACTGAGGTACACACACACACACACACAACCCCACAGTTTATGACAGGCACACAGTTAACCAATGCTTTTCCTTTTTCCCTGATCACACAACCGTAAATCAATGGTTTCATACTATCACACAACCCTAAATCAATGGTTTCATACTATCACACAACCCTAAATCAATGGTTTCATACTATCACACAACCCTAAATCAATGGTTTCATACTATCACACAACCCTAAATTCAATGGTTTCATACTATCACACAACAAACTGACAGTGTAAACCCTTAATCCAACCCTTTCTACACCACTTTTTTTCCACTTTGACCCAGAAAATAAATGCCCTCCCTGTCCTTATTGCACATTATCTGCAGTGGAAGACTTGGATATTTAATCACTGCAGTACAGGGCAGCAGTTCCAGCTACATGTGATGTTTAAAGTGGAGCTGACAGTGTTTTCACTACTGTAACGACTAGAGGTCGACCGATTTAATCGGAATGGCCGATTAATTAGGGCCTATTAATTGTCCAAACACAAGGCTGCTTTTCCACTCCATAGTTATTTTGACTTAGTATACAGTATGTAATTCCCACATATTCTAAGAATGTATGACAATGTAAAAATGACTATTGTCAGAAATCTTCTAAAGAAATATGTCATTTTTCCTGGGGGGACTATACTGTATGAACAGATTTTAATGATTTCATGTTGATAAAGTACTGTCAGTTCCACTTTAATGAGGATAACTCTATCACAGTGTATGTCTCCATCTAGTTGATATGATGGAGAACTACAACATGTATATTATTTTAACCTAGTCAGACAAACTGATTGACAGCTAGTCGGCTACATTAAAAGATGATGATGATGATCCTCTGTGTGTGCAGGACTTTGGACTAGATGTGGATGCCTTTGAGAACCTGGTTGGTGACTGTCCAACACTATTCCTCAACCTTGCAGTCCTCTGCTGCAATGTAAGATGCAGACTGACTGACAGCCTGACAGATTGACTGACTTCATAATAATTGGATGCATTAATGACTCTGTGTACATACTTACTGTAAATGCACAGATTGACAACCTAAAACCAACCATACATTCCAAACAGTAGGCACTGTTTACACTCTTCCTGCTCCCCTCACTCTGTTTCTCCCTCTTTCTTAGATGAATGCAAAGATACGTCCCTCGTTCTCTGAGATAGTGGTCTTGCTGGAGGGGATGGAGAGAGGAGAGGAGGAGAGGAAGACGGCCATCCCTCTGGGCGATTGTCTCTCCTCAAAACCCCCCACTGGCCACATCAGCCCCTACCGACGACGGAGTTCCCTCTGTCGCCCCGGCGACCAGCAGTTGTCACGGAGCCAGTCTGAAATGCTTCCACCAACGACGCCCCCACTCGGCACCCCGGCCCGGGTCAACCCCTTCTCCCTGCGGCAGGACCTGAACGGGGGCCGCATCAAGCTCTACGACACCCCCAGCAAGTCTGTCATCTCCCTGACCTTCACCCTTCCCCAGCAGCCTGACACCTGCGCCTCTCCCCCCCTCAGGGGAAACCTCTTACTCCGCGGGCCCCCCCGACGCTGCCAGTCTCTCCCCTGCACCCCCGAGCCGGGGCGAACCCTCTCCCTCCTCCGGGACCCCGACCTGCAGCGCTTGGGGAAAGAGGATGAAAGGAGGAAGGAGAAGGGAGGGATGGTGGAGGATGAAAGGAGGAAGGAGAAGGGAGGGATGGTGGAGGATGAAAGGAGGAAGGAGAAGGGAGGAATGGTGGAGGATGAAAGGAGGAAGGAGAAGGGAGGGATGGTGGAGGACGTGTCAGATGATTCAGGGCTGCCTCTGGACCTGGTGTCTCTGGGTCCTCTGGAAGAGGAAGAGGAGGAAGGTTTTTCTCTGGGGGAGCCTATGGACTGCAGCAGGTCTCCTGACACACTAGAGGGCGCTGTCCCTACACCAGGGAGACATCTACTACACTCAGCCTCGTCCTCTTCCTCCCTGTTTCTGCAGCCTAACGGCTGGCGTCACCCAGTCTCCAATGCCCCTTCCTCCCTCCCTCCTCTCCCTCATCTGGACAACAACAACATCTCGGCGATGGTGGTCGTCGGCCGTCCGATTGGCTGGAGGGCTAGCGGCTACCGCACCGCAATCCCGGGCCCCCCTGCTGGCCCCGCCCCTGAACAAGATGAGGTCATTTCCTGTCCGGGCTGCTGTCTGATTGGTCTGAGCTTTCCATCCGTGTGCCTGAAGGGGGTGCCGACCCCTCGCCGCGTTCCGCCCCGACGACCCTACCGGAACCTCAACGGGGGGGGCATCAGTGACCCTTCAGCTGCCACGGCAACCAAGGGACTGCTTTGTTGCGGGGCGAATGGTCTCACTCCTCCGACCGCACCTTGCGTGCCTGGGCTACCCCTACCAGAGGCACAGACTTAGGCAGGACTCTCCCTAGTGGGCTGACTGGCCAACAACAACATTAATACCAGTGACATGACTGAGACTTTGACTGGTTCTGTTTATTGTCGCTATTACTATTTATTATTACTATTAGGAACTGATGATGTTGATGATTACTACTACTACCTGAAGTGTGTGTGTGTGTGTGTGTGTGTGTGTGTGTGTGTGTGTGTGTGTGTGTGTGTGTGTGTGTGTGTGTGTGTGTGTGTGTGTGTGTGTGTGTGTAGGTGGTGGGGACACTGGTGGTTGTATTGGGAGAAGCAGAATAGGAAACCAGAAGTGGGTTATTGATGTGAGATCTTATATATTGGTTGTTGACCTGGCGCCATTTGATAATGTCAGTGTGTCGCTGGTTTGTTCACTGACTTTCTGCACTCTGAATCTTTCTATTTGATTCCTACTAATGGTTTTTCACTGGTCTGGGTGGTGCTTGAGATTTGTATTGAATTCAAACAAGTGCTTCTTCTTCCTATAACCCACTATGATCCAGGTATCCTCTCAGTGTGTGTGTGAATTTTTAACAGCTTGTGTATCTTTGAAACAGCAGGAAAAGCAATTCTCCTAGTTTATTTACATATTGTACTGATTATTTCACTCTAAGTTCTGTCTGTGTGTGTGTCAGAGGGAGAGAAAGTGTGTGTGTGTGTGACTGAATGACTAAGGTTTGTCCCTTGATGTCTGTTTTGAAATGTTAGTGGTTTGCAGGTCATTTCCCCGTACCCGTGTGTGAGATTAGAGAACTGTGTAATCATTTAATATAAAGTTAGTGAGGTGAACATAATCTTTACTATAATGTTTTTTGACACTATTGATGAGAATCACTCCACTCTTCATTTCATAGGGCTACTGGTTCCGTACCGGTATCTGAAATGGCACCCTATTCCCTATATAGTGCACTACTTTTGACCAGGGCCCACGGGGCTTTGGTCAAAATAGGATGCCATTTTGTCTGTTGTCCCCAGAGCTTACGGTGTGTTTGTCTCCCTCTGCTGGCCTGGAGGACCCTGGCATACCAGGCCGCTCACAGGCTTTGTCTCTTCCTTTCGTCATAACCCTTTCCTTCTACGAGAAGCTATACATGACCAGACCAGGGAAAAATCCAGGCTTTAGTTATAGACCTGGAGGATTTCCTAGTCGGGTCCCTTTGTCAGGAAAAAGTCCCAGCCATATATCATATCAACTGATATGAGGGGACTGAAAAAGGTTTATGGCTATGCTATTAACATTTATAACCAGTTCTAACCACTTAATCTAGCTAGTGATCTGTAGGAAAGGAGGAGGAGGAATACCCAGGAGGTATTGGGACGTAGCCAGTCACACTCAACTGTACTGGCCAGAGAGTCTCTTTGTTACTGCACTGTTTAAACAGCATGATTTACAGAGTCTGGACAACTGTGTGCATCCATCCAAATAATTCCACTGTTCTGTCCCATATTGATGATGTCATAATGACAATGGTACAAACACCGACCCATATGTCCATGGAACAACTGAGGGAGTGTAATGCACTTTCTTTTTTAAAGCTGAGAATCTTGTTGATTTAACATTATTTATGAAATCATGTATGTAGCTAACTAGTAAACCCTTCTGCTGGCTGGGATGTTGGTTGGTCTGTTGCTAGTTGGAATAATAAATTATTATTATGGAAATGTGTCTGTTCCTTTCCGGGAACAACCCTTCCCCTTTAGACACTTGTAGAGATCTGAGAGGACTTGATAGGATGCATCAATATAGTCATAGCTCCACCTTGTCCTCTGATGGAATTTCACCATATTGCTTAAGCCTGTCCAACCCTCTCAGATCTCCACCAGTTCCTATAGGAAGGGGTTGTTTCTGGACAGGGGCTCTGTTTCTACTAGAACCCATCCTCTACATGCAAGACACTGATCAGACCCCTTGATTTTTTCCCTCCCATATTTTATTACGTTACAGCCTTATTCTAAAATGGATGAATTGTTGTTTTCCCGCATCAATTGACTGTACACACAACACTCCATAATGACAAAGCAAAAACAGGTGTTTTGACATTTTTGCAAATGTATTAAAAATAAACTGATGTCACATTTGTTGAAGCACCTTGTCACTAGTGTAGAGCGGAGGAGGCAGTCGCAGGTTTAGAACTACTACATTTATTTAAGCACCATTTCTTTTATATCCTTTGAACTTTACATGTTGGTGCTCATGGGTCCTTTTACATGGAAATGCCCAGAGGTGACTGATGCCTTTGATTCCACGGCAGCTGAACCATTTCAACACCATGATCTGGATTTGTCCACTTTCACATTGTTTGAGAGATACCGGTGTTCTCTATGATGAGACAACCAGCCTAGATTGTGTCAATGATCTGAGGAAGAAGCTCTTCTCCAATAGGTAATTTTAGATGGAGAACATCACAGGCTGCACTACTACAACATTCAAACAGAGCAGTGTACCAAACAAGCATTTCGTCAACAAGTCTGAAAACCATTCAATTGGCACTTTCACCAGAAACTACTGGATGGACTAAACCAGTTGATTCCTGGACACCTTTGATGACACTCTTACCAGAGGCTGACCAAGTTTACAGAGAACTCCTGATGTGTGGCAGCAGAAGTGAGCCCCTCTGTTCTTGGTTGTATCGATGCCAGATTGTCATCCACTCAGGGTCGGAGTTATGGGCAGGCCTTATGGGGTCTGGCCCGCCCTACCTCCTTGACCAACCAAATGAAATATATTTATTTGACAAACGTGTGCCAACAGGAACAGGCATCAAACTCAGATAAAGCATCCAAGCGAGCGAAACAAACACAAATGGGCTGCAATATTCAAGGTAAATTAAATCCAGTTTGAGAGACTTCCCTGGTGTCCTTTAGTAATCAAATGTTTTCTCCACGGTCTGTAGGTTCAGGTTTCAGGCCTTTATGAGTTTTTACTTTAGAAAAGGATCTCTCCGCAGAAGTGACAGTTACAGGGATGTTAAAAACAGCTAAATTACCGTAGCAACATCAGGGAAACTGGGGAGGGAGTTGTGCTTCAAATACAGCAGTTCTGTAACAAATTTAATCTCATTCTGCTTAATTGCCGGCCTCAACACCTTATGGAAATAGATGAACTGTATACGAAGCTCTGGGGACAAGTCGTCTGGATACAGACAATAAATTGGCAGATGCAAACAGATGATCATCTTTAGCAGATAACAGTTCTTGAGGGCTGGAACATAAAAGATGTTTCAATTTTGTTCATACTGGTGAACCGCCGTTTGACTTGTGTGGTTGCAATATCAAGTCTCTTTTCTCTGGTCTATCTTGGCATGCAGCATTTCAATCGTGTGCAGTGTTAATGCATTATACTCTCGGTCTAACAGTGTTAATGCATTAAACTCTCAGTCTAACAGTGTTAATGCATTAGACTCTCGGTCTAACAGTGTTAATGCATTAGACTCTCGGTCTAACAGTGTTAATGCATTAGACTCTCAGTCTAACAGTGTTAATGTATTAGACTCTCAGTCTAACAGTGTTAGTGCATTAGACTCTCGGTCTAACAGTGTTAATGCATTAGACTCTCGGTCTAACAGTGTTAATGCATTAGACTCTCGGTCTAACAGTGTTAATGCATTAGACTCTCGGTCTAACAGTGTTAATGCATTAGACTCTCGGTCTAACAGTGTTAATGCATTAGACTCTCGGTCTAACAGTGTTAATGCATTAGACTCTCGGTCTAACAGTGTTAATGCATTAGACTCTCGGTCTAACAGTGTTAATGCATTAGACTCTCGGTCTAACAGTGTTAATGCATTAGACTCTCGGTCTAACAGTGTTAATGCATTAGACTCTCGGTCTAACAGTGTTAATGCATTAGACTCTCGGTCTAACAGTGTTAATGCATTAGACTCTCGGTCTAACAGTGTTAATGCATTAGACTCTCGGTCTAACAGTGTTAATGCATTAGACTCTCGGTCTAACAGTGTTAATGCATTAGACTCTCGGTCTAACAGTGTTAATGCATTAGACTCTCGGTCTAACAGTGTTAATGCATTAGACTCTCGGTCTAACAGTGTTAGTGCATTAGACTCTCGGTCTAACAGTGTTAGTGCATTAGACTCTCGGTCTAACATGCTGACCACACCGCCTGTTGCAAAATACATTTGCACATACATGTTATTCAGTCATTGCATCCACACTTCTTGCGCACGTCAACGAGCGTCTGCATAGCCAGGCGCTAAAATACAACTTGGTTCTATTGGTAACGCTTTAGGCACTGCAAGTCCTGCCTCTCCCATCTCCTCATTGGTTTATAGGAGCATAGTAGGGATGCACGATATATTTGTAAGCATATCGGAATCGGACAATATTAGCTAAAAATGCCAACATCGGCATTGGCCCGATTTTTTTATTTATTTAATGCCGATGTGCAAAACCCATGTAAAGGCTGACGTGCATACCTATATAACGTAGGTAGATGACGTGCGTACCTATATAACGTAGGTAGATGACGTGCGTACCTATATAACGTAGGTAGATGACGTGCATACCTATATAACGTAGGTAGATGACGTGCATACCTATATAACGTAGGTAGATGACGTGCATACCTATATAACGTAGGTAGATGACGTGCATACCTATATAACGTAGGTAGATGACGTGCATACCTATATAACGTAGGTAGATGACGTGCATACCTATATAACGTAGGTAGATGACGTGCATACCTATATAACGTAGGTAGATGACGTGCATACCTATATAACGTAGGTAGATGACTTGCATACCTATATAACGTAGGTAGATGACGTGCATACCTATATAACGTAGGTAGATGACGTGCATACCTATATAACGTAGGTAGATGACGTGCAAACCTATATAACGTAGGTAGATGACGTGCATACCAATATAACGTAGGTAGATGACGTGCATACCTATATAACGTAGGTAGATGACGTGCATACCAATATAACGTAGGTAGATGACGTAATGACGCATTGAAAAATACAGCGCTACACGTGCAACACAGCATTCCTGATCAAGCCCACAATGTCTGCGGTGTGGATCTATTTTGAAGTTTGAAAGGAAGATAACAAAAAGGCCATATGCAACGTTCTCTGTCTTGAAAGATGTTGGCTTTCACCGACTGGTTACAACCTTTCGGGGCTGAGAACCCGCTAACGGATCGATAGGACAACAGCCAGTGAAAGTGCAGGGTGACAAATTCAAACAACAGAAATCTCATAATTAAAATTCCTCAAACATACAAGTATTTTACACCATTTTAAAGATACACTTCTTGTTAATCCCATCACAGTGTCCAATTTCAAATAGACTTTACAGCGAAATCACCACAAATGATTATGTTAGGTCAGAGCCAAGTCACATAAAAACACATCCATTTTCCAGCCAAAGAGAGGAGATACAAAAAGCAGAAATAGAGAAAAATGAATCACTAAGTGGAGTCATATGTCTACAATTGGAGATGCAGCCAATAATTTATAGCAATGTTTGGGTTCGTATGAATGTTTTTGCTTTCTAGTCAGTCACGTGATTTCTTGGAACTGCTGTGTACGCAAGCTGACTAAAGTTATATCTTACAACGCCTGGATAGGTATTTAATGTCAGCTAACCACATCATATTGTAACGACCCTGGGTTTATAACCGGGGAAATCGACTCTGCCGCACGAGCATGCTTTTGACTTGCTCCCTGCTGTTTCATTACACTGGTGTCAGAAGTGGGATCGGACCTTGCATCCACGACAGTGCGTGTCCTTGGCCGGTGAGCGCGTTCCTGTAAGATGTAGAGTCGCAAGCTAGCGCGAGGACGCGCTCTTTGAAAGGAGGGAGTAGTGTAACGACCCTGGGTTTATTACCACGGAAATCGACTCTGCTGCACGGGTATACTTTTGCGGCACAGTCGATAGCGCGCCGGACATCGGGCTAGGAGGTCGAGTGTTCAAGACTTGCTCCCTGCTGTTTCATTACAATATGATAGTTCCATCTGGAAGATGTGGCACGCAACCTCTGGTTGATTCAATGCAATGCCTGCATATCTTTTCGGACAGAACCTCGACCATTTTATTCGTCCAAAGTAAAGTGACACAGAATGGTCATAAAGCATCATGAAACTTATAGAAAACATGATGATTGTAAAGAATTTATTGCAACAACAAAGGATTTAAGAAACTAACGTAAAACAAAAGGAATCTTCTTGGCAGGGAGAAAAATAATTAGAATAAATGTGGGTTTTGACACTCTTATGTAGGTGTCATAACCAGGCATAAAATAACGATATACATTGGATTTGCTTACCAAGGCTACAATGAATGTTCCTGAGTGGCCTAGTTAGTTTCAACTTAAATAGGTTTGAACATATATGGCAAGACTTAAAAATGGCTGTCTAGCAATGATCAACAACCAACTTGACAGAGCTTGATGAGTTGTAAAAATAATAATGTTCAAATATTGTACAGTTCAGGTGTGCAAAGCTCTCAGAAACGTACCCAGAAAGACTCCCAGCTGAGTGAGTCTCTTATTTTCTTCACTGTTTTTATGCTGAGAATCTTGTCAATGAAAACATTGTATTTATAATACCAATACATAAAATATGTCTTGAAAGCACGTATGTAGCTAACTACTAAACCCTTCTGCTGGCTAGGATATTGGTTGGTCTGTTGGTAGATGAAATTTTAATTCATTATGGAGATGCGTCTCTATTTTTATCCAGAAACAAACCTTTCCCCAAGATACTTGTAGAGATCTGAGAAGACATGAATGATTACTATGGTGATAGCTTCACCTTGCCCTCTGATAGGCTAGGTGGAATTTCATTATTGCTTCAACCTGTCCAATCCTCTCAGATCTCCACCAGTGCTGTATAGGAAGAGTTGTTTCTGGACAGGGGCTCTGTTTTTTCTACTAGAACCCTTCCTCTACATGCAAGGCACTTCTGATTAGCTTGTTACTGTAAGTATCATCATTGGTAAATTACAGCTTTAATAAACTGTCATCAATAAATCAATCATAAGGCCCTTCTTACATCAGCCTATGTCAAAGTGCTGTACAGAAACCCAGCCTAAAACCCCAAACAGTAAGCAATGCAGGTGTAGAAGCACGGTGGCTAGGAAAAACTCCCTAGGAAGGCCAAAACCTAAAAAGAAACCTAGAGAGGAACCAGGCTATGAGGGGTGGCCAGTCCTCCTCTGGCTATGCCGGGTGGAGATTATAATAGAATATGGCCAAGATGTTCAAATGTTCATAGACGACAGCAGGGTCAAATAATAATCACCACAGTGGTTGTAGAGGGTGCAGCAAGTCAGCACCTCCGGAGTAAATGCACCTCCGGAGTAAATGTCAGTTGGCTTTTCATAGCCTATCATTCAGAGTATCTCTTCCTCTCTACTGTTGATAACAGCAGGTCTGGGACAAGTTAGCACATCAAGGTAGAAGGTCAGGGTTCCAAAGCCAAAGCCAGAACAGTTGAAACTGTAGCAGCAGCATGACCAGGTGGACTTGGGACAGCAAGGAGTCATCAGCCCATATAATCCTGAGACATGGACCTAGGGCTCAGGTCATCTGAGAGAAAGAAAGAAAGAGAGAATTAGAGCATACTTAAATTCACACAGGACACCGGATAAGACAGGAGAAATACTCTAGATATAACAGACTGACCCTAGCCCCCCGACACAAACTATTGCAGCATAAATACTGGAGGCTGAGACAGGAGGGTTCAGGAGACACTGTGGCCCCGTCTTGACGATACCCCTGGACAGGGCCAAAAAGGCAAGATATAACCCCACCCACTTTTCCAAAGCACAGCCCCCACACCACTAGAGGGATATCTTCAACCACCAACTTACTACCCTGAGACAAGGCCGAGTGTAGGCCACGAAGATCTCCCCCACGGCACGAACCCAATGGGGGGGGGTGCCAACCCAGACAGGAAGATATCGTCAGTGACTCAACCCACTCAAGTGACGCACCCCTCCTAGGGACTCCTGGGCCAGACTACACTCAATCATAGGACCTACTGAAGAGATGAGTCTTCAATAAAGACTTAAAGGTCGAGACTGGGTCTGCGTCTCTCACATGGATAGGCAGACCATTCCATAAAAATGGAGCTTTATAGGAGAAAGCCCTGACTCCAGCTGCTTGCTTAGAAATTGTAGGGACAGTCAGGAGGCCTGCGTTTTGTGACCGTAGCATACGTGTAGGTATGTACGGAAGGATCAAATCGGAAAGATGGGTAGGTGCAAGCCCATGTAATGCTTCGTAGGTTAGCAATGAAACCTTAAACAGCCCTAGCCTTAACAGGAAGCCAGTGTAGAGAGGCTAGCACTGGGGTAATCTGATCACATTTTTTGGTTCTAGTCAAGATTCTAGCAGCTGTGTTTAGCACTAACTGAAGTTTATCCAGGTAGCTGGAAAGTAGAGCATTGCAGTAGTCTAACCTAGTGACAAAAGCATGGATACATTTTTCTGCGTCATTTTTGTCAAGAACGTTTCTGATTTTTGCAATGTTACATAGATGGGAAAAAAGCTGTCCTTGACAGTCTTGATATGTTCGTCAAAAGAGAGATCAGGGTCCAGAGTAACACCAAGGTCCTTCACAGTTTTATTTGAGACGACTGTACAACCATTAAGGTTAATTGTCAGATTCAACAGAAGATCTCTTTGTTTCTTGGGACCGAGAACTAGCATCTCTGTTTTGTTGGAGTTTAAAAGTAGAACATTTGCCGCCATCCACTTCCCTATGTTTGAAACACAGGCTTCCAGGGAGGGCAATTTTGGGGCTTCACCATGTTTCATTGAAATGTACAGCTGTGTGTCGTCCACATAGTATTGAAAGATAACATTGATTCCGATTGACTTCACCAAGAGGTAACATAGTGAAGACAATAGTGGTCCTAAAACAGAGCCTTGAGGAACACACCGAAATGTACTGTTGATTTGTCAGAGGACAAACCATCTACAAAGACAAACTGATATCTTTTTGACAGATACGATCTAAACCAGGCCAGAACTTGTCCTTGTAGACCAATTTGGGTTTCCAATCTCTCCAAAAGAATGTGGTGATCGATGGTATCAAAAGCAGCACTAACGTCTAGGAGCCCAAGGACAGAGGCAGAGCCTCGGTCTATCGCCTTTAAAAGGTCATTTACCACCTTCGCAGTCTCAGTGCTATGATAGGGTCTAAAACCAGACTGAAGTGTTTCGTATACATTGTTTGTTTTCAGGAAGGCAGTGAGTTGCTGTGCAACAGGTTTTTAAAAACTTTTTAAGAGGAATGGGAGATTCGATATAGGCCAATAGTTTTTATATTTTCTGGGTTAAGGTTTGGCTTTATTACTGCCACTTTTAGTGAGTTTGGTACACATCTGGTGGATAGAGAGACATGTATTATGTTCAACATAGGCGGGCCAAGCACAGGAAGGAGCTCATTTAGTTGGAATAGGGTCCAGTATGCAGCTTGAAGGTTTAGAGGTCATGATTATTTTCATCAATGTGTCAATAGATATACTATTACAAAACTTGAGTCTCCCTTGATCCTAGGTCCTGGCAGTGTTGTGCAGACTCAGCACAACTGATCTTTGGAGGAATACACAGATTTAAAGAGGAGTCCATAATTAGCTTTTTTGCTTGTCCATAATTTACTCAAGACCTTGGGTCTCGAGCTTAATGATGAGTTTGGAGGGTACTATGGTGTTAAATCCTTGTTCATGCTACATAATGATCCCTCACTGGTCTGGGTGGTGCTGGCGATTTGCATTTCATTCAACCAGGTGCTTCTTCTTCCCTCAAACCTCAGTGTTCTTCCTATAACCCTCTATGATCCAGGTATCCTCTCAGTGTGTCTGCGCTTTATCAGCTTGTGTAATTTTGAAACATCATGAAAAGCAATTCTCCTTATTTATTGTACAAATAATAACTCTCAAAGTTCTGTGTGAGAGAGAGTGAGAAGTGAGAGATGGTGAGAGAGTGAAAGAGTATGTGTGTGACTGAATGACTATAGTTTGTCCCCTAATGTCTGTTTTGTAATGTTAATGGTTCGCTGGTTATTTTCCTGTACCCGTGTGTGAGATATTAGAGAACTGAGTCTAATAATTGAATATAAAGTGAGTGAGGTGTATATAGTCTTTACTATATATATATTTTTAACACTGTTGATGATAATCGCTGCACTCTTGATTACATAGGGCTGCTGGTTCCTTGTCTGACTGTCTGAAATGGCACCCTATTTCACTGATTTTGACCTAAGCTCCATGGGCCCTTATCAAAAGTACTGCACTATATAGGGAATAGGATGCCATTTTGCCTGGGGTCCCCAGAGCGGTATATCATTTTTTCTCCCTCTGCTGACCTGGAGGATCCAGACAGACCAGGCCACTGTGGCTCACATGGCTGTGTCTCAATACTCTTAAATGGCTTCCTTTCCTTATATTCTTTCATTCTAGGAGAAGCTATACATGACCTGACCAGGAAAGCTCCAGGCCTTAGTTAAAGACCTAGAAGTTTTCCTAGTCAGGTCACATTGTCGGGAAAAGGTCCCTTCCATATTTATATTATATTAAATCTCATCACGGACAACTTGCACATTTGATCTAATTAGCTACTTTTAAACTACTTACTACTTTTTTAGCTACTTTGCGACTACTTAGCATGTTAGCTAAATCTTCCCCTAACCCTAACCTTAACCCTTTAACCTAACTCCTATACTTAACCCCAGGGGCGTAGCCAGTGGGGTGTCCAGGTTTGCACTGGAAACCGCTGCCATCTGATTGGCCACACCGGGTGCCACCCCAAAATATAATTTTCTACATGCAGTTTGATGCTGATTGACATCTCATTTCACCTCTTGTTGAAAGAAGCATTTATTTTGACGTTCGACTGTTTTAAGGTTTAGCATCGGGTTTAGGTTTCCTGAACAACTTCTACGAAGGATGAGTCGCTGTATAATTTAACGTTAGATCTTTGGCTCCGTTAACAGACAGTTAATCAGATAACCTCTAGCGTCGAGAAATCCCGTATCCGGGAGCGTAATCATAGCCTCCAGCTCATTACCACAACGCAACGTTTCCTATTCATGAAAATCGCAAATGAAATGAAATAAATATATACAAACACAAGCTTAGCCTTTTGTTAACAACACTGTCATCTCAGATTTTCAAAATATGCTTTTCAACCAAAGCTACACAAGCATTTGTGTAAGAGTATTGATAGCCTAGCATAGCATTAAGCCTAGCATTCAGCAGGCAACATTTTCACAATAACAAGAAAAGCATTCAAATAAAATAATTACCTTTGAAGAACTTCGGATGTTTTCAATGACGAGACTCTTAGTTAGACAGCAAATGTTCATTTTTTCCAAAAAGATTATTTGTGTAGACGAAATAGCTCCGTTTTGTTCATCACGTTTGGCTAAGAAAAACACCGGAAATTTTCCAAATTAGCTCCATAATATCAACAGAAACATGGCAAACGTTTTTTAGAATCAATCCTCATAGTGTTTTTCACATATCTATTCGATAATCTATCAGTGGTGGCAGTTGCCTTCTCATCAGAAGAAAACGGAAAAATACTGCAGCTGGAGATTACGCAATAATTGCGACGGAGGACACCAAGCGACCACCTGGTAGATGTAGTCTCTTATGGTCAATCTTCCAATGATATGCCTACAAATACGTAACAATGCTGTAGACACCTTGGGGAAAACGTGGAAAACATAAGCTGACTCCTAGCTCCTTCACAGCCATATAAGGAGTCATTGCCATGAGGCGGTTTTAAAAAATGCGGCACTTCCTGATTGGATTTTTATCTGGGTTTTTTCTGTAACATCAGTTCTGTGGCACTCACAGACAATATCTTTGCAGTTTTGGAAACGTCAGAGTGTTTTCTTTCCAAAGCTGTCAATTATATGCATAGTCGAGCATCTTTTCGTGACAAAATATCTTGTTTAAAACGGGAACGTTTTTCATCCAAAAATTAAAATAGCGCCCCCCTATATCCAATAAGAGAGACACCAGATATGCTGTTCCAAAAGGACCCAATGGTTGGCCAGGCCTAAACTTTAAACTACACATTTTAGTTAGCAGCTGTTAGTATCTAATCTTGTGTATCCCTTAATTATACATTTCCATAGAGATATGACATTATTTAACGTGTATTTCAGACATTTCAAGATCCAGAGATGAGGGTCCTGTCTGCACGGATTAAAAACAGTGCAATATTTACATTTTGTGTGTAATATAATGCACATTGTTTGAATTCGGTGCTTCTCGATACTGTAAAATCAGTGCCTGACCCAGTTTTTTGCTCTCCTGTAGAAGCTTTATAACTTTATCTGGCTCGTACGTTCATCTCAAGTGGCTTGCAGTTCAGAAAGAGCTGTATCCACAGCAGCACCCCAGGGAACTACAGAGACTTGCAGAAGGCAGACACATGGCATGATGTAAATCTGAGGGACAGGATTCCAGCAGTTCTGAGAGTGCTACAGGACATCACACTTGAAAATAGTGGTGAAAGGCAAGGGGCCTTCTTTCTCAGATTTACATTTCATTTTGGTAAAATGTTGTAAAGTGCTAAGTCCAAATGTCTTTCTGACATGCTCCAATCAAGCTCTCTTGACTTAGCAAGGGCAGTGGATCTAGTAGGTGCCCTTATAGACACATTACAGGACTAGCGAAGTGAGGGTTATTTTGGAGAACTATGGAAAGAGGTTGAAGAAATTGCAGAGCACTGCAAAATAAGTGTACAAACAGTGTGCAATAGACAGCCTAAAACAAGCTTGAGACTTCACGACTCATTGATGATGAGCACTGTAGGACAGAATAATAGTGACCAAAGTGATGGTGAGAGCTTCGAAAAAGCTATGTTTTATCAGGTGCTTGACAGTCTTGACAGAGGTGTTTTTCAAAGAAGAATTGTGAGAATGCAAGGGGTCCAGTCTCTCAACCCAAAGAGAACAGCATTTTTGAATGAGGAGCTTCTGTTTGACTTTGCTCAGACCTTTGAGTCAGAATTAGAGGACCTCAAACATGAGGTTCATCAAACCAGGGGGCTTCTCGATAGGAGAGAAAAAAGTGGAAGAGACAGACCATCTACTCTCCTTTACTTTGTTGTGTTTCTAGAACCTTCTAAAGAGGTCTTCCATGAGCTATTTCGACTTTGCAAGATTTCTGTTGTTACACCAGTCAGCAGTGCTTCTTGCGAGAGAATCTTCTCAGCTCTAAAACTGATTAAAACCCACCTCAGGATATCCGTGGTTGATGACAGGTTAAGTCACCTCGGAATTCTCAGTGTTGAGTCAAGGAGGGAAATGTATTTATAAAGCCCTTCGTACATCAGCTGATATCTCAAAGTGCTGTACAGAAACCCAGCCTAAAACCCCAAACAGCAAGCAATGCAGGTGTAGAAGCAAATGCAATTTGAAAATCACATCAAACACATCATCACAACAGTGTAGTTATTTTAACACTCACCTCACCGTGATTGGTAAATTTGAAGAACCAATGGGTTGAAACTGAGTGGAAAAGATGATCGTTGTGGATGTTGTTTCAAAGCTGAACACAACTAAATGGACAGCATTTTCTAAGGCAATGATTTATTCAAACACTCGAACACATATTAGAGCTTATGCATATGCGTACTTTAGACCTGTAGAGCCCAACTTAATTAAAATAATGATTGTGCTGTTATACAATACATATTATGCATGACATAAACATAAAAAAACTGATTCAAGATGTCTTTGGTAGATAATTGGTTTAGCATGTACATAAAATAAAAAAATAGTAGCAATTACATTTAAGTGTGGACTTTTTAGTGTGCATACTGAATGGACTGGTTACCTTATGCTAAGCTACAAACTTTTTATCCATGAGTCTTGGAGATAACGTATAGACCTGGGCGATGCTTTTGGTTCATTGATTGTGCAAGGCGCCTTACAGAGTTATCCATCAATACATTTGAATTTGATATTGAATTGCCTAATAATTGGGCTAGCTTAATATTTCCATAATGAATTGTCTGATAAATAACCTTGAACTATATTTTTATAATTAATTGGCTGAGACATTACTTTTAACTACAGAATATCTCACCACCATGCGTTTCTATCTCCTCCTCTCTTCTTCATTATTTTCTCAAACACAGTGAGGGGTTGGCAACAGCTTAACCCTCCCGTGGTCCTGGGGTCAGTGTGACCCAGGTCCTGTGTGTGGAGGGCTCCCCTTTCTGCGCTCTGCGCTCGCGGGTCAGAGCGACCCAGGCCCTGTGTTTCCAGGGCTCTGCGCCTTGCGCTGGCGGGTCAGAGCGACCATGCCAGCCACTGGCGAGGCGTGTGCCTCTGAGCGTAGTAGAGTGTCTGCGAGTGTGGCGAGTGTGGCGAGGCTGTGCCGGGCTCCCCGCTCTGCGCTCTGTGCTCTGTCCTCTGTGCTCTGCGCTCTCGGGTCAGAGCGACCCAGGCCCTGTGTTTCCAGGGCTCTGCGCTTTGCTCTCCCGAGTCAGAGCGACCCTGCCAGCCACTGGCGAGGCGTGTGCCGTCGAGCGTAGTAGAGTGTCTGCGAGTGTGGCGAGGCTGTGCTCTGGGCTCACCGCTCTGCGCTCTGGGCTCTGCGCTCTGGGCTCTGGGCTCTGCGCTCGTGGGTCAGAGCGACCCAGCCAGCCGCTGCACAGGTCCGGACGTGCTCCGCTGTGTGCTAGAGAGCAGCCGAGTGTTGCAGTTGCGCTCTGCGCTCGTGGGTCAGAGCGACCCAGCCGGCCGCTGCACAGGTCCGGACGTGCTCCGCTGTGTGCTAGAGAGCGGCCGAGTGTTGCAGTTGCGCTCTGCGACCCAGGCCCTGTGTTTCCAGGGCTGGCCCTCTGCGCTCTGTGAGTCCGAGCGACCCTGTCAGCCACTGGCGAGGCGTGTGCCGTGGAGCGTACTAGAGTGTCTGCGAGTGTTCTTGTTGCGCTCTGCGGATCAGAGCGACCAAGCCGGCTGCTGCACAGGTCCAGACGTGCTCCGCTGTGTGCTAGAGAGCGGCCGAGTGTTGCAGTTGCGCTCTGCGACCCAGGCCCTGTGTTTCCAGGGCTGGCCCTCTGCGAGTCCGAGCGACCCTGTCAGCCACTGGCGAGGCGTGTGCCGTGGAGCGTACTAGAGTGTCTGCGAGTGTGGCGAGTGTTCTTGTTGCGCTCTGCGAGTCAGAGCGACCCAGCCGGCCGCTGCACAGGTCCGGACGTGCTCCGCTGTGTGCTAGAGAGCAGCCGAGTGTTGCAGTTGCGCTCTGCTCTCGTGGGCCAGAGCGACCCAGCCGGCCGCTGCACAGGTCCGGACGTGCTCCGCTGTGTGCTAGAGAGCAGCCGAGTGTTCTTGTTGCTCGGCTGGGGTTTGGGTCGACTGCACAGGGCTACACAGGTGCGCGCAAGCGAGCCTCGAGCATTTTCGGGTCTCGGTATCCCGCGTAAGCCGTCCGGCCGGCCCTACGTAGAGAGGATACTAATATTGTCATCGGCGCCCAGACTCCGGGCCCCACGGCCTATGCCGCGACACAGGCCCGCGACATCGCGTCCGCCTTCCACTTGTTTGTCACACCGGCGATAGAAAGGATAATTGTGGAAATGACGAACCTGCACGGAGCCAGAAAATACGGCGACGGCTGGCGACCCATGGACGCCACGGACCTGCGCGCCTACCTAGGGCTGCTGATCCTAGCGGGCGTCTACAGGTCCCGGGGCGAGGCCGCGGCAAGCCTGTGGGACGCCGAGAGCGGCAGGACCGTGTTCCGAGCCACCATGTCGCTCAAGGTCTTTCACAGGTACTCGAGGCTGCTGCGATTCGACGACCGCCAGTCGAGACCCGCCAGACTCGCCACGGACAAACTCGCAGCCATACGGGAGGTCTGGGACCTGTGGGAGGCGCGGCTGCCGGCCCTCTACAACCCGGGGCCTGACGTGACGGTGGACGAGCAACTGGTCCCGTTCAGAGGTACTGTGCTTGCGTTGTGCGCGTGCGTGCACGTGTGCTTACATGTCTATACAGAGCGTGTGTGACACAACGGTTGGCCCTTTTGTCTACCCCGTTGCACACGGTAACCACACTAATGTCTTGTCCCCTTTCCAAAAAGGCCGCTGTCCTTTCCGTCAGTACATCCCCAGCAAGCCGGCCAAATACGGCATCAAGTCGTGGGTGGCCTGCGACGCCAAGTCCAGCTACGCTTGGAAGATGCAAGTGTACACCGGCAAGGCGGCCGGCGGAGGCCCCGAGAAGAACCAGGGGATGCGCGTCGTCCTGGATCTGACAACGGGCCTGAGCGGTCGCAACGTCACCTGCGACAACTTCTTCACCTCCTACGACCTGGGCCAGCGGCTCCTCGAGAGGAACCTCACCATGGTGGGCACGGTGAGAAAGAACAAGGCCGAGCTCCCGCCCGCACTGCTCGAGTCCAGGGGCAGACAGGTCCTGTCCTCCAGGTTCGCCATTACGCCCACCGCCACTCTGGTGTCTTACCTGGCAAAGAGAAACAAGAACGTGCTACTCTTGAGCACGCTGCACACAGAGGGCCACATCAGCGATCGTCGCGACAAGAAGCCGGCCCTCATCCTAGACTACAACTGCAACAAGGGCGGCGTGGACAACCTAGACAAGGTGGTGGGCACCTACAGCTGCAGACGGATGACTGCCCGCTGGCCCCTGGTCGTCTTCCACAACATCCTCGACGTGTCCTCCTACAACGCCTTTGTCATATGGCGAGAGATCAAGCCTGACTGGATGCCTGGCAAGCGGAACAAGCGCAGGGTGTTCCTCGAGCAGCTGGGAAAGGCACTCGTGAAGCCGCTGATCCAAAGAAGGCAGCATCTGCCCCGCACCGAAGCGGCGTCAGCCCTTGTCAAAGTCCTACAGAGTGCTACGGCGGCGCCTCCTGATCAACAGCGCCAGGGCCCCGCCGCTGGCACGGCCGCTGCCCCGCTCGTTGCCCCGGCCACCACCGGGGCAAGTAAGAGGAAGAGGTGTCAGCTCTGCCCACCCAAGAAGGACTCCAAGACACACACGGTGTGCTGCAGGTGTAAGAAATACATCTGCAAAGGCTGTTCACACGCCTACTGTCACACTTGCGCACATTGGGCCTTTAGCCAGGACGGGACATGGTGACCCGGAGGACGCGGGGACTAGACACAGTACCAGGACCACGGGAGGGTTAATGAAATATATTTCAATTCGACACATACAACAACACAGAGTTACACACGGAATAAACAAAACATACAGTCATAATACAGTTGAACAAAAGAAAACAAAAAGTCTATATACAGTGAGTGCAAATGAGGTAAGTTAAGGAAATAAATAGGCTGTGGTGGCGAAGTAATTACAATATTGCAATTAAACACTGGAATGGTAGATCGGCAGAAGATGAATGTGCAGGTTGAGATACTGGGGTGCAAAGGAGCAAAATAAATAAATACCAGTATGGGGATGAGGTAGGTAGATAGATGGGCTGTTAACAGATGGGCTATGTACATGTGCAGTGATCTGTGAGCTGCTCTGACAGCTGGTGCTTAAAGCTAGTGAGGGAGATGTGAGTCTCCAGCTTCAGAAATGTTTGCAATTCGTTCCAGTCATGGGCAGCAGAGAACTGGAAGGAAAGACGACCAAAGGAGGAATTGGCTTTGGGGGTGACCAGTGAGATATACCTGCTGGAGCGCGTGCTACGAGTGGGTGCTGCTATGGTGACCAGTGAGCTGAGATAAGGAGGGGCTTTACCTAGCAGAGACTTGTAGATAACCTGTAGCCAGTGGGTTTGGCGACGAGTATTAAGCGGGGGCCAACCAACGAGAGCGTACAGGTCACAATGGTGGGTAGTGTATGGGGCTTTGGTGACAAAACGTATGGCACTGTGATAGACTGCTTCCAATTTGCTGAGTAGAGTGTTGGAGGCTATTTTATAGATGACATCACCGAAGTTGAGGATCGGTAGGATGGTCAGTTTTACGAGGGTATGTTTGGCAGCATGAGTGAAGGATGCTTTGTTGCGATATAGGACGCCGATTCTAGATGTCATTTTGGATTGGAGATGCTTAATGTGAGTCTGGAAGGAGAGTTTACAGTCTAACCAGACACCCAGGTATTTGTAGTTGTCCACGTATTCAAAGTCCGACCCGTCCAGAGTAGTGATGCTGGACGGGCGAGCAGGTGCGGGCAGTGATCGATTGAATAGCATGCATTTAGTTTTACTTGCGATTAAGAGCAGTTGGAGGCCATGGAAGGAGAGTTGTATGGCATCGAAGCTCGTCTGAAGGTTAGTTAACACAGTGTCCAAGGAGGTGCCAGAAGTATACAGAATGGTGTCGTCTGCGTAGAGGTGGATCAGAGAATCACCAGCAGCAAGAGCAACATCATTGATGTATATAGAAAAGAGAGTCGGCCCGAGAATTGAACCCTGTGGCACACCCATAGAGACTGTCAGAGGTCTGGAAACAGGCCCTCCAGTTTGACAAACAGAACTCTATCAAAGAAGTATTTGGTAAACCAGGCGAGGCAATCATTTGAGAAACCAAGGCTGTCGAGTCTGCCAATAAGAATGTTGTGATTGACAGAGTTGAAAGCCTTGGCCAGGTCGATGGCTGCACAGTAATGTCTATTATCGACGGCGGTTATGATGTCGTTTAGAACCTTGAGCGTGGCTGAGGAGCACCCATAACCAGCTCTGAAACCAGATTGCATAGCGGAGAAGGTATGGTGGTATTCGAAATGGTCAGTTTGTTAAAACCTCTTGAAACTAGGGGGCACTATTTTTATTTTTGGAAAAATAACGTTCCCAAAGTAAACGGCCTATTTTTCAGGACCAGATGCTAGAATATGCATATAATTGACAGATTAGGATAGAAAACACTCCAAAGTTTCCAAAACTGTAAAAATATTGTCTGTGAGTATAACAGAACTGATATTGCAGGCGAAAGCCTGAGAAAAATCCAATCAGAAAGTGACTCTTATTTAGAAACCTCTGCGTTCCTATGCGTCCCTATTGAGCAGTGAAAGGGATATCAACCAGATTCCTTTTTCTATGGCTTCCCTAAATGTGTTTAGTATCACAAGACATAGTTTCAGGCTTTTATTTTGAAAAATGAGCGTGAACGACAACATTGCGTCAGTGTCAGTGGTCAGCTGGTGCGTCAGTGGTCAGCTGGTGGCTCTTGAGGATTGATTTGTGCATAATAGACAAATGCGGCCATTCATTCTCTCGCTCCTACTTAGAAGCCAACTGTCCCGGTTGATATATTATCGAATAGATATTTGAAAAACACCTTGAGGATTGATTATAAAAAACGTTTGCCATGTTTCTGTCAATATTGTAGATCTAATTTGGAATATTTTTCGCCGTTGTTGTGACCTCAATTTCCGGTCGATTTCTCAGCCAAACGTGAAGAACAAACGGAGGTATTTCGGCTCCAAAAACAATCTTTATGGAACAAAAGGAACATTTGCTGTCTAACTGGAAGTCTCGTGAGTGAAAACATCCGAAGCGCATCAAAGGTAAACAATTTAATTTGATTGCTTTTCTGATGTTTGTGACCAAGTTACCTGCTGCTAGCTGGACATTATGCTATGCTATGCTATCGATAAACTTACACAAATGCTTGTCTTGCTTTGGCTGTAAAGCATAATATCAAAATCTGAGATGACAGCGTGATTAACAAAAGACTAATCTGTGTTTCAATATATTTCACTTGTGATTTCATGAATGTGAATATTTTCTATTAAGATTTTTTTGTCCGTTGCGTTATGCTAATTAGTGTCAGTTGATGACAATTCTCCCGGATCCGGGATGGGTAGTTCTAAGACGTTGTTTGTTAACTTGGCTTTCGAAGACCTTAGAAAGACAGGGTAGGATTAATATAGGTCTGTAGCAGTTTGGGTCTAGAGTGTCACCCCCTTTGAAGAGGGGGATGACCACGGCAGCTTTCCAATCTTTGGGAATCTCAGACGATACGAAAGAGAGGTTGAACAGGCTAGTAATAGGGGTTGCAACAATTTCGGCAGATAATTTTAGAAAGAGAGGGTCCAGATTGTCTAATCCGGCTGATTTGTAGGGGTCCAGATTTTGCAGCTCTTTCAGAACATCAGCTATCTGGATTTGGGTAAAGGAGAAATGGTGGGGGCTTTGGTGGGTTGCTGTGGAGGGTGCCGGGCAGTTGACCGGGGTAGGGGTAGCCATGTGGAAGGCATGGCCAGCCGTAGAGAAATGCTTATTCAAATTCTCAATTATAGTGGATTTATCGGTGGTGACAGTGTTTCCTAGCCTCAGAGCAGTGGGCAGCTGGGAGGAGGTGCTCTTATTCTCCATGGACTTTACAGTGTCCCAGAACTTTTTTGAGTTAGTACTACAGGATGCAAATTTCTGTTTGAAAAATCTTGCTTTAGCTTTTCTAACTGCCTGTGTATATTTGTTACTAACTTCCCTGAATAGTTGCATATCACCGGGGCTATTCGATGCTAATGCAGAACGCCACAGGATGTTTTTGTGCTGGTCAAGGGCAGACAAGTCTGGAGTGAACCAAGGACTATATCTATTCCTAGTTCTACATTTTTTGAGAGGGGCATGCTTATTTAAGATGGTGAGGAAGGCACTTTTAAAGAATAGCCAGGCATCATCTACTGACGGGATGAGGTCAATGTCATTCCAGGATACCCCGGCCAGGTGTATTTGGAAGGCGAGTTAGTTAGGATGACATCTACAGTGGGGCAAAAAATTATTTAGTCAGCCACCAATTGTGCAAGTTCTCCCACTTAAAAAGATGAGAGGACTGTAATTTTCATCACAGGTACACTTCAACTATGACAGACAAAAATCACATTGTAGGATTTTTAATGAATTTATTTGCAAATTATGGTGGAAAATAAGTATTTGGTCAATAACAAAAGTTTATCTCAATACTTTGTTATATACCCTTTGTTGGCAATGACAGAGGTCAAACGTTTTCTGTAAGTCTTCACAAGGTTTTCACACACTGTTGCTGGTATTTTGGCCCATTACTCCATGCAGATCTCCTCTAGAGCAGTGATGTCTTGGGGCTGTTGCTGGGCAACACGGACTTTCAACTCCCTCCAAAGATTTTCTATGGGGTTGAGATCTGGAGACTGGGTAGGCCACTTCAGGACCTTGAAATGTCTGAGACCAGCCACCCAGATAGCTGATGAAACTGAGGAGTATTTCTGTCTGTATTAAAGCCCTTTCGTGGGGAAACTCATTCTGATTGGCTGGGCCCCTGCCCAGTCATGCGAAATCCATAGATTAGGGCCTAATTATTATTTAACCTTTATTTAACGAGGCAGATCAGTTAAGAACACATTCTTGTTTACAATGATGGCTTACCGGGGAACACTGCCTTGTTAAGTGCCTGTTCACAGGCACTGATGCTTTGATTAACATCCTGGTGAGAAACCACAGTCAAATCCAAAGAAGAAGTGATAATGTTTAGTGTAATTATTCGACTATCTTCATAATTCTGCATACTCTGTCTTATTACCTGTTCTACTTTGTCTAAAAGCTCTCTGACCTGATTGGTATCGCACTTAACAGCATTGTTGAACACTTGGAAACTGCCTTCCCATTTCTGAACAAAATTCTTCAGGTTTTGGTCTTCTCTAAAAAAAAACAGCTCTACGGAAGTGTCTCCATAACAAAAGCCCACTATGGTATTTTCACTGACAGTGGGAGTTAACATCTTCTCCAGTGTCTCCATCACTCTCTTCTCTTGCTCTGTGAAGCGGCCCAGCTGAATGACCAGTAGGAAGGCGTGGGGACCTGGTGTTAGAGCGAGACAAAGACCTCTCAATCTAATCTCTGACTTCCTCTTCAGAGAGGTCACTGTTGAGCAGACCTGGAGTGTCCACCACCATCAGTCTCCTCCCACACAGCCCCGTCTCTCTCTCTGCTCTCACTCTTCAGGGTCAGTGACTTGGGACTGATTCTGGAACCAAACAGCTTTTGGCCCATGATGGTGTTTCATGCTGCACTCTTCTCCAATCCACTCAGACCAAACAAAACCAGTCTCAGTTCATTACTGATTTCAGCTTCTGAAAGCAACAGTAAGTAGACGAGAGAAGAGATTTGTATGGCCTTAGTGATGAGCAAAATGGAATACTGCTGCTCAGAGACGTACATGAGTAGGATCACAGATGAATAATAAACAAATATGGGCATTATTCCTATCTCAATAACTCATGTATAGATCAGTAAAAAAACAATAATTATGAATTGAAAGATCAATGCATCTGTCAACTTGCACTATACTACATTACATTGTGTTCATTTTCATTAATTAGGTCATTTCAAAATGCATTTATGTGCTTGTATTAATCAATATGAAACTAATCAAGAAAAAAGCTAAGTTCATTAATAACAAATAGCTCTACTAATAAGTGGTATTTAAAATGTATGAGTACAATAATTATTTAAACAATTTGTTCATAGTTCCTGTTTATGATTCTATTTAACACCCCCAATCCAATACTGTAAGATTATTCCTTGATTACATAATTACATGTGTTTCTATCTCAATTCATAAATAAATAATGTCATTTGTGTTAGAGTATTTCAAAAGACAAATAAAAGAGTCAGGTCAACACAGAGGGATTTTTCATTCACCAATATTACCAAATGATGGTGAAGATATGATTGATCGAGTGATTTGAAAAAAGAATCCCTTGTTGCTGAAGCCCAACATCACATATCTAGATCACCACAGGGGTTCCCAAAAACATTTGGCACAAAAGGCTTCTTTTTTTCCATAATATAACCATTATATTTGTAACTCACCTGTCTGCGACGACTCCGGTCCTGGATGAGACAGAGGTTTTTATTTGGTTTTATTTACTGCAGTGTCTATTAATTGTCCAAACACAAGGCTGCTTTTCCATTCTATATTATCTGCTATAGAATTTTCACAAATGCTTTAGTATATGTAATTCCCAAACATTCTAAGAATTTATGAAAAAGTGAATTACCTTATCCAATTGCTTGCTTGTCAGAAAATGTAAAAAATAAAGTGTCATTCTTCCTGGGGGTCTATATAAACAGATTTTAATACGATTTCATGTTGCTAAAATGCTGTCAGTTCCACTTTAATGAGTAATACTCTATCACAGTGTATGTCTCCATTGAGTGGACAAGATGGAGAACTACAATTATGTTTTTTAAACTTAGTCAAGACAAACTGATTGACAGCTAGTCGGCTACATTAAAAGATGATGATGGTTTTCTGTGTGTGCAGGACTTTGGACTAGACGTGGAGAACCTGGTCGGTGACTGTCCCACACCATTCCTCAACCTTGCAGTCTTCTGCTGCAACGTAAGATACAGACAGGCATACTGACTGTAAACGCAATTGACAATCTAAAACCATACATTCCAAAAAGTATGCACTGTTTACACTCTTCCTGCTCCCCTCACTCTGTTTTTCCCTCTTTCTCAGATGAATTCAAAGCTACGTCTCTCGTTCTCTGAGATAGTGGTCTTGCTGGAGGGGATGGAGATAGGAGAGGAAGAAGCCCATCCCTCTGGGTGATTATCTCTCCGCAGAACCCACCACTGTCCAGATCAGCCCTTACCGACGTCAGAGTTCCCCGTCGCCCTGTCGACCAGCGGTTGTCACGGAGCCAGTTGGACATGCTTCCCCCAACGACATCCCCTCTCGAAACCCCGTTCCGGGTCAACCCCTTCTCTCTGTGGCAGGACCTGAATGGGGGCCACATCAAGCTCTACAACACCCCCAGCAAGTCTGTCATCTCCCTGACCTTCACCCTCCCCCAGCAGCCTGACACCTGCGCCTCTCCCCCCTTAGGGGGAACTTCTTTCTCCACGTGCCAACCCTAAACTGCCAGTCCCTCCCCTGCACCCCGAGCTAGGGCGAACCCTCGCCCTCCTCCGGTACCCCGACCACGACCTGCAGAAAGTGGAGGAAGAAGAGGTGGTGGAGGAGGAAGGAGAAGGGAGGGATGGTGGAGGAGGAAGGAGAAGGGAGGGATGGTGGAGGGATGGTGGAGGATGGAAGGAGAAGGGAGGGATGGTGGAGGATGAAAGGAGGGAGGATGAAAGGAGGAAGGAGAAGGGAGGGATGGTGGAGGAGGAAGGAGAAGGGAGGGATGGTGGAGGAGAAGGGAGGGATGGTGGAGGAGGAAGGAGAAGGGAGGGATGGTGGAGGAGGAAGGAGAAGGGAGGGATGGTGGAGGGATGGTGGAGGATGGAAGGAGAAGGGAGGGATGGTGGAGGAGGAAGGAGAAGGGAGGGATGGTGGAGGATGGAAGGTGAAGGGAGGGATGGTGGAGGATGAAAGGAGAAGGGAGGGATGGTGGAGGATGAAAGGAGGAAGGAGAAGGGAGGGATGGTGGAGGAAGGAGAAGGGAGGGATGGTGGAGGATGAAAGGAGAAGGGAGGGATGGTGGAGGATGGAAGGAGAAGCGAGGGATGGTGGAGGATGAAAGGAGGAAGGAGAAGGGAGGGATGGTGGAGGATGAAAGGAAGAAGGAGAAGGGAGGGATTGCGGAGGACGTGTCAGATGATTCAGGGCTGCCTCTGGACCTGGACATGGTGTCTCTGGATCCTCTGGAAGAGGAGGAAGATTTTTCTCTGGGGGAGCCTATGGACTGAAGCATGTCTCCTGACACACTAGAGGGCGCTGTCCCTACACAAGGGAGACTTCTCCTACACCCAGCCTCGTCCTCTTCTGCAACCTAACGGCTAGTTCTATCCAGTCTCCAACTCCCCCACTCCCTCCCTCCTGTCCCCCGTCTGGACAACAACAACGGCTCGGCGACGGTGGTCGTCGGACGTCCGATTGGCTGGAAGGCTAGCAGCTTCCGCACTGCAATCCCGGACCCCCCTGCTGGCCCCGCCCCTGAGCAAGATGAGTTAATTTCCTGTCCGGGCTGTTGTCTTATTGGTTTGCGCTTTCCTTCTGTGTGCCTGAAGGAGGCAAATGGTCTCGCTTCTCTTTCCGCGCCTTGCGTGTCTTGGCTGTTCCAACCGGAGGGACAGACTTAAGTAGGGCTCCCCCTAGTGGGCTGACTGACTGACTGACAACAAAGTGTGTGTGTGTGAATTCATTATTTTCTTCTACTTATTCATTTGAGTTCTTATATATTGGTTGTTGACCTGGCTTCATTTGATAATGTCAGTGTGTCCCTGGTTTGTTCACTCATTGTCTGCACTCTGAATCTTTCTATTTGATTCCTACTAATGATTTTTCACTGGTCTGGTTGGTGCTTGAGATTTGTATTGAATTCAAACAGGTGCTTCTTCTTGCCTCAAACCTCAGTGTTCTTCCCATAACCCACTATGATCCAGGTATGCTCAGCATGTTTTAACAGCCTGTGTAACTTTGAAACAGCATGAAAAGCAATTCTCCTTATTGTACAGATTATTCCACCCAAGTGTGTGTGTGTGCCTGCACGTGTGTCAGAGAGAGAGAGTATGTGTGTCAGAGGGAGAGATGGTATGTGTGTGACTGAATGACGAAGGTTTGTCCCCTGATGTCTGTATTGAAATGTTTGCTGGTCATTTCCCCGTTCCTGTGTGTGAGAGATTAGAGAACTGAGTGTAATAATTGTATATAAAGTGATTGAGGTGTACATCATCTTTACTCTAATGTTTTACACTATTGATGATAATCTTTGGACTTTTGATTTCATAGGCCTGCTGGTTCTTTGTCTGTTTGGGATGAAATGGCACCCTATTCCCTATATAGCGTACTACTTTGAACAAAGCCCCATGTGTTCTGGTCAAAAGTAGTGCATTATATATGGAATAGGATGCCAATTTGTCAGTTGGTCCCAGAGTTTAGGATTTTATTTTCTCGCTCTGCTGGTCTGGAGGACCCAGACATACTAGGCCGCCATGGCTCACATGTCTGTGTCTCAATAACCGTCAATGGCTTCCATTCCTCGTAACCTTTACTTCTAGGATAAGCTATACAGGACCTGACCAGGGAAAACTCCAGGCCTTAGTTATAGACCTGGAGGTTTTCCCAGTCAGGTCACTGGTCAAGAAAAGAGAGTCTCTTTATTACTTCACTGTTTAAACAGCATGATTTACAGAGTCTGGACAACTGTGTGCATCCATATAAAGAATTCCACTGTTCTGTCCCATATTGATGATGTCATATTGACAATGGTATGAACACTGACCCATTTGTTCAAGGAATGACCAAGTCATGGAGTGTTAGGCACAACATGAATACGTTTTTTATTTTTTGTTGTTGATTAAAACATATTTGATATATAATGCCAATGCATGAAAGCTACCCTAAAATCACATCTGTAGCTAATTACCAGCTTTAATAAACTGTCATGATGATTATTTGTGTTATTTTAAGAAAATGTCCTCATTGAATATAAATGAAACAGTAGATTACATTCAATGTTATCTAGTATTTGTCTTAAATTGTCATTACATAATGTTTACTATTGACATAAATGGAAACAAATCACAGACACAGCAGAGCCAGGATAAATGTCATAAAGCTTTATGTAAGCTATAGAATATACATCTATAGAAGTCAATGCTATAGTTACAGGCTATAACAGTAGAATGGCAACAGTGTACACTGTATATGAATGCATTCAATGTGATTAAGCTTGGGACTCTCGAACAGCATTGTTTCAGATTTTCATTGTGTACTGCACCTATCTTTTACTGCTTTCCCCAATGTTTTCCACACTTCAGCAACTTTTTGAATAAAACTATCTATAAAGCCATTTGTTCCTTCAGCACTCTCTCTTGCCTCCCTTTCATGTTTTTCCCTCAACTCCTTTATTTCTTTATCTTTAGCCTCTTTTTCCAGTTTCAGTTTCTCCAGTTCCTCCTCCCTGAGTCTCTGCTCTTCCTTCTCTCTCTGGATTCTCTTCTTCTCCTCTTTAATAGCTTTCTCCTGAGCCTCTTGTGAATCTGTCTTCAGTTCCTTCTGTCTGCGTTTCTGCTCTTCGTTCTCTCTCAGGATCCTCTCATTCTTCTCTTTAAGCTCTTTTCCCCGAGCCTCTTGGATCATTTTTTCTTTCTTCAGTTTCTCCTCCTGTCTGCATATCTTCTCTTCATTCTCTCTCAGGATCCTGTTCTTCTCCTCTTCAATCGCTCTCTCAGCCTGCTGGAACATCTCAGTGGTGTAGTGGCTTCCTCCATTCATCTTCACCATCTTGTTTATCTTCTCAAGCAGCTCAGTGACCTGGGAGGGATTCTTATCTTTCTTGTTGAAGACATGATATCCCCCATTGCATTGGGAAATAACACTATCCAGATCTGGATTTTCAAGCAGGAACTGTTCAATTGTTACATCATCATCATCATCATCACCATGAAGAAAGTCTCCATGTGTGAAGAGAACCATGGCGTATTTGGATGCTTCATCACCAAATAATGTCTTAATCATCTCCACAGTTCTCTGTTCCTCTTCAGTGAATCTTCCCAGCTGGATCACAACCAGGAACACATGGGGACCAGGTGCAGAGAAAGAGATGCATTTAGCAATCTTTTTCAGTGACTCTTCATTAGACAATGAAGTATCAAACAAACCTGGGGTGTCAATAACAGCTACACTTTGCTCACCCACCTTCCCTCTTCTCTTCTCACATGTTTTTGTCTGAGAAACAGAGGAGGCTTTTGATGGGAAAGCTTTTTCCACTAGAATGGTGTTTCCTGCAGCACTTTTCCCAGCTCCTGTCTTCCCGACCAGAACAATGCGGATCTCCTCATTTTGTGTATGCAGTTGGATTCCTGTTGGATAACAAGAACACTTGTTAACTTTTGACTTCATGTACTGCTTGTTAGCACATTTTGAGTAATGGCAAAAACAATTTGTTTCACACTTCTTAACACAAAGCAGTAATTCATGGTCTGCACAAAATAATCTGTGAGCATTGCCTCTACAGATGCAGGATCTTAATTTTAGCCTGTTTGCTACAGCAGGAAAATAATCCTGCACCAATAGGAAATGTGAATTATTATATGGATTAGGGAAAATCAAGTCTGAACTTTCAAAGTGGACATTAGAAACTTTAGAGTACTTAAAACGCAAATCCACTACAATTTTGCATTTGCTGCTGTGCTGGAAAACCTTCAGCAACAAAATATTTACCTACATCTGTATGTGCTAAACTGTTTTTATGCCATTATAATTTTTGCTAAATTGACTCCCATCAAATACCAAGCAATCTCTTGGTTTTAATATATAAACAAAGGCCACCGTACAAACATAAATGTATAATCCATGTGTTCCTTTATTAGAGTCATTACAGCAAGTGAGAAAGAGAAGGAAAGATAGAGAAGGTAGTGCTCTAAAACAGTCATATACAATAAGCGCATACAAGAATAAAAACAAAATGAATTACTCCACTGACTTGTACATTTTAATGTAACTAATAATGTTAACATTTTGTGTCAACTTGACAAAAAAATAAAAGCAGTGGAGTAATATAAAATAATGCTCCCCACTGCTATACATCATTATATTTCTAGAGCACATGAAGTTGAAATGAAAAAGCACATAAAAAAAGGAATCAATACCATTGACTTGCGTTCCCATCTTTATAACCTAAAGGCTACTCACCAGACTGAGAAACTTTGCTGTTCATGTTTGCAGTGAAGATCTGTCAGTCTCAAGCACTGTGTGAGAGTAGTAGCAGAAGTAGTTTCTATGCTTCTATAAGGATACTAAAGAGATACAGTGTGAGAGTGGGTCTGCCCACTTGTTTTATACAGGATCTGTCAGGTGCCCACCCCCTGACACACCCACAGGCTTTCTCTTAGCTTTCATACATTTACTGAAATCCTTTCCCACTAGTTATGGCTGTAATACAATACAAATGTTTTGACTGGTCTAATATTGAACTATTCAGTCAAGTCAAATCGTAATGAACTAGTAATCGGCAATATATTTGGACTACTATGTGTTGACTACTAATTGAGGCCGAATATATTCAACATGTTTGAACATTTTTGGGATCCCGTATGTGCCCGTAGAGTGCCCGGGAGCCTATGGGAGCCGTCATCCGCAAATCGGTTATGTGCTTACACTTTACGAGACTGTGGCATTATGTTTTACTCTGGGTTTGATCTAAAGATTTGGGAAAATGCTCCTGGAGCTGATCAGGAGCCTGTAGATCGTCCTAAAAACTTGTAGTGTCTACCCGGCTTTATTTTCACATATTGTTGCTCAACAGGTCACACCTCAAGTGACCTCATTTGCATTAGCCTATAGGATGGGTATTGAAGCCCCACATTGTAAATAATAATAGTTCTAATGACAATACTAATAATAACACCTTAACACCTTAATAATAACATCTACCTCATGCATAATTAATGAATTTACAACTCATTAATGAATAGAGAGAGTGCGAATTTGATTTTGGCTACAAAATACATAGGAATTTAGAATTCCTCTATCAATTTGGTCCTTCGAAACCGGATCTAAATACCTCTCCCTGTTGTCTGGAGGTAGTACGCTGGAAATCGTGCATGGACGAGTTTTTGACTCGTTTTACTAAAAGACCTGACCTCTGAATTGAGGGTAAAATTAAAACAGGCCTGCGTATTATCACGGAGGACAGGAAGGGTGACTAGATACAACGAACAGTGCTTTTCCCAGCCGGCAGCAGGTAAAGTAGCTTTAATTCTCGAATTTGGCAGGGATTATTTAGGATATTTATTGATTAAAATGTTATGAAGGAGTTGAATTTGATCAATAATAGGTGCTTGAATATTCTGAACAAATAAAATGGGTTTCTACCGGGGGTATTAACCAAAATCGATAGGAAGGAAGCAGGTCCGAAAGTGACCTGTGGTAAGGTGCGCTACCATCAAATAAACTAGAGCTTAATAAAGCCTGGTCTTGCAAGCCAGAAGGTTATTAAGGAGGATATAGTACGCATTGGAGAATTAGGACGCTTGTTCCGTACAAATAGGATAGCCATTAATTCAAAAGACATACCTAAATAAAGATAAATTAGGCTTGGTGAGAAGGCTGGGTGATTCTAGGCGAACAGAATAATTGAACCTGTACAATGCTGAAAGAAATTAATATCAAATGATAAGTGATTAGTCTAGAGTAGTGAGATATGAGACATTTACGTTGAAAGTCCCAAAAATAATATCCTATGGGTGAAATGGGATGTCCGATCAAAAGTCTTCTATGGACGCGGTTCACAGGATGGAAAATACATACTGATTATTTTTAAAGGAACACACACATAGTCAGACAGAAAAAGTAACTAAGTAACGGTAAATGACAAATTCGTAGAAACACACACACATAGAATTTAAAAATTATATAGAAAGGCATAGATAAGTGATTAGATACCATAGCTACAAGGGAACGGCAAGGATTTAGAATGGGTGGGAATGCTTCAAAGAAAGCCCCGGAACTAACGGGAGACGAGCGTTACATGGAACAGAGAGACAGGAGAAACATCGATTTCGGTCTAAGATGGAAAAAAATAAAAAATACGATTTTGATGGCCGTCTAAATGTAGAAAAGCTGGAATCCCTTATAAAACAGATACATAAGGAATGTGGTAATAATGTGAAAAAGGAGAATAAACAGGGGTTATACACAGCCGGAGTTTGGCTTTCGGAAGCAAAAAAGAGAATGGGACGCGCCGAAAAAGAGGTTAAATCTAACAAGGTTCGAGAGGCACTACCCACCGCTCCCGCAGATAAGAGAAGTTAACCAATTGGGTGGGCGTGAGAGTAACAAACTATATCTTCCTCGATTATACCAACAATGCAGAGATAATCCAGTCGACGAATTGGTGATTATAAGAATACGGCTGCTGGAGCTACCTGTGAAATTACCACCCAAGTATGTGGATCCCGCTGAAGCCGAGAGAGGTATAATGGAGTTAGAGAAGGAAATAAAGTCGAGAAAAATGAACAAGGTGAGTCAAAAGAAAAATACAAGATGTTTTAATTGTAACAAAATTGGACATTTCGCCCGGGAGTGTAACACTCCCCGAAAAAAATCGTCAACAGGTTGTAATTTAACTGTGGGGAAGTCAGAGGCGACAATCGAGTAAAGAAAGAGAAGGTTCAGATACAAAGGGAGCGAGATTAACGAGAATTCTAATTGAGGGAAAACTTTGGGCGTTTAAATTTGGGCTATTTTCTGTTGTCTAGATATCGGAGTAACAAATACAGATAACTGTAAAAAGGGGTATATTTGCGGAGAGTCTCAGTCAAATTCATAGCGCTGGTATTATAGTGGCGAGCGCAACAGTCTCACCAACGGTAATCCACGGGTCGGTTCCCGGCCGAGGCGTTTAACTAAAATAGATTTTAGATCGTAATTGACCTATTTGCATGTTTTGCCTGAAAAATACGGTCGCCAGTGTTTGCAAAAGATATAACTGAACGGATATTATGTGTTCTAGATAGAATTGAAAAAAGAAGTCATTAAAAATAAGGGCGAGACAATTTCGATGTAAAACGCTATTTTGCCCAAAATGATCTGGTGGAATAATGTATTGAGATGGGAGTCGTATTTAAATAAATGTTTCATAGAAGAGAAAGTTCCCTAAAGTTAAATGGAGGGGATAACGGAGAGATACGATACAATTTCGGGCTATCCGGACGTTATAGCTATTTATGAATCGATTGACATATAAGAAGTTTAACACAAAACATGGTACGTTTAAATGTTAGGGTATAGTAAGTTGAGAAGTTTGGTTGGGTTTATTCTGATGATTAGAATTTAAAACTGAACTCAATCTGAATAGGGAATATATATTTGACAAAGGCAGGCATATTTGTGGCTATAGCCAGCAACGGAATTGCTAGACACTCAATGGGGCTATATAGTGCAACGCTTTGGACTATAAATTAGGTAAGAATAGTTTAATCGTAAAAAGTTGTGATTGTTTTTCCGAGTAAAATGTTGGGTTAAGGGGATTTCCTTGTTCCCAGAGACAAGGTATTTTAAAGGTGTACACTCACTAATGATAGTATGAGTTTTTAATTAGACAAGTGAATAACGTATTGGGAATAGAGTTGTAATTAAAATACTAAGTCAAAGACGAGACAGTTACTTAGAGCAAAATGGATTCTAAATGATAACAAAGAGACAATTACGATTTATGCCCATCGAAATGTTTTTATAAAATTAGCGAATTTAGAGATATTGGTTGGGGTGGTAAATTATAATTCAGGATTTGAACAGATGTGATAAATTAGGTTTGGTTAATCAAACAAGAATTATTTACAATTCATTTGAAGTCGCTACGAATTGGCAGGTTGAGCGCTTGATGATGACGTCACTAGCGAGGCACTTTTGTCGCCAGGGACTGGGGATAACGGAGCAAATCGTATGTCTGTTAGTGTGTGTATCGATGTTTCGAGTAACTTTTCAGAAGTTGATATAAAAGTGTTTTGTTTATTTGTTTACTGGTTATGGTCAATTTTGGGGTTTGATTTAACTCAGTTGAACGTTGTGTTCTGGCGTGTTTAGGTAGAATTCTTTGTTCCGGGACGGATGGGAGTTACCCAAAATAAGTCAATAAAAGGAGCCATGGGAGACAGCGAATGCATATTTATTAAATATCGGGGATTAAATTACGGATTTCTTACACTGAGAAATGTATCGGGTTAATTGTATCTAAGGGTAACATGTTCATTTGAGTAAACATATACATTGACGGTGTTTAGAACTTATGATTAATGATTTTAGTTAAAGGGGAATCATCATTCGGTTTAGCTTATAGTTCACTTTTGAGTTTCTGAATCGAAATTAGCATAGCGAATGCTAGTTAGGAGCGTTGTGTTCTTCTGGGAAAATGGATGTTTAAAGGGTCTCAATTTTAGATGTTTCCTGGGATTATAACCTGGGGGAGAGAGCAGCCATAAACGACCAAATTGAAAAAGGTCTGAAAATATATACACATAAAACAATTGTTAGAACTATTTGTTTTAGTGCAAAGGTATTTTAAAGAGGCACGCTCACATATGGAACCTTATGAGTTTTTATTTTATGGGTTTTAATTACACAGGTGACTATTTCTATTTTAAGGATAAAGGGTTCTTTATGTCTAATGTGGTATGACCTTTTGACCTTATCGTGACTGTCTTCTGAGGTCTGATCAGCCTCAGGGGAGAGTCATTTGTATAATGGATGTGGTCATATTGAGTTACTAGTTTTAAGGTAAATTCATTAGAAATGAAGCAGTTTTGGTTGAGGGGTTAGAATTACTGTTTGAACCGCAAATGAGAAAGTGGTTCAGGATTCTGTTTTACAACATTAGCTGTGAAGTTTTTTGAATGGGCTATTAGTGATTTGGTATTGTAACAGAGAGAAAGTCATATTTATCATTGAGAATAAATAGGGGAAGATAACATATTTTGAGCCAACAGGGCAGGGAAGAAATTGAGATGTTTTTGTTTGGTTTTAACACCTGTGTACAGGAGTGCCAAAAGACGGGTGACATTACCTGTGTAATGGGGGAGGGTGTCCGTATGGGGATTACATGATAACCAACTTGGGACAGTTCCGGGATTGGAGAAGAGGGTATCCTTATAGCATAGGGGATCCCACAAAGGTGGATAGGTTTTCCATGATATGGGGGAAACCTGGGAGCACTGTTGAACTTTGTAAAGGTGATGAAATCCTACTAACCATCAAAACGATTAAGCTCTCTGATGCAGGCACTTACACCCTCGGACTACAAAGGACCGGGACAGACACGATGGGTGTGTTTTCTATTAAGGTACTGCCAAAACCAGAGGTCCCAGACGAACCAGGGCCAGACACACTCCTCTACCACCCCTGGACCGAATTATTCAGGTAATTAATGTTAGACTATTCAGCTATTGATCAATTAGGCACTGAGACTGGTTTTGATGGTAGTGACAATTTATGGCTGTCTTATACAGAATAGACTTGCTTTGGATATGCTTCTTGCCAGTCAGGGGGGGTGTCTGCAAGATGTTCGGTGAACAATGTTGCACGTATATTCCTAATAACACCAGTCCAGATGGTAGTATATCTAAGGCCCTTAATGGGCTTGATGCACTATCTGCTGAGATGAGGACCATGGCGGGGGTGGAGGAGTCTGGACTGTTCTCTTGGTTGGGAGCCTGGTTTGGTAAGTACACTGGTATGGTGGTTACTGGATTTCTGACCCTAATTCTTGTATTTTTGTTATTGATGTGTTGTGCTGCTTGCATCATACAGGGTTTTAAGAAGTCTGTTACAGATGTGGTGAAGGCTTCAGGCATGATGCCTTTGCTTGATGCTCCAGTTGGAGATGCTGATACTGAAGCATGCTTTCAGGGGAGGATGAGACTGACTGAGGATGACCCATGTATGTTTGTTCTCCCCGTTGTGAAGGGTGGCATGGTGCCCACCTGGTGCAGGATAGGAGTAGCTGAGAGGACCAGATGGTTTATAACAATGCTTTGCTCTGCTTTACTCTGTTTTCCATGACCAAAGTTTTATTCCACACTTTGCAACACATATTAAATTCATGTTATTGTCAGATAGAATACTGAGGGTCCCCGAAGGAGAGGGCTTGTTAGTGTAGGAAGGATTTTTAATATGGTTAGCATTTATTAGACTTTGTTTGATTATTATAAGTTTTTAAATAGTATAACATTTAACAGGAATACAGGACATCTGTGATGATTTAAGATTATTGTTAGGATTAAGATAGTTTAATGAACCTATATAAGGACTTTAGAAATTGCCACCATAGGCATGTTTTTCTAAAAGAAAATCCATGAGTTTAGATAAAGCCAAACAGTGAGACATGTAGTTCAAATTTGGAAACATGAGAAACAGAGCTACGGACAGATAGGGGAAAAGGCAGACAGAAGAGCCCTCCCCGCACTGCAGAGACCTTGAAGGTTGGAGAGCAGAGAGGAGAAGTTTTAGAAGGGGAGCCAGGACAGGCAAAGAAAACAGTTACAGAATGGAGACAAAAGGGAGAATTGGACATGTGGAAAATGGAAGGGGCGCTCCTACATGATGATGTCAGACATAAGGATAATTCACTAAATCTTACCTAAGTCATTGTTTAAGAATAAGGCAAGGTTGTTACCTGGGCAGAGCCAGGTAACAAAGGGGGGATGGGTAAATAGTGTTCTAGAATAGGATGTGACCTACGGGATAATTAACTAATAATTTTTTTTTTTTAGCTAATAAACAGAATAAATGAGAAACTGTTTGTTAACCAAACCTGTATGTCCAAGATTTTATGCACTACAGGTGAACTACAGGTGAAGTCACTCAATCCAGTCCCATAGGCTTGTTGGGGGGACCATACCAAGGTGACAGCTAGCTGAAAGAGCTACCCGGATTCATATCGCACTGCGGGAGGGTAAGGCACATTAACACTGTCGAACAATAACAGAGTTCGAGAGGAGAACTGGAATTAACAGAATTCTGGGGGCCATCTCTCGAATGAAGAATACCTTACCTGTCCTTTCCTCACTGTTCTTGTTCATAGAAGTGAAAATGTGTCTGACTCTTGCTAATGATGTGTTTTCTGGAAGAGGGTGGGGCTTTATAGGTGAGCTGTCCATCCTAAACTGTATGGTTGGAGATCTTATTCCTACAACATGAACCCGAGAAGGCTAGAGGGTAATATTGACATAATTAAACGAGAAATTAGTATTAACCAAGCATAAGAGATCACTTGATCTGGATAAACAGGAAGTGAGAGTAGAATAGGGAGGGATGTCTCAGTGGAGTTCTATGTAAACCAAGTGGTGTCTGACTCCTTGGCAGTTCAGGACTAAGAGTAGCTATTATGGAAGACATATATGCAAGTCTCTGTAGTTCATGGAAACAAGTTATAGCTCACAGCATGTGAGAAGGCTACATAAATCTACATACCCAGCATGGAAGGAGAAAGTAAGGGTTTCAGTGGATTACCTAGTGCATTCCAGGTAGAAAAAGTTAGAGCAGCTGGTTGCTCTATAGACAGCTGAATACAAGCATTGTCCCTGACAAAGCAGATACTGACGGTGGAGTTGTCCAGAGCCAAGAGCCGGTGTGGATAGTTCAGAAATGGAATTATTCACCTAAGGGAACAGCCTGTATAGTAAAGCTATTCATGAAAGCAGGAAAGCCAGATAACAACAGTTGTGTGGATTTGCACTATTTATATCCACATGTTCCTCTGAAATCTAGGCTTCCTCCCTTCACAGTGACAAGAGGAGATTGACAGTGTCTGGCCCGGTATAGTGCTTATGGGACAGAGAATATTACTACTGATGGGGTGATGAGTGATTTGGCTGACTGGTTGAGATCTGGGGATTTCAGTAAGATAAGGAGGCTCAGGGCTCACATCTGTTGAATGTGTGGGAGAATGACATGATGGCCGAGTATTACTGGCTAATTGAACAGAGGTATGTGTACTGGTACATTTTGAGAATGCCTTTTACACTCATTGTGTTGACTAAACGGGAGAAAATAAGTACTCCGACTGGGTCTTTTGATGATAGGGTTTGTATTAATAACATTGTGGATCCAAGGGTGGCAGATGAGATCAAAGCTACAAATTAGATCCTGGCAGGATTAGAGACAAGTATTTTTTGGTGGTCCTCTCTCAATGAGAATGTGGATTGGATCGATTATTTCTATTAAAAATCCACAACGCTTCACCAATTATTTTAGAGATGAAATGAATGACTTGGCAGAATAGAATAGTCTTGGATGTTTTCTGGCTGAAGAGGGTGGGGGAGTATAGGTAATTTGACTCCGGGATATACAGTTAGGATGGATCAGTGACCAAGGCCTTGTCTGGTTTACACACCCTAGTTCACGGGTTGGCAGAAACTCTGGGGTGGATACTTCTCTGACTGATTGGGTTTTGATAATACCTTTGGAAAATGGAAAAATGTTATGATCACTGTGGGCTACATTCACCTGTGTGACTGTTTTAGTTTTAGGGGGGCGGTTGTCTAATCCCCTGTGTATGAGGCCTTATTTCCAGGACTCTGGAGTAATCTATGACAATAGATGGTGCGGTGTGGAACGATTCCAGGTTCTGACCCGTGGAGGACTGAATGCCTGACTACAGGACAAGTGGACAAATCTGGATCTGTCATTTGTGGGGAATTTATGTTTGATGAGAATAGTGTTGAGATGAAGGGGAATTAGATTGTAATTTGTTTCAATGATTTTACTGTTTTTTTAATAAAGATTGTAACGAAAATCCTGAAAGAGGAGTTATGATTCTGATGTAGGTTTAAAAACAGTTGGAGTTAAGGTTAGATTTGATTAATGATGGGTGAAGAGTCGGATAAACATTTATAATAATATATTTATTTTGTAGATTTGAATGTATAATATTTGATCAAAGGGAGGATTGATAGAGGAAATTATGGTTGAAATGATTAATTATGTATACATTAATCTAAGAACCATTTATTCTAATACTATTATGTTATGGTATGAAATGTATGGGTTCTTGGTTAAGCTGTTACTGAAAATGTAAGTAAAACAAATTAATTGTCTGTACCTTGCGGGAAGTTTAAGGGAGAGGGATGATGTATCTTTTCTGACAGATACGAATGGTCCTTGATGTACCATTTGTGGAGGAGAAGATATCTTTTACACAGACTGGAATGTCTGGTTTATGAGGGGAGTAGAAAACATCTCCGGACCTAAAAACACTGGGCTATTGTGAGAATCGGAGAGAGGGTGGGAAACTGATGATGTCATTTTCAGTTTATAACCTGTGGAAATATGTGTATGTGGTTAGTACTCTCTCTTGAATTCAACGCTGTTTACCTGGCTTTTAAGACTGGTCTCAATCTACCTCATGCATGATTAATGAATTAACAACTCATTAATGAATAGAGAGTGCGAATTTGATTTTGGCTACAAAATACATAGGAATTTAGAATTCCTCTATCAAACCTGTATAGTCTACTTTATGTAACCTGTATAGTCTACTCTATGTAACCTGTATAGTCTACTTCATGTAACCTGTATAGTCTACTCTATGTAACCTGTATAGTCTACTTTATGTAACCTGTATAGTCTACTTTATGTAACCTGTCTAGTCTACTCTATGTAACCTGTATAGTCTACTCTATGTAACCTGTATAGTCTACTTTATTTAACCTGTATAGTCTACTTTATGTAACCTGTATAGTCTACTTTATGTAACCTGTATAGTCTACTTTATGTAACCTGTATAGTCTACTTTATGTGACCTGTATAGTCTACTTCATGTAACCTGTATAGTCTACTTTATGTAACCTCTATAGTCTACTTTATGTAATCTTCAAGAGGGATATGTTGGTCACATTCATATTCTTCACTTTATTGAGTGCTTGCATGTCTTCTGTTTGACACCAAGTTATATCTGGTACATTGTCCTGTCTTTATACAGTATACAGTATACTGTATATTCTGGTAATGGGAAAAATGTGTAGTTTTCACTTTTGGTTACTTGACAATAGCACATTTAAAAATAGAATATGACGATGAAGGGGTGAGGTTTGAATGTAAAGGGCAACATTTTCTGTGAGCACTGAGGGTCTGTGAGACGTTGATGATTATTTAGTCAGATTTAAAGTGTAAATTGTGTGAAAGTGCATTGCCCCCAATGCAATCAGCAAGATGTTATAATCCAAACGTATTTATTTAAAATGCTATGTTTCTTTAAAAAAAGGGGGTTGTGATATTTCGCTGTGGATAATTGTCTTCTTACTGAGGCTACTAAGAGTAGTTTTGAAGCAATGCATTTATACACGTGTCTTGTTTTTCTTTGTATACAATAATAAAATGCAGTACGACAGGATCTTTCACACCACTACACATACAGTACAAACTCCAGTCAGCCACACTGGAATTGAATAAAACCGACACCATCTCAGCTTCTGTGTGTTGTTTTTTGTAAAGCTGATATTTACTATGGGTTGGGTTTGGACAGACAGAAATTATACAAGGCAGGGTAGCCTAGTGGTTAGAGCATTGGACTAGTAACTGAAAGGTTGCAGGTTCAAATCCCTGACCTGACAAGGTACAAAATCTGTCGTTCTGCCCTTGAACAGGCAGTTAACTCACTGTTCCTAGGCTGTCATTGAAAATAAGAATTTGTTCTTAACTGACTTGCCTAGTAAAATAAAGGTAAAATAAAAAATAAACTGTTTAATAGATTTTTAAATGAAGAAGACACAAACCATTAAAGCAATATTTTTCCAGCATCAATACAATGTCCATGAAAATAAGCAGCCATGGTTTACTTTACATTTTACAATACCGGGTGGATGCAACAAAAACAAGTGGTCAAGTTGAGTTTTCAGTGACCCTTTACTTTACAGTGCCATGAAATAGTTATGAATTGAATATGAACTATTTGTTCTTAGATAGTCATTCATCATGCTCCCAGGGAGGGAATGGGAGATGTATTATGCCTACTGTAAAGGGGAGTCGTGCTGTAGTTCATGTCTTATGTAGGCTGACAGGCAGAAACAAATGCCCTCATTCAGGGAAATATAACATTATTGACTCTCAAAATGTGCAGTAACCAAGTCAATATTCATCACTAAGAGTAAAAAGCAAAACCTATGTTCATGCTGTTAGTGATTGAGACCCATACCAGGCCAAACACAAAACTACAACATAGAAAAAAGAACATAGACTACCCACCCAACTCACGCCCTGACCAGACTAAAACAAAGACATAACAAAAGAACTAAGGTCAGAACGTGACACAGAGCTAGACGTCAATAACTTCTTTATATTTACAAACTGGTCCTCAGCCATAACATGGGTTAATCTTAAATCAGTCTCATCAATAATTGAATATATGTTGCATAGTGTGGGAGCCATTATCTACAGTAATTTACCATCCCTAAGAACTGCAACATGTTTCATTTCATAATTAATTTTAACGCTTATAAAATCACAATTTTTCTATCTTCATCTATTTTCTTGTCCTGTTGGCTTAGAATCTGTCCTAAATACTTAACATAAATCGACCATTATTAAAACGTATTCTTGCTAACTTTATAACCTTATTCAACAACAAAATATAATAATACTATTATATCAATTTCACAGCTTTATAGTGTTAAATATAATCCACATACAACAACAGCTAACTACCTAAGGGAGTATAAAACTTGGAATCCAAACCACCCCTAACTATCTGGGTGAACTAAAATGTAAGAAAAACTCATTTACAAAATTTAGGAGAGTACTAGAATCAGGGACGCAGGAAACTCTTAAAATAATACTTCTATTTAATCCTTCTAAATCCAGCACCATTCTCTTTCCCACTAAGGGTGGAGGAGCCTTTCGGACTAAAAACATGGACAAGTAGAAAAAACAACCCAACTTCTTCTCCTCCAATAATAACATCATTATCAATTTTTTAATTAAACATAGGCATAATCCCTGCTATTACTTCTGGTTTTAATAAATACTGCCTTCAATTAGGTCAATCAAATCATTCAGGAGTAGCAGTTACAGGTAGAACTCCTTTAATAAATCCCACATCTGTCACTCATTTTAACCATAACATCTCTGGTATCCCTGTGTCTAGCTTGAAACTTTCTCTCTGCTCTCGCTCTCGTTGTCTCTGTCTCTCTCTCTATCCTGCTCTCTGTCTCTCTCTCTATCCTGCTCTCTGTCTCGCTCTCGTTGTCTATGTCTCTCTCTCTATCTTGCTCTATGTCTCTCTCTCTGTCCTGCTCTCTGTCTCTCTCTCTATCTTGCTCTATGTCTCTCTCTCTATCCTGCTCTCTGTCTCTCTCTCTATCCTGCTCTCTGTCTCTCTCTCTATCTTGCTCTCTGTCTCTCTCTCTATCCTGCTCTCTGTCTCGCTCTCGTTGTCTATGTCTCTCTCTCTATCCTGCTCTCTGTCTCTCTCTCTATCCTGCTCTCTGTCTCTCTCTCTATCCTGCTCTCTGTCTCTCTCTCTATCCTGCTCTCTGTCTCTCTCTCTGTCTTGCTCTATGTCTCTCTCTCTATCCTGCTGTCTGTCTCTCTCTCTGTCTTGCTCTCTGTCTCTCTATCTTGCTCTCTGTCTCTCTCTCTATCTTGCTCTCTGTCTCTCTCTCTGTCTTGCTCTCTGTCTCTCTCTCTGTCTTGCTCTCTGTCTCTCTATCTTGCTCTCTGTCTCTCTCTCTGTCCTGCTCTCTGTCTCTCTCTCTATCCTGCTCTCTGTCTCTCTCTCTGTCTTGCTCTCTGTCTCTCTATCTTGCTCTCTGTCTCTCTCTCTATCTTGCTCTCTGTCTCTCTCTCTGTCTTGCTCTCTGTCTCTCTATCTTGCTCTCTGTCTCTCTCTCTATCCTGCTCTCTGTCTCTCTCTCTATCTTGCTCTCCTCGTCTCTGTCTCTCTCTCTGTCTTGCTCTCTCTCTCTCTATCTTGCTCTCTGTCTCTCTCTCTATCTTGCTCTCTCTCTCTCTCTCTATCTTGCTCTCTGTCTCTCTCTCTGTCTTGCTCTCTGTCTCTCTATCTTGCTCTCTGTCTCTCTCTCTATCCTGCTCTCTGTCTCTCTCTCTATCTTGCTCTCCTCGTCTCTGTCTCTCTCTCTGTCTTGCTCTCTCTCTCTCTATCTTGCTCTCTGTCTCTCTCTCTATCTTGCTCTCTCTCTCTCTATCTTGCTCTCTGTCTCTCTCTCTATCTTGCTCTCCTCGTCTCTGTCTCTCTCTCTGTCTTGCTCTCTGTCTCTCTATCTTGCTCTCTGTCTCTCTCTCTATCCTGCTCTCTGTCTCTCTCTCTATCTTGCTCTCCTCGTCTCTGTCTCTCTCTCTGTCTTGCTCTCTCTCTCTCTATCTTGCTCTCTGTCTCTCTCTCTATCTTGCTCTCTCTCTCTCTATCTTGCTCTCTGTCTCTCTCTCTATCTTGCTCTCCTCGTCTCTGTCTCTCTCTTTGTCTTGCTCTCTGTCTCTCTATCTTGCTCTCTGTCTCTCTCTCTATCCTGCTCTCTATCTTGCTCTCCTCGTCTCTGACTCTCTTTCTCCTTCTCAGAATGTAGGAATAATTACTATTGTGACTTTTGACAAGTTATTAGGTCTCACACATATACGAGTTACCGCTTCTTATGACTTTTGACTGGTCAATAAACCTATCTCACACGCACATCATTTTTCCCCTGCTGATATCCTTCTTGAAACTTTCTCTCTCTCTTTCTCTACACTTGCCTTCTTGCCTTCTTTTCCGGGCTTCAGACAGCCAGGTATTTAACCCTCGACCTGCTGTTTCCCTTGACTATCTAAACATGTCTTATGTATCTACTTTATCATTCATTCTAATATTTCTAATTTTAATTGCATCTAGACGTCTCTCAAATTCATAGTTTTTTCTCAATTAGATTTACCTCTCATCCCCGGTTAATTCCGGGACCTCCTTTGAGGATTTACCACCCATGTTTATTCAATTACTGTTATGCATACTCAATTACTATATTGCTTTTCTAATATGTATTCTCACTTTCTATGGATGGGTGTACTCTACTGTTATCATACTTAATCTCACTTACTCCCGTTAGTCCTAGACTAACGTAACTTACTTTACTTTATTTCGCCTTCTATATTACGTTTTCCGGCTACTGTATATCAACCAGTTTTACTTTTAGGTCTTACTGTTAGATAGTTTACATTGGTAATGGCCATAGATACCTTGGGTCATTACGGACCCAAACTTACTTACCTCGAAATGTTTTACTTAGATCTGTGACCCAGTGCCGCCAACACTAACATAGATACTTTTGTCTTAAACTTTCTCTACATTAGATTATATGGACGGTATACCCGATACAAATCTTTCTTACTGTTAGTTTTACACTTAAAATCATCCCTGACCAATGCTTTATAGCAATTTAATCCACTCCATTCTAAGTCATCAACTACACTAATTAGCATAACCCAACGGACAAAAAATCTTACTCGGAAATATTCATATTCATGAAATATAGTGAAACACAGCTTAGCCTTTTGTTAATCACCCTGTCATCTCAGATTTTTAAATTATGCTTTACAGCCAAAGCAAGACAAGCATTTGTGTACGTTTATCGATAGCCTAGCATAGCATGGGAAGACCCACTCTCAAACTGTGTCGCTTTAGTATCCTTACATGAGTATAGAAATGACTACTACTACTACTACTATTACTATTATTACTACTACTACTACTACTGCTACTACTACTACTCTCACACAGGGCTTGAGACTGACAGATCTTCACTCCAAACATGAACAGCAAAGTGTATCTGTCTGGTGAGTAGCCTTTGGTGTACAAAGATGGGAACTGAACTAAATGATTTGAAATAGAAAGGTATAGGTGATGTTTTTTCTAATGTGCTTTTTCCTTTAAATGATATGTATAACGATGTACAGCAGTGGGGAGAATTTATTTAATGTTACCCCACACTTCAGTTAGATGGAACCTTTGTGTGGATTTTAACAATGTTGGTGTAGGCATCTTGTTGACATTCATCCAAGGACACCTCGACTTGCATTACACACCCTCACTGTAGAAATATTTCTCATGAAATCATGTGATTTCACATCTCCTGTCCCTGCCATTATCTATCCTGTCCCTCCCTCTGGCCCTCCCTATCACCCTCCTGTCTCTCCTATCACCCATCCTGTCTCTCCTATCACCCGTCCAGTCTTACCTATCACCCCTCCAGTCTATCTATCACCCCTCATGTCTCTCCTATCACCCCTCCTGTCTCTCCTATCAACCCTCCTGTCTCTCCTCTCACCCCCCCGTGTCTCTCCTCTCACCCACCCCTGTCTCTCCTCCACCCCCCTGTCTACTCTTCTCACCCCTCCGGTCTCTCCTACTACCCCTCCTGTCTCTCCTATCACCCCCTTCTGTCTCTCCTACCACCCCTCCTGTCCCTCCTATCACCACTTCTGCGTCTCTCCTCTCACCCCTCCTGTCTCTCCTCTCACCCCCCTGTCTCTCTTCTCACCCCTCCTGTCTCTCTCTATCACCCATGCTGTCTCTCCTATCACCTCTCCTGTCTCTCCTCTCACCCCTCCTCTCTGTCTCTCTCTCTCACCCCCCTGTCTCTCCTCTCTCACCCCTGCTGTCTCTCCTATCACCTCTCCTGTCTCTCCTCTCACTCTCACCCCTCCTGTCTCTCCATCATCACCCCTCCTGTCCCACAGCCTGTCTCTCCCATCACCCCTCCTGTCCCCCATCCTGTCTCTCTTATCACCTCCCTATCTCTCCCATCACCCTCCTGTCCGCCATCCTGTCTCTCTTATCACCTCTCCTGTCTCTTTTATCACCCCTCCTGTCCCCCATCCCGTCTCTCCTATCACCTCTCCTGTCTCTCCCCCATTACCCTCCTGTCCCCCATCCCATCCGTCTCTCCTATCACCTCTCCTGTCTCTCCCATTACCCCTCCTGTCTCTCATCCTGTCTCTCCTATCACCTCTCCTGTCTCTCCCATCACCCCTCCTGTCCCTCATCCTGTCTCTCCTGTCACCTCTCCCGTCCTTGCCATTGGTAGACCTTCCTGAAAACAATGACACAATACTTAGCTTAAACCTGTTCTGCCAGTTCATGTCTTTAAAGATTAGTGTTCCAATGTGGTTAGCCAAAAAGATGACAAGATAATTGACAGAGTCATTTTCTAGGCTTAATAACAAACAGACATGCCACATTTCTGTTCTTTCACAACTGGTTTCCTGCTTGTAGAAGGGCACGGTTGCAGGAATCATTTTCTCTAACTATAAGTCACACGTTTTCATGAGAAAATGTTTCTGCAGTGAGAGTATGCAATGCAAGTCAAGGTATCCTTGGATGCATGTCAACAAATGCATAAATGCGCCCTGGTACAAGCAACAACACTAATTCAAAACCAAAGTAATACAGCAAAGAGTATTAAGTATATTTCTCTGCAATGAATGTACTATATTTTATGAGCGAGTCAGAGAGAAGGCAAAAAAATTATTTCACAAGAAAAATATGATTTTTTTTTACAGGCTGTGCCTCAATATATTCCAGAGGCAGAGAGACTGTTGGCATTGTGTCATCCTTAATTTGGGCAGCCATGTTTTGGTTTTGGCTGCCATTTAACTGTAAATGAACATACT
>NW_022261984.1:2868228-3091791 GCF_002021735.2 Oncorhynchus kisutch | reverse complement strand
TGGTGGCAGCTCACGGCTTCGGTTCAAGGTTGGACTGCGAGACATGCGGCAAGATGTTTCACAATAAGAAAGCTCTCATCGCACACTCCACCAGTCACAGCAGGGCTTTTGGCTGCGAGATATGCGGGAAGGCTTTCGGTACGAAACAAACTCTTAAGACCCACCAGTTCACTCACACGGGGGAGCGTCCGTTCATCTGCAACTACTGCGGCAAGAGCTTTGCCTACCTCTGTAACCTTAAAACTCACAAGAGGGTTCACACTGGGGAGAAACCCTTTGGCTGTGAGCTGTGTGGCAAGTGTTTCACTCAGAAACACTGCCTGGAGAAACACTTGTGTATAGATTAAAGAGCTGTAGATAAACAGAGTAACTGCAGCAAACTACCATCTATGTTTACTTGTTGGCACCAAATGTTCCATGGCTGTAACATTCTAATCTGCGTTCTGACTAGAATGTTGTGGTCTTGTAGTCTGGGTACCAGTCTGTTTAGCTAACGTTCCACTCCTTGTGCTATGGGCCACAGAGACTGGCCTTTCTTCAATCTCAGCGTTTAATATGCAGCTGGATTTTGTGAGGAGTTGCTGATTTGTTGTTGGAAATAACGTTATTGTTTGGCAATGGCACAGAGTACAAGGAGTGGTATGTTAGCTAAACAGACTGGTACCCATGCTAGTGGTCTTGTGCTATCATGGGGGAAATTCTAAACCTAAAACCAAGTTTGTTGAACTCTGCGTATTCTATTGCTTTGTTGAGGAGACTTGAGTGTTTCTAGTAAAGTGTCTACATGTGTGTGGGACAGATTGACCTGTGCATACATATATTGTTTTTTCTTATAATATCACATTGTTATTTTAGGTAATTTGATCAATGTTTAGTTACATTTTAGCTGACATTTTAATTTGCACGATTACGAAGTACATCGACAGTTACTACTACAACTTCTATCATTAATGTGGCGGTAACAATAGTGTGAGGGGATTGACACAAAGCCAAATCACCCCTTCACATTCTGATTGGACAGAAATAGATCTCCCCCTGTTGAGTTAGGTTTCTCTCAAAGTTTATTGGTCATCACTAGCTTCCACAGCTACAAAGTCATAATCCCGCCCGTTTCTACAGTTTCTCTTCTTACATTTTGATTTTCAACCTAACCACACTGCTATTCTTAAACCTAACCCTAACCTTAACATGAAGAGCAAAAATTAAAATACATACATTTTTACGATATAGCCAGTTTTGACCTTGCGGCTAGTGAAAACAAAGTTTATTCAGATCAAGGTCGTTTTCCCTACTGACCTTTTTTACTGTACTACAAATATTAGCCTACACATATTTTATTTGTTTGTTTTAACAAATGTAATTTTGACAAATCAGCTGGTATCCACTGTGTACATTATATCCAATCCATGCTTTAACGTTGTAATGATAAAATATTGTATTCTGTCCTGATTCTGTCCACATATATAGCATAACATATACTGTTGTATTTCATTGGGAAAACAGTTCTTGACAATACGTATTTCACTTGGTCTGGGTATTAACTATTGCTAGAATAACTTTTGATTTCTTTCACTTTCATCTTAAAGCGGCAATCAGCAGTTGAAACAATAACAAAGCGTCCGAGCCACCCCTGTTTTTGGTAACAAAGCATAAGGAGGGGGCTGAAGTGATGTACCAACTCTCAAATTCATAGACAGAGCTATGGATGCAAGGACTGACCAACCGTGATATCAAATTATATTTTTAACCATGTTTTGAGGCTATGTAGTGTTTGTTTACATTTACTTTGTTTACAAACATTGGGATTTTAAAAAAAAGTATCTATTTGGTGTTCTTGGGGTAAAAATATTGTATTTTGGGTTCTGATGAGGTATGACAGTTGAATCTAGCTCATGAGGCATTTATAGGTTATGTTCTTCAAGAATACATATTCATTTATACGTCCAAAATGGATGTAGCAACTGCAGATTGCCCTTTTAAAAATTGCCATGCAAATCATACTACTGTGGTTGATAAATCAGAATAGATCGCAGAGAGTACCAGTATAACAAACACTCTGCACTCTGCTGTGCCCACTCACGCTCTCATAAACCATTCAAGCCTGGTAGGTGGCGGAGGCGAGCTACACACTTTTCTGTAACGGGTACCAAATGGAAGATGCTGGAACAGAGCCAAGATACGGTATAGAATCACTGGCTGAAGTAGAGGAACTGTCAGGGGGGTCGGAAGCCTAAATAATTGCATGAGATGAGTTCAATTGGATATAAAATGTACAATTAATGTGATAGCAAGCAATGTAGATAAATACAGCCACTGCAGTAACTAATTGAAAAGCCTGACTAGCTAACTTGATAACTAATGCTAACTTACTCTCCTCGTGGTATGACATGCTAACTATGCAAGTAGCTAGTACACAGGTTAACAGCTTTTATTACAACTAGCAAGCTATAATGTTTTAGTTTGCAAAATTACTTTAGCTAATGGTAGCTTATCCTCTCTTCATGCAGCCAACAGTATTTCAAGTGGACAGCATGTGTGTGGAGAACTTGATTCTACAACCTCATATTCGGCCAAAAAGGAATTGACACATAGATAGGTTCAATTTGAAGTACCTGGCCATTCAAGCAATGTATAGAAATTATAGAAATCAGCTGAAAAAGCACTATACCCAAGTGTGTAAAAACCCGAGAATAGTTAAAGAAGCTACTCCTTGCTGCACTCTATTTGGGTGGAAGTGAGGATATGGCATTCAGGGATTTCGATAAATACAATGGCGGGTCCCTCCCCCATGAAATGCTTGTATTTCTCCACGAGCGGAGCAGCACACTCTCACCCGAGTTTGGTGGATTTGTGAGGGGGGGGGGGGGGGGGGGGTTTGACCTTATATGTATGGAAATGGCCGACCATGACTGTGAAAAAAAGAACTTGTGGTACAGTCTTACAATGGATGGGCCGTGTCTGCGCACAAGCTAAACATGCAGACGGAAAACGTGAGGGAGATGGCCCACAACACTCTCTTCGTCATCTCCTACTCACACCGTCTCAGCACTGTTGACTGAAGTTGATATTTTGTGATCTGAGGTCGTTCCCCTCATGTTTGTTCCCCACAGACTGAGGTTCTTCAATGAAACTTGGAGTGAGGTGAATGCTGACGTACTCAGTGAAGTGGCAAACACCTACCACGCATTTTACGACACCATCAACCACATTGGGAACCTGGATTGGGTAAATGGCGAATCATCCTATGAAGCAAACAATCTTGTTTCGAAACTTGCGGATTTTCAGTTTGTTCCAGCTCTTCACCTACGCGCAGGTTTTCTCCAACATTTATGTTGCATTTGACACTCTGAAGCACAAAGCAATGGATGTGGCAGCCTGCAAAGCTAGCATTGAGGAGCTGGTTCAACACATCCAGAGCAAGAAGTCTGACTGCCTTTGACAGTGTCTAACAGAAGGCTGAGAGATTGGCTCAACACCCATGCAAAAGTCTCAAGTAGACGGATGACTTAGACCCTCTGACACACTTCAAGGCTGTGTACTACAAAGCTCTGGAAACCGTCATCTCTCAGAACCAGGTTTGTTACGCACATCTGGATGACCTACGCTTCCTCGAGCTGCTGGATCCAGCGAAGTTCACTGACATGAACATCCATTTCGCAACAGACGTGGTGGATAGCCCAGTGAAGCTCTACGGGGGCTTCTTCAACATGGACAGGCTCAGAGTGGACCTGAAGGCATTCTATATAGGCCAAGGACAGCAGCAGGACAGCCTCAAGCTCTGTGAATGGATCTGTGTAATCCGGTCCCAGAAGAACCCACTACCAGAGCTCTACAAGCTGATGTGCCTTGTGACGACCATTGGAGTGACCTCAGCCGACGTGGAGGAAAGCTTCCCCTGCCTGAAGCGCATTCATGGCTTTGTGAAAGGGGAAAAGTTGGACGATCAGCTCCACCAGAACATGGCCATGATGTGCATAGAGAATGAGGGTTTGTCACGAACTCGGGGAGCAGCACTGGTATGACAAAGTCACGAACCTCTGGGCCAGAAAGACCAAGAGAGAAGATGAGTTCATCACCAAGGTATGTCACCTTTAGAGAGTGTGTGTGTGGGTGTCTGAGTGTGTGCCAAACTATACCACTCTATTGTTTTGATGAAATGGCCTGGTTATTGTTATTTAGAGCAGTATGAATGTGTCGTTACAGATGGCTGCAGGAGGGTTGACAGGACAGGCAGCAAAGAGGACCTCCACAGCAACAGACTCTCAGGAGCCACCATGATGACGAGGTTTTCTCACCTGAATGATCTGAATCTAGATTACAACACACAGGTCTTGCCATCATTGTATGATTTTTTTTGTGTGTAAATGAACTGAAGCTTACGGACAATGTCAAGGTGATGAGTTATTCACCATTTTTGATGAACAAATAAGGTTTTATATGTAAGATGGCTAAATAAAGAGAAAATTATTGATAATTATTATATTATTATTTGTGGCCTGGTCCTATAAGAGCTCTTTGTCACTTCCCACGAGCCGGGTTGTGACAAAAACTCACTCATTCTCATGTTTAATGCATGTATTGTATAGTTTGTGTGTGGCAGGCTTACAATGATGGCAAACCAACAACATTTGTGTTTTGCTGACCCTGGTGCCAGAGGTGGTACGCAGCTGGAGGTTGAATGTTTGAAGGGGTATGGGACTATAAAATGTTTGGGAACAACTGCCTTAGACATTTACCCCCTCCACAACAATATACCATATGTTGAATGCCTAGTTTTGTTTAAGTTATCTGATTGAATTAAACACATATAAATATAATGGCGTTCCCATTCAAGTTAATTAACCCATTCTATTCATTAGCCATTTGTTTTAACTAGGCAAGACAGTTAAGAACAAAGTATTATTTATAATTACAGCCTAGAACAGTGGGTTAACTGTCTTGTATAGGGTCGGAACGACAGATACGTATCTTGTCAGGACAGGGATTCCATCGGGCAACCTTTACAGTTTCTGGCCCAGCCCTTTAACCACTAGTCTACCTGCTGCCCCAAGAACCCACCTGTCGCCCCATTTAAAACAATTTGATTGCCGAAATATGATCAGATAACATTGGCCGGGTGATTGGACAGATGTGAGTTCCCAGAGTTACATTTATTTGGTTCGTAAATTATACTGATTACAGTAGAACCCTGATTTATTTCATTTTATAGGTGTAGCCAGCCTACTACAGTAGTTCAATCAACTCCCTTTGCTCTTGGTCGTTTATGCCAATGGAGCCCAGTAGGTGGAGGTATAGGCCTACACATTCCTCATTTTCATTAGTGGCTGGTGCGCTATCACCGTCATAAGAAGCCAGCAGAAAACGAACGGGTGGACATTTGACATGAGTTAAGTTATTACAAGACGTAGATACATTTAACCTTGAGATTTATGGTTTTTCTGTGACATTTATTCATGCTAATAGTCATGTCAATGACAACCAGAAATGTACATCAGAATTTGAGTTTAACAAGTTGTCACTGTCACTTTGTTTTCGTGAAAACAAATATTGTTTTAATGACAAGAACTAGTTGCACTTTCTCCAGGTTGTGTGTGACCTACGTTCATTGTAAAAAGCTTTGTTTGAATAGAACAACTTATAAAAAGGTGCCATTTTATCTTCTATGAATTCTAAAGTTAGTTTCCCCACCATATTTTGAGATAGTTTTTTTTTTTACGGCTCACTTTTCTGCCATCCGATAAATTGGTAAATTGAGGCTTAATAAATTGAGGACCCTCCAGTCTTTTTGTCCTCGTCTCAAATCCTTTATACTGATCTATTTTATATGCGTAGAATTAAAAAGCAAATGAACCGGTCTTAGACAATACTGCCATCTTCCAGAAAGTATCAGCCTATACAATGTCATAGTACTTAAAAAAATGTTTATTACTGGAAAACAATAACGGTTGAGGTACATAAATGGGAAATGACATTTGAAATCGCATCACATTTAGCCCTTTGGCGAACACTTAGTCATTTACAGTCAGTAAACAGCCCATGTTGAAAGCGGTTAGAAAAGGTGTCAAGCAATTAACAGTATCTTCGCAATGTTGACTAACAGCGATAGTTGTGCACGCAGATGAATGGTAATTGTCCGCCACATCCGCAGTTCCTCCACCCCTGGCCCACTACCAAAGGAAAAATGACAAAAGAAAAGTAATGTCGGTCATTTCATCGGCTTAGTTCTGGGACTATGCTACAGCTTTAGGTTCATGTCTTACCAGCAGATTGCAGGTACATGCAGGAGTTGCTGGTTGCGGTGCTCTGGCTGTACCAGTTGGTGTAATACATTCCTGAGCGGTCGATCCACATCCAAGTTCCCTGAGTAAACAAAGAGTCATAAGACATAGCTGCACTACTGTCCCTTACCACTAACAGATCTGATATCATACCTAGCTGCATGATTCAAATATCAGAAGCTATTTAAACACATGGCCCAGAGTGTTTCCCGGCCATGTGCTCTGAGAGAAAACTCTAGGGCCCGGGACTGTTTCTTGACCGGTCTCTGTCAGAAAAACGTAGGGCGCTACGTATGCTTAGATGGCGGAGGTTTTAAGGGCAACCCTTTCTCTCACCTGGAGGTAGAATCCACCTATCCAGGCGGTGGCTCTGTTGGCTGTTCTGGTTATCTGTTGCAGGTAACGATACTCGGGGGAGGAGCTGGCGGAGGCCAGGCTGGCGCCCAGTTCATTGCAATGTTCCTGAAAGAAGAGCGGGGAGGTGAGGTGTGAGACACTTGCACACACTCACACAGTAGGCCTGCACATGAACAAAAGTGTTGCGCTCCCTCATAGTGACATTACATTATACAGACACAAACGCACATTTTTTGAAAGTGAACTATTTGCAGTCATAGTAACATATTCACGTCAAGATTTTCGACACTAAATATATTACATTGAGAAGTGCGTTACCTCGGCTCCGAACCAGGACCGAGGAGTGTTCACAAACATGTAACACTTGGACTGGTAGCTGAACCATCCGTCAGGGCAGAACCTGCGTGCCGCTGTGAAGACAAAGATAAAATACAACAATGATTTGACATCGCAATACAAGGAGTTGATATTGTCAGGAGTATGAACTTTCAACAAAAAAAAACGTTTGATCTCATTATGTAAAACATGAATGTTTATTTAGTCATGCTGGTGATTTTTACCTCCCTGCTGATGGGAAACCAAAACATTATTTCATTGTGATCATGCATTGCACGGTATACACAGGCATCAATAGTAGAACCAGTGATGGTTAACTTAACATCATTCATCATGGAGAGTCCCTACCTTTCTCTTTAGGTGCTGCTGCAGCCACCTCAACTGCCGCATTCTCATCTTCTGAAAAGACACCTAAACACATAATAAGACAAGAATATCACTTTGAAAGCCACCAGCAAATCACAGACAATGAGATTCAATATAATTATTTTCATAGCTAATATTTTAGACATGGCCTGTAGTTTAATTCGTCTGTTTTCTACCAATGTGAAAGAATTGTTATTGATCAGGAAATTATGTGATGCTCAAATGAGGTGATGCTCCACAATAGACATTGATGCTCTTGCTTGATTAAAGCCTATAGAGAAGAACTGACCTGGGGCGTCACTCAGCTTCTCCTCTGCTGCAGGAGCCTCAACCTCAACAGCCTCCTCTGTGGAAGCACGGAACAAGGAAATCAATTTGACTTTCATTCAACTGGGAATTGGGAGAAATATTGATTCAGTGCTCTATTACTGCTCTCAATACAAACATAATTAGAGCTACAAACCTGGGGCACTTTTTGTCTCTTCTACCGCCACAGCATCGCTCTCCACAGGAACTTAAAGGGAAAAACACAACTATTGTTATTATTCAGTAACAATGAAATACCCTGTGCTGTATTAGTGACACTGTTGAGTATTTGGCTGACTTACCTGCTGCTGCCCTAGCAGAGAGGGCGACACAAAGTAGTGCAAAGATGATCAGAACCTTCATGGTGGTGATGATGGTGGTGCTGCTTGTCTGGATGAAAAGGGAGAGAACGTGTTGGAGAACCAACTAGAGAGAGTGATACACAATCATTTCAGACTATCACTAGACAAGAGTATTTCCCTACAGAAGGCAACCTTAAAAATATAGCTGAAAGTTCATCATCACCACAGTAAATACATACATCTAAATGGAGAAAGGGAGAGAAAATAAGCCATGTTGAATGAGTCCGACACTAGGCAACAGATGCTGTAGGACTTACCTTTTGTAGTAGGTAAATCACTGTTTTCTTCAGGTACTCTTCCTCAGGTAGGCCAGTGATGGAGTGATGAGCGGAGATTCGTACTCTCTTTATATACTGTTGTGTCCCGCAAACTTTCACTTATGCACTTGCTGTGAATGACGAAACAGCGTTGGACTTTGACACTTTATATGGCTTTGTGTTTATACTTCAGATGAAAAATTCAAGTTTCAACCTGGACTCGGGGGTAGACATAACATAGTAAAAGTAAATCCAGGACACTGCCGTTAGTATGATATGTTACGTTTTGTTTTCATTTGTGGATGTCCATCATCCGTTTCATATTATATGGTATGAATAAAAATGTGTATGATATGTTACAAATTGCAATTCGTACAATGTTATGAATTTGCAAAACATATATGTTATGAATTCCATTTTTTTTTGTGGCTAATGTTAGTTAAGTGGCTCAGTTTAGCTAGGTTGCTAACGTTAGTCATGTTAGGGGTTAGGAGTTAGGTTAAAAGCTTAAGTTTAGGGGAAGGGTTAGCTAACATGCTAAGTAGTTGCTCCGTAGCTAAAAAGTAGTCAATATTTGCTAATTAGCGCAAATGGTAAAGTTGTCCATGATAAGATTTCAAATCAAATCAAATCGTATTTGTCACATATACATGGTTAGCAGATGTTAATGCCAGTGTAGTGAAATGCTTGTGCTTCTAGTTCCGACAATGCAGTAATAACCAACGAGTAATCTAGCTAACAATTCCAAAACTACTACCTTATACACACAAGTGTAAAGGGATAAAGAATATGTACATAGAGATATATGAATGAGTGATGGTACAGAGCGGCATAGGCAAGATGCAGTAGATGGTATTGAGTACAGTATAGACATATGAGATGAGTATGTAAATAAAGTGGCATAGTTTAAAGTGGCTAGTGATACATGTATTACATAAAGATGCAGTAGATGATATAGAGTACAGTATATACGTATACATATGAGATAAATCATGTAGGGTATGTAAACATTATATTAAGTAGCATTGTTTAAAGTGGCTAGTGATATATTTTACATCAATTCCCATCAATTCCCATTATTAAAGTGGCTGGAGTTGAGTCAGTGTGTTGGCAGCAGCCACTCAATGTTAGTGGTGGCTGTTTAACAGTCTGATGGCCTTGAGATAGAAGCTGTTTTTCAGTCTCTCGGTCCCAGCTTTGATGCACCTGTACTGACCTCGCCTTCTGGATGATAGCGGGGTGAACAGGCAGTGGCTCGGGTGGTTGTTGTCCTTGATGATCTTTATGGCCTTCCTGTGACATCGGGTGGTGTAGGTTTCCTGGAGGGCAAGTAGTTTGCCCCCGGTGATGCGTTGTGCAGACCTCACTACCCTCTGGAGAGCCTTACGGTTGTGGGCGGAGCAGTTGCCGTACCAGGCGGTGATACAGCCCGACAGGATGCTCTCGATTGTGCATCTGTAGAAGTTTGTGAGTGCTTTTGGTGACAAGCCGAATTTCTTCAGCATCCTGAGGTTGAAGAGGCGCTGCTGTGCCTTCTTCACGATGCTGTCTGTGTGGGTGGACCAATTCAGTTTGTCTGTGATGTGTACACCGAGGAACTTAAAACTTACTACCCTCTCCACTACTGTTCCATCGATGTGGATAGGGGGGTGTTCCCTCTGCTGTTTTCTGAAGTCCATAATCATCTCCTTAGTTTTGTTGACGTTGAGTGTGAGGTTATTTTCCTGACACCACACTCCGAGGGCCCTCACCTCCTCCCTGTAGGCCATCTCGTCGTTGTTGGTAATCAAGCCTACCACTGTTGTGTCGTCCACAAACTTGATGATTGAGTTGGAGGCGTGCGTGGCCACGCAGTCGTGGGTGAACAGGGAGTACAGGAGAGGGCTCAGAACGCACCCTTGTGGGGCCCCAGTGTTGAGGATCAGCGGGGTGGAGATGTTGTTACCTACCCTCACCACCTGGGGGCGGCCCGTCTGGAAGTCCAGTACCCAGTTGCACAGGGCGGGGTCGAGACCCAGGGTCTCGAGCTTGATGACGAGTTTGGAGGGTACTATGGTGTTAAATGCTGAGCTGTAGTCGATGAACAGCATTCTCACATAGGTATTCCTCTTGTCCAGATGGGTTAGGGCAGTGTGCAGTGTGGTTGAGATTGCATCGTCTGTGGACCTATTTGGGCGGTAAGCAAATTGTTGTGGGTCTAGGGTGTCAGGTAGGGTGGAGGTGATATGGTCCTTGACTAGTCTCTCAAAGTGAGTGCTACGGGGCGGTAGTCGTTTAGCTCAGTTACCTTAGCTTTCTTGGGAACAGGAACAATGGTGGCCCTCTTGAAGCATGTGGGAACAGCAGACTGGGATAGGGATCAATTGAATATGTCCGTAAACACACCAGCCAGCTGGTCTGCGCATGCTCTGAGGGCGCGGCTGGGGATGCCGTCTGGGCCTGCAGCCTTGCGAGGGTTAACACATTTAAATGTTTTACTCACCTCGGCTGCAGTGAAGGAGAGTCCGCATGTTTTGGTTGCGGGCCGTGTCAGTGGCACTGTATTGTCCTCAAAGTGGGCAAAAACACACATCCTTTGGGTTGCTAGACATTCATGTTATATGCCCACTCATCCACCCCGACCAACCACCCTACTTTATTTTTTGACCAACCACCCTTCTTTCGCTTTTGCCTGAAGTAACCTTCTGTCTTATGTAACCATACAAATGTAACATATCATACTAATTTGGTCAAATGTAACATATCATACTAATTTGGTCAAATGTAACATATAATACTAATTTGGTCAAATGTAACATATCATACTAATTTGGTCAAATGTAACATATCATACTAATTTGGTCAAATGTAACATATCATACTAATTTGGGTTTACTATGTTACGTCTAGTCTTTGAGACCAGGTTGCCAGATTAGGAATTAAAATACAGCCTTTATCAATGTCACTTACTGTGTTCCAGTAAGAGGTGGTAAAATAATAACAATGTCCTTATTGTGATCATGTCTGGAACGGTGCCCTGGAGATCACCTTTAATTCTTTGCTGTCCATAAACTGCCCCCTTAACTGACTTGATGTCATCCAAGGAGTGAGTCGGACATGAAAAAATATTATGTTTCAGACTAACTTAAATGTATCATCAATATGTGGTGACTGGAATGGTATCAAACCCATGGAGACCATGTGTTTCCAGCCATTACTATGAGCTCGTCCTCCCCAATTAAGGTGCCACCAGCTGCCTGTGTCATAAGTAGCCTTGGCTTCTGCGAGCCGGAACGCCTCATATGAGCAGGAGCCTATCTTCTGTTTCTGCATTGTGGAGTTTAAAGCAGTTTGGAAAAGATGCTGGTCTATTGCAATGGACATTAGACTACTAAGTGTATGTTGTGTAGTAGGATGTTAGTAGCCCATGTGCATCACCCTAATAATTTGGTATTATTCCCCCACTTAATTTAGTCTACTGTTGGTGTCCACATCACCAACGATCTGTCATGATCCAAACACACCAAGACAGTCGTGAAAAGGGCACGACAAAACCTTTTTGACTTAGGCTGTTGTCATCTATTATGTCGTGTTGTCAGTAAAGATTTATTGTAAATGTGGATTGTCTTTTCAAGAAATAAGATAAAGACATTCAAAACAGGATGGAAATTGGTCTACTGCTTTTGTCCCTCCGATATACAAACATACATTGAAGAGGCAATCTGCTGTTGCTACATCCATTTTTGGACTAATAAGTTAATGCTATGTACCCATTGATTCTTGAAGAATATAACTCCTAAATGATGAGTTTAGGTCAACTGTCGTAACCCATCCTAATCCAAAATATAAGCTTGTTTTACTTCAATGAGTGTAAATAAAGTAAGTATAAACAAACACTATATAGCCTCAAAACATGGCTAAAACTATCATTGTGATTTTTACAACCCCATCCCTCAGCTTTTTACAGGAACAGGGCAGGATTTGTTATTGTTTCAACTGGTGATTGCAGCTTTAAGTTGGAGAGACTGGAAATGTTAGACAAATCGCTGCAAAAGAACAATAAAGTGATTATAACTAAATGAGCATACCCCTACGTTATCTCAAGGTCAATAGTGCTGAGAAAAACGTACTGTAAATTGAATCAATCCATGTCCGTATTGATTTTCCATGTGTACAATTTCCTTATCACAATTATGGTTTTATCATCACTTACTGGAACACACATTCTTGTCCTTGTCCTTGATAAATGCTGTATTTGAATTCGAAATTAGATCTGAAGTATGTACACAAAGCCATATAGTATATATAAAATGTATAATATAATGATATTGGTATTACATTGACATTGATGATATTGCTTTAATTTTGTATTTAATTGAAGTCAAACTAAATCCTTTCATGTCTGACCCACTCCTTGGATGAAAAGGAAATGGTTTATGGTCGGGAAATAATAAACGTGACTTCCTTGGCAAAGTTCCATACACGATCACAATAAGGACATTTGTGTTATTTTGCAATCTCTTACAGGAACACACCTTCAAACAGGGGCTGGCCATGTTCTGCTGACCTTGAAAATGCTGCATTTGATTTCCTAGTCTGGGATTTTTCATCTGAAGTATAAATACAAAATCATAAACCGTCAAAGTCCAATGCTGTTTCGTAATTCACAGCACGTGCGTCAGTGAAATCATGCTGGATAGAACAGTACATAAACAACGGAGAAATCTCCACTCATCACTCCATCACTGGCCTACCTGAGGAAGAGTACCTGAGGAGAACAGTGATTTACCTACTACAACAGGTAAGAGTCCTATAGTGTCTGTTCCCGAGTGTCAACTTGTCTTTTTTTCTCACCCTTTCTTAATTTAATGTATGTATTTACTGTGGTGGTGATTAACTTTTAGCTACATTTTTAAGGTTGTCTTCTGTGGGGAAATACTCTTGTCTAGTGGTAGTCTGAAATGATTGTGTATCACTCTCTCTAGTTGATTCTCCAACACGTTCTCTCCCTTTTCATCCAGACAAGCAGCACCACCATCATCACCACCATGAAGGTTCTGATCATCTTTGCACTACTTTGTGTCGCCCTCTCTGCTAGGGCAGCAGCAGGTAAGTCAGCCAAATACTCAACAATGTCACTAATACAGCACAGGGTATTTCATTGTTACCGAATAATGACAATAGTTGTGTTTTTCCCTTTAAGTTCCTGTGGAGAGCGATGCTGTGGCGGTAGAAGAGCCAAAAAGTGCCCCAGGTTTGTAGCTCTAATTATGTTTGTATTGAGAGCAGTAATAGAGCACTGAATCAATATTTCTCCCAATTCCCAGTTGAATGAAAGTCAAATTGATTTCCTTGTTTCCGTGCTTCCGCAGAGGAGGCTGTTGAGGTTGAGGCTCCTGTAGCAGAGGAGAAGCTGAGTGACGCCCCAGGTCAGTTCTTCTCTATAGGCTTTAATCAAGCAGGAGCATCACTGTCTATTGTGGAGCATCACCTCATTTCCTGATCAATTACAATTACTTCACATTGAAATCTGCTGAAAATATTGTTTGTACATATTTGCACGAAGTGAGTGTGAGATTGTGTTGTGTATTATGTGCCTCATTTGTTGCTAAATTTTATTTGAGGCATTCTGTTTTGTCATACTTCACATAGGTACGAAACAAATTATTTTAACTACCTGTCACCTGTAAAATATACCTATGAAAACAAACATATTTATATAGTATCTATAACTCCCTGACATAGTGATTTGCTGGTGGCTAAATAGTAATATCGAGGACTGTTTTATTGTTTGTGCTTTTCCAGAGGAGGATGTACAGACTGAGGCTGTTGAAGAGGTGGCTGTGGCACCTAAAGGTATGTTGACACCTTTTATGGTGAATTATGTAAAATAACAACTATCACCTTTACTGGTTCTACGATTGCGGACTTCTGTACATCGTGCAATGCATGGTCACGCAATGAAAGACTAGTGTGTTTTGGTTTTCTTTTAGCAGGGAGGGAAAAAAACACCAGTATGACTAAATGCACGTTCATGTTTTATATTGTGAGATCAAAGTTCATACTCCTGTCAATATCAACTCCTTGTATTACGATGTCAAACAATTGTTGTATTTTATCTGCGTGTTCACAGCGGCACGCATTTTCTGCCCTGACGGATGGTTCAGCTACCAGTCCAAGTGTTACATGTTTGTGAACACTCCTCGGTCCTGGTTCGACGCTGAGGTAATTGCGCAACGGGCAATCGGGTATAAACCCTTGCAGCATCAGTCGGAATTGTCTCACGAACAACTTTATTTTCAATAACTAATCAATAATCAGATAAAACCTGTGCCTATAATATTCTTTATAACACTGAATTGGCTTCGACTAAAAACGAATAGGTCGATAATTGTCATTAGGCTATATGCCTTTTGCCTGTAAACTGTAAAAATCTTAAATACAATCAGATAAAACAAATCGATATTTATAACATACTTCATAACACTTTTTACAAAAATAACATTGGCTTATGTTAAAAACGAATAGGCTTCAGGACACGCATTTTGCCTATCGAACTGTACAAGTGCTAAATAAGCCTATAGGGGTACAAGTTATACAATACATATAGCAGCCTAAACGGAAATAACCTATATTAGTGCACATCAATAAAGAGTGCAAATAAGTCTTTCAATGTTTGACAGAATATGTTTAGCCTATTCTATAGGTTCTGTCTTTCGAATAAGACGTATCTGGATTTGAATAGGCCTAAAGGCTACATTTCAAATTTGAAAAAAAAGTGCAATTAGGAACCATTAGGTGTACGTGTCTCACCCCTCACCTCCCGCTCTTCTTTCAGGAACATTGCAATGAACTGGGCGCCAGCCTGGCCTCCGCCAGCTCCTCCCCCGAGTATCGTTACCTGCAACAGATAACCAGAACAGCCAACAGAGCCACCGCCTGGATCGGTGGATTCTACCTCCAGGTGAGAGAAAGGGTTGCCCGACATAGTGAGTTTTTCGACATAGTGACCTGACCAGAAACAATTCTCGGTCCTAGAGCTTCCCCCCCAAGAACAGGAAAAACTCTGTGCCTCAGCATAGCTACTGATATTTTAATCATGCAGCTAGGTATTATATCAGATCTGTTAGTGGTAAGGGACAGCAGTGCAGCTTGTGGTGGTTAATTTCTTTACTATCAAATGAGGGGAGACTAACTTATCACTCAAGTCAGAGTTATACCTAAACTAAATATTTATTAAGTATTAATAAGGGATCAGGTCAGTACAATACATACATATAAAGTGAATGGATTGAGTGCTCTACGATAATGATGGATGGTCAATGAATCACCCTGATTCATTGAGAGCCCCGAGATAAAAGTGCAAAGGTCTTTTATAGCCAAGATACACCCCTTTCAACCTACATGATGAACAACAGATGTATGGAATGGGTCACAAGGTTAAGACTAGTATGAAAGATACTTATAATCCACAGCAGACAGTATCTGCTGTAAAAACAGTTATCTTTGTGTAGAGACCAGGTCTGGCCCTGGGGTCATCTCTCCCTGGTACCATATAGAACAGAAACATTAACTCATGCTATGGAATGAGGTCTCTTTAGGTTTTATCACCCAAAATACATCATAAATCTCCTGTCAGTGTTATCTCCCAGTGGCCCACTTTCAGTTCACGATAGAGTTATAAGAACCCTCTATTCGGTTGCAAAAAACATCCATTTGATGCAATAAAACTATTATAACAATCTTGCAATTTTGCTCTCACAAGCTGTAGCTAAGACTTATGACTCTTTGTTTACTCAGGGATATTGGATGTGGATCGACCGCTCAGGAATGTATTACACCAACTGGTACAGCCAGAGCACCGCAACCAGCAACTCCTGCATGTACCTGCAATCTGCTGGTAAGACATGAACCTAAAGATGTTCCGCCTGGTCTCATGGACTAGACATAACATAGTAAATGTAAATCCGGAAAACTCACATTAGTATGATATTACCTGAAAAGTAATGACAGGTAGCCTGGTCCCAGAACTGTATGACGTGTTAAAATATGCCAAATAAAATTACTAAGATTTCTGTTTGTCTTTTTGTAGTGGGCCAGGGCTGGAGGAACCTCGGATGTGGCACACAATACCCATTCATCTGCGTGCACAACTATCGCTGTTAGTCAACAAGATACTGCTAATTGCTTGACACCTTTTCAAACTGCTTTCAACATTGGCTTAGTTTACTACTGACTGTAAGTGACATTATGTGTTCGCCAAAGGGCTAAATGTGATGCAATTTCAAATGTAATTGCCCATTTTATGTACCTCAACCTGTATTGTTTTCCTGTAATAAACATTTTTTTAAGTACTTTATGACATTGCATAGGCTAGTACTTTCTGGAAGATGGCAGTATTGTCTACGATAATCTCTGGCTCTTAAAAGGGGCAATATAACAACATGGATATGGTGCTTTTTGTTGACAGCATAAAATGGGATGAGAAAAGGTTTGATATGACTGAAAGTCTGGAAAATCTTCAATGTATTTATTGAGTCTTTATTGAGCCTGTCTTTGGCTTGGCTAAGGCTCTGTTAAATCGAGTGAAGGGTGTGGATAGAGGTGTGTTTGGATGGGACATTTGGCACAGAATGTTTTAACGGCCTTATTTGGATAAGAGGGTTTCCAATAAGCAACAGTCAAAAACGTCGCTGACAAATCAAATTGTATTTGTCACATGTGCCAAATACAACACCTTACAGTGAAATGCTTCCTTAACCAACAATGTAGTTAGGAAAAATAATTGTATTTACTAAAATAAACTGAAGTAAAAAAAATTATATATAATAATTAAAGGGCAACAATAAAATAACAGTAGCGAGGCGATATACAGGGTGTACCGGTACAGAGTCAATGTGGAGGCGATATACAGGGTGTACCGGTACAGAGTCAATGTGGAGGCGATATACAGGGTGTACCGGTACAGAGTCAATGTGGAGGCGATATACAGGGTGTACCGGTACAGAGTCAATGTGGAGGCGATATACAGGGTGTACCGGTACAGAGTCAATGTGTGGGCGATATACAGGGTGTACCGGTACAGAGTCAATGTGGAGGCGATATACAGGGGGTACCGGTACAGAGTCAATGTGGAGGCGATATACAGGGTGTACCGGTACAGAGTCAATGTGTGGGCGATATACAGGGTGTACCGGTACAGAGTCAATGTGTGGGCGATATACAGGGTGTACCGGTACAGAGTCAATGTGTGGGGGCACAGGTTAGTCAAGGTAATTAAGGTAACACACGTTTAAGGTAATATGTACATGTAGGTAAAGTGACTATGCGTAGATAATAACAGAGAGTAGCAGCAGCGTAAAAAGGGGTGGGAGTGGCAGGGGGTCAATACAAATAGTCCAGGTAGCCTTTTGATTAGCTGTTCAGTATGGCTTGTGGGTAGAAGCTGTTAAGAAGCCTTTTGGACCTAGACTTAGTGCTCCGGTACTGCTTGCCGTGCGGTAGCAGAGAGAACTGTCTATGACTAGGGTGTCTGGAGTCTTTGGCAATTTTTAGGGCCTTCCTCTGACACCAACTGTTATAGAGGTCCTGGATGGCAGGAAACTTAACCCCAGTGATGTACTGGGTTGTACGCACTACCCTCTGTAGTGCCTTGCGGTCAGAGGCCGAGCAGTTGCCATACCAGGCAGTGATGCAACCATGCTCTCGAATGTGCAGCAGATCACGTTCTCTTGGTCATTCTATATCTGTGGTAAAAACAATAAACATATATGATGTACTGGAAATTAATAATTTTACTTTGCACAAGATCTTGAGACTAATACAACCTCCATATAGTTTGTCTGGGGTTAAGATTACTCCAGTGCTCAGTTTATAACATGATAACATGATAACCAATAACCATAATAAAAAAAACATTGATTTACTCAATGTTAAACAATGATTCTGCAAACCATAGGAATAATTCATTCGTTTTTCCTCTCTAGCAAGCTGTCGTCAGAGATGACCCAAAATAACATTTAGTGCTCAAAGATTTGACTCTGGATAATGCACATTCTAGTCTCCACGCGGTAGGTGGCGCTTTCTAGCTTTCTCTCTAAACTTTCTGAACGCTGATCGGATGCGTGCGCAAAGACACAGTTATTAAAGATGGCGGCGCATTGACAACAATCCAGGTATTCTTACAAATATTACTACTTCGTGAACAAGCTGGGGACAAAATCGTTTATTAGACGTTTTAAATTATTTTGAATCGTCATAGCTATCAGTAGTTGTGACTAGGTTTCACAAAAACAAGTGTTTAAAATGTCGGTAACGCGTGTTTTGCATCAACGGATAAGCTCTGTCATGGGCATACTAGCCTCAGCTGCTGTGACCGAGATTTGCAAGTTAGTGGACGATTGCTGTGGAGCGTTACGTGTAGAAGTCTCTCAAAGCAAGGAGCAAATCCTATTGCTAGAGAAGCAACTCAGCCTGGCGGAGTCGAGGTACAGGTCGGTGAGTGGCAAAGGGCTGACGCCTGTCACCGGCGACTCACCAATAATCAACAGTTCGTCGGGCGATTCACCCGCGGCGAATGCCGATGATGCGGACGAAGACGAAGGTAGGCTACCGATTTTTTCTAAATGCCTGAGCTAATGATTTGCCAAGAATTGGTCAAGTTGACCTCTCACTCTCTCTTTTCCAGTTAACACTCTTGAGGTGGACGGTGTCAATGGCAATCAGCACGCTCTGTGGAAAGAGGTATCCACAGCACCAACTGATGAGGCTGGGCCCCTCACACTGACCCCTGGCCCCATAGTCAGTTCCAATGAGAACACTGGGCCCCCCACAATGACCCCTGACCCCATAGTCAGTTCCAGTGACATACCCAGGAAGGTAAGAAACTGTACACATAGTAAATAACATTTTTGTGGATAGAAATATACTATATATACAAAGGTATGTGGACACACCTTCAAATTAGTGGATTTGGCTATTTCAGCGACACCGTTGTTGACAGGTGTATAAAATCGAGCACACAGCCATATAATCTCCATAGACACACATTGGCAGTAGAATGGCCTTCCTTACTGAAGAGCTCAGTGACTTTCAACATGGCACCGTCATAGGATGCCACCATTCCAACAAGTCAGTTTGTCAAAATTTTGCCCTGCTAGAGCTGCACCGATCAACTGTCAGTGCTGTTATTGTGAAGTGGAAAAGTCTAGGAGCAACAATGGCTCAGCTGCGAAGTCGTAGTCCACACAAGCTCACAGAAGGGGACCGCCGAGTGCTGAAGTGCGTAGAGTGTAAAAATCATCTGTCCTTGGTTGCAACACTCACTACCGAGTACCAACTGCCTCTGGAAGCAACGTCAGCACAATAACTGTTTGTCAGAAGCTTCATGAAATGGGCTTCCATGGCAGAGCAGCCACACACAAGCCTAAGATCATCATGCACAGTGCCAAGTGCCGGCTGGAGTGGTGTAAAGCTCGCCGCCATTGGACTCTGGAGCAGTGGAAACTCGTTCTCTGGAGTGATGAATCACACTTCACCATCTGGCAGTCCAAAGGAAGAATCTGCCTGCCCCAATGTGTAGTATGAACTGTGTCAGAAAATAACGGTGGAAGAGGAATAATGGTCTGGGGCTGTTTTTCTAGTGGAAAGCCTGTTATAACAGCAAAGGGGGGATGAACAGATGTCCACATACTTTTGATAATGTTTTTGTAGAGTAGACAGGACATGGCTTTCTGATGTATTAATGTAGGAAACAAAGAATTGTCATTTCTATACAAAACATTTTGTATCTGCATGTTGCTGAACTATTGCTCCCCAATTTGGGACCATGTAGAATTTGCATCTCTGGATTTTCGGACCATTTTCTCTTCATTATTGACTATTCATTATTGTCTTTGTTTTTCCACAGCAACATATTACCAGTTTCCGAGTTGGTGAAACTCCCAAGATACAACCGTGCACCACGTGCTGCTCCCTCTACCACTGCCCCTTCTGCCGACCGTCTGCGTTCAAACCCAACGAGTTACACCGGATCATCCCACACATCCAGAGCCACCTGAAAAGTGCAGTTCAGAATGACGGTGAGGGGAACTTTGGAAACTGCAGTGTCAGAAAATAACGATTTCCTTGTACTCAGTAATGCTTTGTAGTTGTTCAATTGAGTTGTACGAATGCCATGTTGTACGTGCTAATGTCCTTGTACACTTGACTTTTTAAAGTCACTATCTAACATTCTTTTTATTTTTATTATACTGATTGTTTTATTGTCACCCTTTTCTGTCAGAGTACATCGTCTACAACTGCAAACTGACGTGCAGAGACTACCCTCACTACCACTGCAGCTATTGTGACCATGTACTCTGCAGAAAAGCGTTGTTTATAGAACATTTCAGAGCTTGCAGAAAGCGGAACGGGACTCAAAGACCTGCCCGTGTCCAAGCTCAATCTCCATCTGTTGCTCCGCCCCTCCAGCAACATCCCTCTCCAGCCCAGAGACCTCTCGCCCATTCAACATCCACACCTGTCCTGCCTCTCACATCTATACCTGCTGTCCCTTCCAGCTCCAGACCTGCCACCCCTCCGAGCTTACCAGTCGCTCTTCAAACACTAAACACAGACACACCTCCAATGGAAAAACCAGATGCTTCTGCCAGTCACAATCCGGTCACACGCCAGGATTCGGAACCCTCCTCGCCCGAAGTGTACAGCTGCCCTCCTACGCCGCAGATTGAGACCGAGAGACCGCAAAGACCTTCCCAAAGGGACGCAGTTCCTGTACAGACTCAGTGTGATCACTGCGGCATCATCCTAAACAAGAAGAACTTCAAGGTTCACATGAAGAGGAAACACCACGAAGAGTACATCGCTGCGGAGAACGAGGAGGCCCTGAGGAGATACCTGGCCGAATCCAAGATGGACGTGCCACCCTGGTGCCGTGCCACCAAGGTCCAGTGCGATCTCTGCGGAATCAGACTGAACAAGAAGAATTTCAAGAACCACATGAAGAGGAAACACAAGGTGAACGTGACGGCGTCGGCCTTCCAGGAAGCTTTCGACCGGTGCCTGGGCGAACAAGGCCTGTTGGTGGTCGAGAGCTCGTTGCCCGGCTACACTTATACTAGGACGCAGGAAAGAGGAAGGCGGAGGGAAGAGCGTGACGATGACCTCTTTCCGGACATCGACATGGAAGAAGAACAAAGCGACAGGTTCCCGGACACTGGCGCACTACTGGCCCAGGAAACGGACCTGGCGACACAGCAGTTGCAAAGCGAGAGAGTGCTGACTGGAATGGTAAACTGTCAATGGTTGGGTTTAATATGGTTGGGTTTAATATGGTTGGGCTTAATATGGTTGGGCTTATAGAGGGTAGGGGAGAGAGGTAGGCCAAATGAAAGTACAATGTCTGATTATCTCACTGATTCAATACAACTCTGAGATCAGTACTCTAGAACCTAGCTATTCACTCACCTCTTCTTTATTCCCAGAATCCTCAGAGGTACCATGGTCTGGGGAAACCTCATCTCCTGGAGGTAAGTACAGTACCTGTAGGTTTATCTGACATAGAACAACCATAAAATCACTTTCCTTCTTTCCTAATATCAGATTTAAATCAAAGTTTATTTGTCACGTGCGCCGAATAAAACAGGTATTACAGTGAAATGCTTACTTACAGGCTCTAACCAATAGTGCAAAAAATATATTAGGTGAACAATCGGTAGGTAAAGGAATAAAACAACTGTAAAAAGACAGGCACTTTGTTGCAGCTTCCTCTTGAGTCGCTGGTGTGGATCTTCCGGGACGTACTGCGTGTGGATGGAAAGAGAGGCTACTGGAACCTGTCTCTGGTCTGCAGAACCTTCAATGCCATCCTGACAAATGAAATCATCAGGAAGTACTCCACAGGGAAGGTTAGTATCGACAACAACATACGTCTAAAAAAAAAGAATATGGTAAACAGGCAAAAAATATATATTTGTTCATTCAATGTCATGCAGTGTTGGTTCTGAGGACAGTTTCATGTACCATATGTTTCCAGATGAAGGAATGTGTCTGACAATCTGTTCTGTTTTTCTTTTAGAGATCTGATCCTGAACCCCAGTAGTTACTGAAAGGAGGAGACGCCAGTACATTGTGCTTACAGATTACTGTGAATGACATAATGTGCTAATATGCTCACTGCATACACACCTATTACCAATGTTATTACTACCAATGTTTATTTTTTTATTTACAACGTTCTCATTTATTGTAAAAACAAAAAGCAAAATGTTATCTAGCTGTTTTGCTATCGCTGAGGACAATCTGAAATCCCATTGGCTATTTATCCATTCTATATTCAGATTTTGTATATCTTTTTACTGTTACATTGTTCAGAGTTAGAGTGCATTCTCAGTGTGGTGCTTCAGTTAGTTTGGAGACTACTAACCCTTAGCCTACTAAATAAATTACTTACTTTTAATTGAAGGAATGTATTTATTCCTTTATAATTCAGTTGTATTCTGATTTTGTATTTTTGTACTTGAACTAAATAGTAAAATCATTTTTGGATGACGGTGTGTGTTTTGATTTAATTCACAACAGGCTGGTTTTTAAAACATTTGATTGCTTTTTAGTAGGATCAACATACAATATGATTCAGCAGCAGGTGGCAATGTTGGAACATAAGTCGTATGTGTAAGCAACCTTTATTTTGAAAAGCCAGCCTTTATTTCGGAGAAATTATCCAGGAAGTAGCTGAAAATGTTTGTTTATAAAAAAATAGTGTAACGTCTATGGCCTTAACTGTGTAGTCTCAAGACGTTGACTGAGCACTTAGTTTCAAATGACTATAACATACGTGTTTAACATTGACATAGTGCAAAGGACATGTACGATACAGTCGCCTTTAACGCTCAGCTAGCCTCCATCGTTGAGGTTTTGGCAAATGCAGCCGTTGCCGAAATCTGCAAACTTGTAGATGATGGCCATGCTGCCTTACGTTTGGAAATTTCCCATAGTCAGAGAGAAATCGATAACCTGCGGAGGAAGTTGCTGCTGACAAAATTCCAGCATTCTCGACGAAGCGCAGAGAAGTTCGGAGCCCTCCGACACACTGTCAGCAAGCGGGACACAGATCTTGTTGCCCGGGCAAGAGGGAGCTTCCAAGGAAAGTCAACAGACATACTTGGATATTGTTTCGTTTTTTTAACCATCTTTGAAAACGTAAAAAAAATAATGGGTAATGTATAATATATAACGTTTGAGGGTTTCTCTTTTCTGGTGCAGTGGAGAATCGCTGTGCCGAGCGTAAAGGGAGAAATTTTACGCAGGATGCCACCAACTGGAGAGACGCAGGACGCACAGCGACAGACAAGGATGTGGGCATGCCGGTCAGTTGTCATACACACGCCCAAATGTATTCGTATTTTTTTTAAATATTTGAAATGGTGGTGGGGGAGTTTTTCTAATAAATTGTTTCTGGTGAATACAAAACAGATGGCAGATATGCAAGAGATGCCTCTTATCAAAATGGAGAACCTTGGCACCAGCAGCCCTGAAGGTATTTTTGTTCAACTTATCAAGTCCATACAATATACACTTTATGTTGAGTAAAGCCTTCAATGTTTATTGCCGTATTTGATTAACTTCTTAGTCATAAGCCATAACTAATAAATAAGGCAAAGAAGAATCAGTCTCCACTACAGGAAGCTGATACTGTGCTTTACCATTTCAGAGATTGTCCAACCAGTCAGTGAGAAGATTGTGCCAGAACCAGGTTATTCATCATCTACTGAACCCACAGACCTTCTGGACCAGCAGGGCAACAGACACAGAGCTCCAGACACCTCAGTCAATATTGAACCTGAAAACCAGACGTTCCAGCATCCAGCATCACAATACAACAGAACAAGACAGGAACATCAGGTTGCTGAGGGTGTGACCTGGGAAACTGACCATCAACCCATAGAATACAGCCTGTCCCAATGGACAGAGGACCAAGAGACTGACAACCCAACTATGAATGCTCCTCACAATGCAGGGCCAGACTCCAAGAGGCTGTCTGGACATCCAGAGAGGAGAGGAGTGACTGGTAACTCTGGGGTCTACATGTCTGCTTTGGGCTCTCTGGACTGGGTGCCTGATGTAGTGCTGGTGGACTCAGTTCCCATTAAAGTGGAGGCAGATATGAGTTCAGAATGGAGCATAACTGGCCAAGAGTTGACATCTGGAGACATCTGTTCAGATGGCAGGCAGATTGTGGACAACAGAGGAAGAGGGGGAATGGAGTCTGGACAGACAAAGTGTCCCCCTGACACTCAACATGCGGAGCAAGGGACAACTGTAGGATCAAGGTCCAAGACGTTAGATTTCAATGGACTGTCCACCAAAAACAGCTTTTCATCCCCAAGGGTTACTCTCCACCAGGTTCCCCAAAGAGGGAAGCCAGCCCCCTTCCCAAATTTCAACAGAGGCTCCACTTCTTCATCGAAAGGCATAGAAAAGCAGCCGCAACAGCTGACGTCTCACTCCACCCAGAGGCAGCTCCGGTGCAGCCTCTGCGGAAAGCCCTTCCCCAAGCCGGCGCACCTGCAGAGGCACATGCGGGTCCATACGGGTGAGAAACCGTATGGCTGCAGCCACTGCACCAAGCGCTTCTCCCACAGCCACCAGCTGAAGATGCATGAGAGAGTCCACACCGGAGAGAAACCGTTTCAATGTGTCTACTGTGGGAAGTGCTTCACCCAGTCTGGCCACATGAAGAAGCATCTCCTTGTCCACACTGGTGGCAGGCCACAGGATATTATGCTGCCCTGAGTGTTCCAAGGTGAAGTTTCCCCTAGGCACAGATCTTGGATCAGTTTCCTCTCCCCAATCCTAACCTTAAACATTTGTCCTAAAAAAATGCAGAACTGCCCCAAGATCAGCATCTAGGGGCAACTTCACAATAATGATAGGCAGGGCCAGGAGTTTTCCCTCACCATGTGACCAGACCAGGGAATCATTCCTGTCCCTAGTTGTAAGGGGAATGGCTCCACACTATTGGGGTTTTCATATGAAGACTGGGTCCATGTGTTTTTGTATTGTTTTATTGGAAGTATTTAAGTTTTCTTGTTTTTCAATCAACAAACAAAACAATCCACATTCACAGATGTGGCAGAAATAAAAAAATTAACAAACAACAAATTTGCAGCAGTACTATCCGTGAACGTGTTAGCCATTTCCAGCTTTAACTGAGACAACAAGCAAATAACTTGTTTTACAGCATGTATATACACACATTTCCTTAATCTCCCCATTCTGCCCAGTTTGAAATATAGTTGAGTAGTGGAGACCAGAGTCAATTGAACCTGCGCCGTCTCTCGCGGAGGTCAGTGAGCTTTTCAAGAGGAAGAAAGTCAACAATCTGGTCAATCCACATTTGAAATGTAGGACAGGAATTAGAAGCCCACCTTGGTAGAATACATTTTTTAGCAAAGTATGGGATAGTCATAAACACATCTTCTCTGTTTAGATCAAGAACAAAGTCCTGCTAAGCATTAAGAAGATAGCCACAGGGTCATATCAAACTACATCTAATATTTTCTATGCAGCAGTATGTATAGATTGCCAAAATCTGTCCGTCTCCCCGCAATGCCAAAACACATGCATGTAAGATCCACTTTCAGACACCGGAGGTTGGTGGCACCTTAATTGGGGACGACAGGCTCGTGGTAATGACTGGAGCAATGCCAAAACACATGCATGTAAGATCCACTTTCAGACACAGGAGGTTGGTGGCACCTTAATTGGGGACGACGGGCTCGTGGTAATGGCTGGAGCAGAATTGATGGAATGGTATCAAACACATGTTTTCTATGTGCCATTTACTCCGTTCCAGTTGTTACAAATCGTCCTCCCCTCAGCAGCCTCCACTGCTTTCAGATGTATGTCTTTTACAATCAGGAGACATGTCTGTATTCTATGGAGTCTCACTGTGGTGTAATACAATTTGTACAACATTTTTAAAAATAGATTATTTCATTTTTATATTAGTAGAGGAGCAGTATACCCTGTTGCAAACATCTGTCCATAACTCCTCACTGATAGTCAGACAAGGGTCCTTTTCACAGATTATTTTCAAAGGAGTAAAGGAAGAGCCCACATTCTCAGATGGGAGTCTAAAGATATAGGAGATTTTGCCTTTGATGGATTGTGCTGTAGCAAGAAGGGTCTCAACTTCATTGAGCTGAGCTCTAAACCTCCTCTTGGAAGTGACATGAGGAAATTACGTGTCTAATTTGAAGATATTTAAATTGGATCTTGGCACATTGAATTCACTGCAGAGTTCTTGAGAGTATTTCAGTGAAGTTGTGTTCTGATGAAACCGGTCTGAAAAGGTCCTGAACCCTAGAGTATGCCAAAGTTGAAAGTTGGCATCACTCAGGGCTTTTGTCAAGTCTGGGTTGCATACTATACGTGTGTGAGAGCATATTTGTCAGGAAATGCCAAGGCATTTCTTGAAGTCCTACTAGTAGGGTGTTGTAAATCACAAGTTTAGGCTTTTTTTGTGAACCTTTATTTAACTAGGCAAGTCAGTTAAGAACAAATTCTTATTTACAATGACGGCCTAGGAACAGTGGGTTAACTGCCTTGTTCAGGCACAGAACGACAGATTTTTTTTATCTTGTCAGCTCGGGGATTCAATCTAGAAAACGTTTGGTTACTGGCCCAACGCTCCAACCACTAGGCTACCTACCTGCCCCACTAGGCTACCTGCCCATTTCACTGAAGTTATTAGTGAATATAATTAAGCTTCAAGGCAATGAACCACAGGATTGGGCCTCTGTCTGAATCCACATAGTCTTGTCTGTTTGTGATCCATGTTAACATGTTGTGAATTTGGGCAGACAAGTAGTACAATTGAAGGCAGGGAAGGGCAAGACCACCCTTATATTCAGGTGTCAACAGAGTGGAGAACTTGATCCTAGGTTTTTTATTGCCCCATATAAATTTGGTGATGCTTTGGTTGGTTGTTTTGAAAAAGAAACTGGGAGATAGCATGGGAGCATCTGAAATAAATAGTTCTGTCTAGGGAGGATGTTCATATGGATCACATTGATTTTGACGACTAAACTAGTCCAGGTTCGGAGATCATTCTTGCTCCTCCAATTGTGCGCCGCACTATGGGACTCCCAATCACGGCCAGATGTGATACAGCCTCGATTCAAACCAGGTACTATAGTGACACCTCTTGCACTGAGATGCAGTGCCTTAGACCGCTGCGCCAGTCAGGAATATTGAGAGAGAAAACATTGGATTTGTTCAAATGTATCTTATATCCTGAAAACTTGCCTTACTGAGCAATTATGTCTAAAATGGGAGGGATTTCTCAGGGTTGGCTATGTAGACACCCATATATTTCTCATCAACTCCACCCCCAAAAACGTAGAGCAGATCGGACAGCGTCCATGTCTGTACCACGTCCCAAAGATAATCTGTCAGAGTTCAGACCATTAGTAGACATCATTCAATGGATGAAGACCCTATATTCGCATCGAAATGCCATAAGGTTTGAGGCCAGACTGAGAACAGATCGGTCCACTCCATCCACCAGGACAGGGGTCTTCAGTGCATTTACTTGGTCTATAATATCAAAAAGATGGCAAATGTTATCAGAACATTACCTGTCACTAATTAATCCAGTTTTATTATTTTGGGAAGAAGAGTGTTTCGTTTTTTGTCAAGCAATTTGGTAATTATTTTGTAGTCGAAGTCCAACAGGATGTGCAGGAGAGACGGTCCTTGTCATTTTTAAGCAACACTGTAATATGGGCTGTGTACATAGTCTAGGAGAGCTCCATTTTTGCAAAGATCATCCAGCATTGGCATGAAAATAGGGCTAAGCTGGGGCCAAAAAGCTTTGTAGAACCCTGGGAAATGCGTCTGGGCCTGGGAACTTGTTAGGTGTCATGGAGATGATTGTCTCGCGGACCTCCTCGTGGGTGAGGGGGGAGTTGAGATCTTCTTGGTCGGTCTCTGATAGTTTGGTAGGGAGATTCTCTAGGAATTAATGGAGTTCTGCATCTGTATATTTTTTAGTACAAATCATGAAAAGTTACATATCTTATTTGGATCATATGTGACCTTGTCATCTGCTGTTCGGATGGCCATGATTGTGCACTGGCGGCTCTTTTTTAATTGGTATGCAAACAATCTGCTAGGCCTATTGCTATACTCGTGGTATTTCTGTTCAGTAATCATGAGTTTTGAAGTGTCGCAGGGTTCCTTTGTGACGAATCCTGAACTCGTTTGGGTATTTGCATCCCCTGAAAATGCCTCGGTCAGTTAAGGTTTGTTCAACTCTAGGTGCTTTCGGCGTGTTCCAGCTGAAAGGTCCTGGAGCAAGGTGAGTTTGGCTTTCCCCCACTGTAATGGCGTGGATTTTCGATACCTGTAGCACTCGTTCCTTGTTGATGAATCTCAGGAAGTGTATGGTGGTTGGGCGCGGCGGCTGCTGGTGGAGACCTCCGTGCTCGGTGAGCTCTCTTCAGTTCTATGGGCCTGTCGGGGGATAGGTGGAGCCACTCAGGGAGTCAGTCTTGCAGGGAGCGGATCAGTGGCTGTTTTCTTTTTCGGCCAGGTTTAATAAAACACAGTTATTCCTGTTTAAATGCACTCCTATGTTTTATTTTCCAGATGCTACATTTTCTTTTTAGCAGAGGTTATCGTTTCCATAGCGTCTGCCAGTGAGTTTTCAATGGATAGGATTCTCCCCTCTGCCTCATCCAGGCACCCCACATTGAGGGCTATCTTGTTATTGATGGCAGGCACGGCATTTTCCAGGGTTGTCACTTTGCCCCCTATTGCACTGAGCTGAAATTTAATGCCATCTAGTTTGATGTTGAGTTCTGTACATTGGGATCTCAGCTCAAAGAATTTCTTCAATAGAGGATGAGGTTGGCAGTAAGGCCTCGGACAGGTCCTCATGATCCTGGCTAATGGTGCTAGCTTTTTGTGAAGCAAGCTGTTTCTTGGAGGCTTTTTTTGTGGCTATTGTTCGAGCCCGGGTGAAAATGCCACATGTAATGTCGCCTTTTTGTAGCCGCCATGGTGTATTTGACTAAAGCTAATGGGGTTTATTAACTTGAAGTGGAGGTCAGATTAAGATTTGTCAATTACTCGAGCTCCATCTCGTTCAAGGTCTGTGTTTTTAACAGTTTGGATGGTTTCGACATTGAACACTACCCTTTGTGTGTAGTGGTTGTGTATTTAGTTCAGCTGGCTTGATCCAGAGTCGATTTGATTAATTTAACCTTTATTTAACTAGGCAAGTCAGTTAAGAACAAATAATTTTTTACAATGATGGCCTACTCAGGCCAAACCCTAACGATGCTGGGCCAATTGTGCACCACCCTATGGGACTCCCAATCACGGCCGGTTGTGACACAGTCTGGAATCGAACCAGGGTCTGTAGTGATGCCTCTAGCACTGAGATGCAGTGCCTTAGACTGCTGTGCAACTCGGGAACCCTGAGTCATTGATAATGTATAAGTGATTACAGGTGAAGATTTTAAACATCCTCATGAATTTGTATTGGTGCAGTGGTGAACCAAAGAACAGCAATTAAGAATTCAGGAAGCTCTGGACAGATGCCTGGGTGAGCAAAGCCTGTTGGTGGTTGAGAGCTCGTTGCTCGGCTCCTCTCTTACCTGGATGCAGGAAAGAGGAGGAAGGCGCATAGAATAGCACAACGATGACCTCTTTCTGAACATAGACATGGCCGCCCCAGGACCCTGGGGCAGCAGGGTAGCCTAGTGGTTAGAGAGTTGGACTAATCAAATCAAATTTATTTATATAGCCCTTCGTACATCAGCTGATATCTCAAAGTGCTGTACAGAAACCCAGCCTAAAACCCCAAACAGCAAGCAATGCAGGTGTAGAAGCACGGTGGCTAGGAAAAACTCCCTAGAAAGGACAAAACCTAGGAAGAAACCTAGAGAGGAACCAGGCTATGTGGGGTGGCCACTCCTCTTCTGGCTGTGCCGGGTGGAGATTAAAACAGAACATGGCCAAGATGTTCAAATGTTCATAAATGATCAGCATGTTCGAATAATAAGAAGGCAGAACAGTTGAAACTGGAGCAGCAGCACGGCCAGGTGGACTGGGGACAGCAAGGAGTAGTCCTGGGGCATGGTCCTAGGGCTCAGGTCCTCCGAGAGAGAGAAGGAGAGAATTAGAGAACGCACACTTAGATTCACATAGGACACCGAATAGGACAGGAGAAGTACTCCAGATATAACACACTGACCCTAGCCCCCCGACACATAAACTACTGCAGCATAAATACTGGAGGCTGAGACAGGAGGGGTCAGGAGACACTGTGGACCCATCCGAGGACACCCCCGGACAGGGCCAAACAGGAAGGATATAACCCCACCCACTTTGCCAAAGCACAGCCCCCACACCACTAGAGGGATATCTTCAACCACCAACTTACCATCCTGAGACAGGGCCGAGTATAGCCCACAAAGATCTCCGCCATGGCACAACCCAAGGGGGGGCGCCAACCCAGACAGGATGACCACATCAGTGAATCAACCCACTCAGGTGACGCACCCCTTCCAGGGACGGCATGAGAGGGCCCCAGTAAGCCAGTGACTCAGCCCCTGTAATAGGGTTAGAGGCAGAGAATCCCAGTGGAAAGAGGGGAACCGGCCAGGCAGAGACAGCAAGGGCGGTTCGTTTCTCCAGAGCCTTTCCGTTCACCTTCCCACTCCTGGGCCAGACTACACTCAATCATATGACCCACTGAAGAGATGAGTCTTCAGTAAAGACTTAAAGATTGAGACCGAGTTTGCGTCTCTGACATGGGTAGGCGGACCATTCCATAAAAATGGAGCTCTATAGGAGAAAGCCCTGCCTCCAGCTGTTTGCTTAGAAATTCTAGGGACAATTAGGAGGCCTGCGTCTTGTGACCTCAGCGTACGTGTAGGTATGTACGGCAGGACCAAATCAGAGAGATAGGTAGGAGCAAGCCCATGTAATGCTTTGTAGGTTAGCAGTAAAACCTTGAAATCAGCCCTTGCTTTGACAGGAAGCCAGTGTAGAGAGGCTAGCAGTGGAGTAATATGATCACATTTTTGGGTTCTAGTCAGGATTCTAGCAGCCGTATTTAGCACCAACTGAAGTTTATTTAGTGCTTTATCCGGGTAGCTGGAAAGTAGAGCATTGCAGTAGTCTAACCTAGAAGTGACAAAAGCATGGATTAATTTTTCTGCATCATTTTTGGACAGAAAGTTTCTGATTTTTGCAATGTTACGTAGATGGAAAAAAGCTGTCCTTGAAATGGTCTTGATATGTTCTTCAAAAGAGAGATCAGGGTCCAGAGTAATGCCGAGGTCCTTCACAGTTTTATTTGAGGCGACTGTACAACCATTAAGATTAATTGTCAGATTCAACAGAAGATCTCTTTGTTTCTTGGGACCTAGAACAAGCATCTCTGTTTTGTCCGAGTTTAAAAGTAGAAAGTTTGCAGCCATCCACTTCCTTATGTCTGAAACACATGCTTCTAGCAAGGGCAATTTTGGGGCTTCACCATGTTTCATTGAAATGTACAGCTGTGTGTCATCCGCATAGCAGTGAAAGTTAACATTATGTTTTCGAATAACATCCCCAAGAGGTAAAATATATAGTGAAAACAATAGTGGTCCTAAAACGGAACCTTGAGGAACACCGAAATGTACAGTTGATTTGTCAGAGGACAAACCATTCACAGAGACAAACTGATATCTTTCCGACAGATAAGATCTAAACCAGGCCAGAACTTGTCCGTGTAGACCAATTTGGGTTTCCAATCTCTCCAAAAGAATGTGGTGATCGATGGTATCAAAAGCAGCACTAAGGTCTAGGAGCACGAGGACAGATGCAGAGCCTCGGTCCGATGCCATTAAAATGTCATTTACCACCTTCACAAGTGCCGTCTCAGTGCTATGATGGGGTCTAAAACCAGACTGAAGCATTTCGTATACATTGTTTGTCTTCAGGAAGGCAGTAAGTTGCTGCGCAACAGCCTTTTCTAAAAGTTTTGAGAGGAATGGAAGATTCGATATAGGCCGATAGTGTTTTATATTTTCTGGGTCAAGGTTTGGCTTTTTCAAGAGAGGCTTTATTACTGCCACTTTTAGTGAGTTTGGTGCACATCCGGTGGATAGAGAGCCGTTTATTATGTTCAACATAATAAACCAAGCCAAGCACAGGAAGCAGCTCTTTCAGTAGTTTAGTTGGAATAGGGTCCAGTATGCAGCTTGAAGGTTTAGAGGCCATGATTATTTTCATCATTGTGTCAAGAGATATATTACTAAAACACTTGAGCGTCACTCTTGATCCTAGGTCCTGGGAGAGTTGTGCAGACTCAGGACAACTGAGCTTTGAAGGAATACGCAGATTTAAAGAGGAGTCCGTAATTTGCTTTCTAATAATCATAATCTTTTCCTCAAAGAAGTTCATGAATTTATCACTGCTAAAGTGAAAGTCATCCTCTCTTGGGGAATGCTGCTTTTTAGTTAGCTTTGCGACAGTATTAAAAAGGAATTTCGGATTGTTCTTATTTTCCTCAATTAAGTTAGAAAAATAGGATGATCGAGCAGCAGTAAGGGCTCTACGGTACTGCACGGTACCGTCCTTCCAAGCTAGTCGGAAGACTTCCAGTTTGGTGTGGCGCCATTTCCGTTCCAATTTTCTGGAAGCTTGCTTCAGAGCTCGGGTATTTTCTGTGTACCAGGGAGCTAGTTTCTTATGAGACATTTTTTTTAGTTTTTAGGGGTGCAACTGCATCTAGGGTATTGTGCAAGGTTAAATTGAGTTCCTCAGTTAGGTGGTTAACTGATTTTTGTCCTCTGGCGTCCTTGGGTAGACAGAGGGAATCTGGAAGGACATCAAGGAATCTTTGTGTAGTCTGTGAATTTATAGCACGACTTTTGATGTTCCTTGGTTGGGGTCTTATTATTATTTGTTGCAATTGCAAACGTAATAAAATGGTGGTCCGATAGTCCAGGATTATGAGGAAAAACATTAAGATCCACAACATTTATTCCATGGGACAAAACTAGGTCCAGCATATGACTGTGACAGTGAGTGGGTCTAGTAACCAAAAGGTTGCAAGTTCAAATCCCCGAGCTGACAAGGTACAAATCTGTCATTCTGCCCCTGAACAGGCAGTTAACCCACTGTTCCTAGGCCATCATTGAAAATAAGAGTTTGTTCTTAACTGATTGCAGGCAATCTCAACTCTGTGCGTTGCAAGGAAGACCTCCGCCCTCATGTGGTACCCTTCCTGCAGGCTCATCCTAACATGACCCTCCAGCATGACAATTCCACCAGCCATACTACTCATTCTGTGTGTGATTTCCTGCAAGACAGGAATGTCAGTGTTCTGCATGGCCAGCGAACATTCCCCCCAGAAATGTCTGAGAACTTAAAGGTGCCTTGGTGGAAGAGTGGGGTATCATCTCACAGCAAGAACTGGCAAATCTGGTGCAGTCCATGAGGAGGAGATGCACTGCAGTACTTAATGCAGCTGGTGGCCACACCTGATACTGACTGTTACTTTTTTTCAAGGACACATTATTCCATTTCTGTTAGTCACATGTCTGTGGAACTTGTTCAGTTTATGTCTCAGTTGTTGAATCTTATGTTCATTCAAATATTTAAACATTTGCTGAAAACGCAGTTGACAGTGAGAGGACGTTTATTTTTTTGCTGAGTTTATACTCTACAGTTTGAAATGTAGCTTTACTATTCTTTTGTATGTATTTAACACCACTGCTTAGGGAGTGGATCTTCCAGGATGTGCTGCATGTGGACAGGAAGAGAGGCTCTCTGGTCTTTGGAACCTTCTACACCATCCTGAGAAATGAAATCCTTAGTAAGTACTCCATAGTGAAAGTTGGTATAAAATATTATGGGACACAAGCAATTTTTTGGGAGAGTAACTCATCGATTCAATGTCATGCAGTGCTCTGAGGAGAATTTCATTATTTATACCATACCTTTCCCCCAAAAAAATATTTTTGGTCGCAAATCTCATTAAAATATTGGTTGTTACATTGTTACAAACATTATTGTATGTCAACATTGTGCACAAACACCTCATGTCTGTGTCCCATAGGTTTTATATTCTTTACTTGTGCATTTGTATTCCATTATTTCTATTCTGGCTTGTCTGACAATTTGTTCATTTTACAGAGATCTGATCCTGAGCTAGCCTGAGGACTCACACTAAATTCTTCAGCTGCTCTGTCGTTCACTACATACTTTAGTCTGAGACTGCCATCATTGAAGTTGTTTGTGGTGATGAGGGGCACTAAGGGTGTTGTATAAAATAAAGTTATCAGCGATTGGATTGTCTTTAATCAATCAGATTATTCAAGCCAATAAAATATATTCTAACCGCAGTTTTAATCCAGTGTGCTCTGGCCCAACCCATCGGTTGCTGGACCAATCAGATAGACCCAGATGCGTTTGCATTCGGTGGTGAATGTTTGGAGAGGTACTCAGATCCAGACTCATTGCGGAGAAAAACTGACATCCGTGGGCGTGGCGTAGGGTTTGGCAGGAGCAAGTAGTCTTGATAGCCAGGAAAAGCATGAGCACCAGTAGAATGTGAGAGTAGGTGAAGCCAGTATTTTGTGGTTGCAGGTTACTTTAAATGACGATATAAACCATTACATAATCGCTGCGCTGCATACAGCCCTATTACCAATGTGATTATGAAAGGGGGCTTGTGATGGAAGAGACCCCACTTTAAATCTTTGTCATACTTCATACTATTATTATTTGGAAGGCTACTCCTCTTACACCTTTTAATTAAGATAGACACGTCATTCAAACTTGAAATGTGCAGCGAGGTTAGGACCAGTGTGCTTGCATAGAACTCTTGATATATGTTTTACTTTTTAATTTAACCTTTATTTAAATGTGCAAGTCCGATAAGAACAAATTCTTATTTACAATGACGGCCTGCACAGGCCAAACCCGGACGACGCTGGGACAATTGTGCGCCGCCCTATTGGACTCCCAATCATGGCCGGTTGTGATTACAACCTGGATTCCAACCAGGGTGTCTGTAGTGACGCCTCTTGCACTGAGCTGCAGTGCCTTTGACCACTGCACCTCTCGGGTGCCCCTTTTGTACTTTTTAAACTACTAAGCTTTTAGGCCTTTATTCACTTTCTTAGTTTTTATTCAACATTCTAAAGGTCCTATTGTGACATCAACTCCCAGACTTCCAACATCCATTCACGGTGAACAATGCAACTTTTAACACAAATCGGCAACTTTGACCACATTTCCAGCACTTTAGATAAAAACCTAGAGGGTATGACATTGAGGTCTACTTCTCTGGTATTTAAATCTGGAATCAGAACATAATTATCTACTACCAATCAAAAGATACAGCTGTTTGTCTCATCCTTCAGCAGCCCAAACTGAGTTGTTGCTATGGATACCAATGCATTTCAATTGCAGAAAAATGGGCCATAGAAGAGAATGGACAAAAAAAAATGTTTTTTTTTGGTTTAGACCTCCTCTTTCACCATTTTAAGCTATCAACTCCAAACCAACGTTGACAGGTTCGGTCTGACCATACTTAGATTGCTTGTCAAAATATTTTTTTATTCTTATATATACTTTTTTTAACCATAACCATTTACAATTTGCATAAATTAACATCGGTTTGAATGAGGACCATAGGAATACAGAGGTAGCTATTGAAAACGGTCTAGCTCCTTGGCCAATTAAACTACCAGACCAACATTAAAATGTTCAGGCTATCCTAATTTTAAATTATTTTAAACTGTTATTGACTATAACTATATCAATTTGCAGAAATTAGCATAAAATAACTCACCAACAGTAAACTCTTGAAACGTTCAAGATAGACCAAACCAACTTTGACATGTTCAGGCCATTGTAACTTGAAATGATTTAAAACATGTAACTATAACTATATAAATAGTTAACTTTTTATACTACTTCCACTACCACAAAATACTTTTAGAGCTAAAGCAAGCCCCACAACTTTACTTAATGTAAAGTTAGCAATGTTTTTTATTTTTATTTACAATATTCTAATTTGTAAAAACAAAGAATGAAATGTTGTTAGCTAGGAATCCCATTGGCTATTTATCCATTATATTTACAGATTAACATGTGTGCTTTCTCAGTGCGGTGCTTCAGTTCGTTTTGAGACTACTAAACCTTAGCCTACTCTTTTATTTACTTATTTTTAACAGAATAAATATATTTATTCTCTTTAAATTCAGGTTGTTGCGGATTCTATATTTTTGTATTTGAACTTAATAGTGAAATCATTTTTGGAGGACAAGGAAGGCGGATTTTCAAAACATTCGATTCATTTTAGTAGCACCAACAACATGATAGAGCCGCGGGTGGCAACGTTGAAAGGTAGAACTAACAAGTCGTGTGTGTAACCATTTTTTTAATTTAAAAAAACAACCTTTATTTTGAAAAACAATTCAGGAAGTAGCCCTAGTTTTGTTTCCGGAATTCATTTCTGTGTGTGTAGTCTACCGTCTACATTGTGAACTTTGATTTCTCAAAACATTGACTGAATACTGCAAATTACTAAAACATAATTGTTAAATATTTACATAGTTCCAAGGACATGTGCGATAGCGTCGCCTTTCATGCTCAGCTAGCTTCAATAATTGAGGTTTTGGCGAATGCAGCCGTTGCCGAAATCTGTAAACTTGTAGATGATGACCATGCTGCCTTACGTATGGAAATTTCCCATAGTCAGAAAGAAATTGATAACCTGCGGAGGAAGTTGCTTTTGACAAAATACCAGAGTTCTCAACGGGGCACAGAGAAATTCGTAAACCTTCGACGCACAGTTCACAGGCGCGACACCGATCTTGTTGCCCGAGCAAGAGCGAGCTTCGTTGGAAAGTCATCAGGCAGACATGGATATTGTAGGTTTTTTACCTTATTGAAACACGTTCAAAATCATTTGTAATGTAGAATATACAACGTTTATGATGGTTAATTTTTTTCTGGTGCAGTGGAGAATCGTTTTTCCAACAATGAAGGGGACAACTTCACAAAGGATGTCACGAACTGGAAAGGCGCAAGACGCACAGCTAAAGACCAGGATGGGAGCATGCAGGTCAGTTGTCATAGACATGGTAAAATTGATGATTTGTTTTCTCATTTCAAATGGTTTCGGATATTTTTCTAATCAAATGTTTCTGATGAATACAAAACAGATGGCAGATATGCAAGAGTCACCTCTTATCAAAATGGAGAACCTTGGCTCAAGCAGAACAGAAGGTCATTTTATGCAACTAATCAAATCTATGCCATTTACACATTGTTGAGTAAAGCCTTTATTGCAGTATTTGATAAACTTCTTAGTCATTACCAATAACTAATAAATAAGGCAAAAAATAATCCGTCTTCACTACAGGAAGCTGATGCTGTGCTTTACGTTGACCCATTTCAGAGATTGTCCAACTGGTCAGTGAGAGCAGTGAGAAGATCATTGTGGCAGAACCAGGTTCTTCATCATCTACTGAACCCACAGACCTTCTGGACCAGCAGGGCAACAGACACAGAGCTCCAGACACCTCACTCAATATAGAACCTGAAAACCAGACGTTCCAGCATCCAGCGTCACAATACAGCAGAGCAAGACAGGACCATCAGGTTGCTGAGGGTGTGACCTGGGAAACTGACCATCAACCCATAGAATACAGCCTGTCCCAATGGACAGAGAACCAAGAGACTGACAACCCAACTGTGAATGCTCCTCACAATGCAGGGCCAGACTCCAAGAGGCTGTCTGGACATCCAGAGAGGAGAGGGGTGGCTGGTAACTCTGGGGTCTGCATGTCTGCTTCAGGCTCTCTGGACTGGGTGCCTGATGTGGTGATGGTGGACTCAGTTCCCATTAAAGTGGAGGCAGATATGAGTTCAGAATGGAGCATAACTGGCCAAGAGGTGACATCTGGAGAGGTCTGTTCAGACGGCAGGCAACTTGTGGACAACAGAGGAAGAAGGGGAATGGAGTCTGGACAGACAAAGTGTCCCCCTGACACTGAAAACACAGAGCAAGGGACAACTGTAGGATCAATGTCCAAGATGTCAGATTTCAACAGACTGTCCTCCCTAAACAGCTTTTCATCCCCAAGTGTTACTCTCCACCAGGTTCCCCAAAGAGGGAAGCCAGCCCCCTTCCTGAATTTCAACAGAGGCTACAATTTTTCATCGAAAGGCAAAGAAAAGCAGGCGCAACAGCTAACATCTCACTCGCCCAAGAGGCAACTCCGGTGCAGCCTCTGTGGAAAGCTCTTCCCTCAGCCGGCGCAACTGCGGAGTCATATGCGGGTCCATACGGGGGAGAAACCATACGGCTGCAGCCACTGCACCAAGCGCTTCTCCCACAGGCACCAGCTGAAGATGCATGAGAGAGTCCACACCGGAGAGAAACCATTTCACTGTGTCTACTGCGGGAAGTGCTTCACCCAGTCTAGTCACATGAAGAGGCACCTCCTCGTCCACACTGGTGGCAGGCCACAGGACATTGTGCTGCCCTGAGTGTTCCAGGGTGAAATTTCCCCTTGGTACAGATCTTGGATCAGCTTCCTCGCTCTCCAATCCTAACCTTAACCATTAGTAGGAAAACATCTAAAACTGACCCAAGATCAGTGTGTAGGGGCAACTTCAAACTACTCCGCCTGGTGTAATTATAGGCAAGGCCAGGAGTTTTTCCTCACCACATGACCAGACCAGGGAAAAACTCCTGGCCCTAGTTGTAAGGGGAATGGCTCAACACTACTGTGTTTTAATATGCATACTGGGTCTTTGTGTTTTTAACAGTTTGGATAGTTACCACATTGAACACGACCCTCTGTGTGTAGTGGTAGTGTTTTCAGGTCAGCTGTCTTGATGCTTGGTCCAGAGTGGATTGATAATGTATAAGTTATTACAGTTGAAGATTTTAAACATCCTTATGATTTGTATTGGTGCAGTGGTGAACCAAAGAACAGTAATTAACAATTCAGGAAGCTCTGGACAGGTGTCTGGATGAGCTAGGCCTGTTGGTGGTCGAGAACGCATTGCTCGGCTCATCTCGTACCTGGGCATAGGGAGGAGGAGGGTGCAGGGAAGAGTGTGACGATGACTGTCACTTTCGGGACATCGACATGGCAGAAGAGAAGAGCCACAGGTTCCCTGGGTGCCAGCACACTCCTGGCCCTTGAAACAGATCTGGCGACCCAGCACGTGCAAGGCGAGAGTGCTGACCTGGAATGGTAGGCTGTCAATGGTTGACTTTATAGAGGGTTTATTATGGTTAGATTTATCGGCGGCTTTATAGACCTATCTTGATATCACTTTACACTTTCCATAATATTCAGCCTAGGAAAAACTATTCAAAGTGGCAATTTGTTTTTGAGTCCCAGAATTAGAATTAATAGAATTATAGAATCCATTCAATCAGAATTCTCTCTTGATTTATTCTTTTCCATCCTGATGTGTTTCGAGTAAGCTAAACCAGTTAGGATGTGCACCAGTACTCTCGAACTAAGCTACTCACGCACCTCTTCTTTATTCCCAGAATCCCCAGAGGTACCATGGTCTGGGGAAACCTCATCTCCTGGAGGTAAGTATCAGTACCTGTTGGTTTATCTAACCTAGAACAGGCAGAACATCACCTTCCTACTTTCATAATATCAGATTTGAAACCGTTCACTCATTGTTTTTGATTATCCATACATGATGCTAATGATTTTTTTTGTGATAAATTCATACGATAGATTAATATAAATGTCTTCTAGACTTGGGCATGCAGCTTAGGTGACTTTCCTCTCTCTCTCTCTCTCTCTATATATATATATATATATAACATACATACCACTGCTTAGCGGCCAAACTGATTGTTCCGGACTAGCACCTGATCTATGTACAGATACAATATGGAAACCACTGAATTAACTTTCTTTGCAGCTTCCTCTGGAGTCGCTGGTGTGGATCTTCTGGGATATGCTGCGTGTGGACGGGAAGAGAGGTTGCTGGAACCTGTCTTTGGTAGCGGAACATCAAGGCAAAGAGTGGCTGCTTTGAAGAATATAAAATATATTTTATATTAACTCTTTTTTTAAATTACTACATGATTCCATATGTTAATTCATAGTTTTGATGTCTTCACTATTATTCTACAATGTAAAAAATAGTCAAAATAAAGAAAAACCCTTGAATGAGTTGGTGTGTCCAAACTTTTGACTGGTACTGTATATACTTTTTAAAACTATAACCAATAAAATGTTTCATAAATGAACATGGGTTTAGATGAAAACTATAGGAATACAGAGGTAGATATTCAAAACAGTCTGGCACCTTGGCCAATTAAGCTACAAGACCAAACTTTAAAACATTTGGGCTATCCTACCCTTAAAATTCTTTAAAACTGATAGACTATAACTACATTTGCATAAAATTCTCTGTAAAAGTAACTATTGAACTGTTCCAAGTTAGAGACACCAAACCAATTTTCACATGTTGAGGCCATCCTAACTAAAAAAATATTTAAAACATTTAAAAACTATAACTACAAATGTGCATAAATTAGCATATCTTAAAAGCGTACAGCTGTTGTCGTGGTTTAGAGTGACGAAAAGTAGCTAGCTAACAGCTCTCTTGTCTCGTCATTGAGCAGCCCAAATGTAGCTGTTGCTATGGGTACTCACACATGCAGAGGAGAGCATGGGGCAGTGCAGGAAGCAAGGGAAAAACCGAGATTAGCTACTGATACTAATTGAGGAAGTTACTGTGTTTCTAATTTTGTGTTGAGAAATCGGGCTACGATAGGGTAGGGCCTGAGCGTCACCAGTATGGGTAGGGCTCGGCCTAAAATGTCATGCCTCTGCTTTTCTTTTCATTCAAATAGTTCAACTACCACTAAAATACCTTAAAATAGATGTCATCACTAGATGTACCATCATATTTCCCTCCCCAAATAATAGCCTAAATGTTTCTAATTCCTTATGAGTTCCTCCCTTCCACCACAACAGCAAGTCTTCATATTCAGAAAGCATTTTCTATCTCACTTTGAACAACAGACCTATGAATACTCTACTGTTTGATCATTACATCATCATTAAACTAAAATCAAACATTATTGACATTTTTACCAAATGCATCTATTTATCTGAAACCCCCAGCATGGATTGAGTTGCTTTGCTTTCCTACGAGTGTTGTCTACATAATCCAGCCTTTTATTACCATCGTCTGACAGATCTATGTCTTCTTTCAGTTTTCACACTCAACTGTAGTTTAGACATTGTGATCTTACTGCCCTACAATCCAAAGCAATATGGTTGATATAGTAGTCTGTCAAAGTAATCAGACCAATAACTTTGACTACAGTGCATTCAGAAAGTATTCAGACCCCTTCCCTTTTTCCACATTATGTTACGTTACAGCCTTATTCTAAACCTGATTCAATAATTATTTTTTTCCATCTACACACTACACTATAATGACAAAGTGAAAACAGGATTTTAGAAATATTTGCAAATGTATAACACATTTTAAAAAATACCTTATTTACATAAGTAATCAGACCCTTTGCTATGAGACTAGAAATTGAGCTCAGTTGCACCCTGTTTCCATTGATTCTCGATATGTTTCTACAACTTGATTGTAGTCCACCTGTGGTAAATTCAATTGATTGGACATGATTTGGAAAGGCACACACCTGTCTATAAGGTCCCACAGTTGACAGTGCATGTCAGAGCAAAAACCAAGCCATGAGGTTGAAGGAATTGTGTCGAGGCACAGATCTGGGGAAAGGTACCAAAAAATGTCTGCAGCACTGTGAAGGTCCACAAAAACACAGTGACCCCCATCATACTTAAATTGAAATAGTTTAGAACCACCAAGACTCTTCTTCTTGGTTGCCCGGCAAAACTGAGCAATCGGGGGAGAAGGGCCTTGGTCAGGGAGGTGACCAAGAGCCGGATGGGCACTCTAACAGAGCTCTAGAGTTCCTCTGTGGAGATGGGAGTACCATCCAGAAGTACAACCATCTCTGCAGCACTCCACCAATCAGGTCTTTAGGGTACAGTGGACAGACATAAGCCACTTCTCAGTAAAATGCACATGATAGCCCGCTTGGAGTTAACCAAAAGGCACCTAAAGTCTCTTAGACCATGAGAAACAACATTATCTGGTCTGATGAAACCAAGATTGAACTCTTTGTCCTGAATGCCAAGTGTCACGTCTGGAGGAAACCTGGCACCCTCCCTACGGTGAAGCATGGTGGTGGCAGCATCATGCATTGGGGAAGTTTTTCAGTGGCAGAGACTGTGAGACTAGTCTGGATCGAGGGAAAGCTGAATGGAGCAAAGTAGAGAGGTCCTTGATGAAAACCGGCTCCAGAGCGCTCAGGACCTCAGACTGAGGGTGAAGGTTCAGCTTCCAACAGGACAATGACTCTAAGCACACAGCCAAGACAACGCAGGAGTGGCTATGGGAGCAGTCTCTGAATGTCCTTGAGTGGCCCAGCCAGAGCCCGGACTTGAACCCGATCGATCTCTGAAGAGACTTGAAAATAGCTGTGCAGTGACGCTCCCCATCCAACCTGACAGAGCTTGAGAGGATCTGCAGAGAAGAATGGGAGAAACTCTCCAAATACAGGTGTGCCAAGCTTGTAGCGTCATACCCAAGAAGACTCGAGGCTGTAATCACTGCCATAGGTGCTTCAATAAAGTACTGAGTGATGGTCTGAATACTTATGTAAATGTCATATTTCAGTTTTATTCATTATTTTTTTTGCAACATTTTCTAAAAACCAGTTTTTTCTTTGTCATTATGGGGTATTGTGTGTAGATTGAGGGGGGCAGGGGACTATTTAATCCATTGTAGAATAAGGCTGTAAAGTAACAGAATGTGATAAAAGTCAAGGGGTCTGAATACTTTCCGAAAGCACTATTTAAAGTAAATGCTTTGCTTTAAATAGTAAAGTAAAACTGGTTCAACTTCTTCCACTTTAAGGAGCTAAAGCAAGCCCCAGAACTTTACTTCATGTAAAGTTACCATCTAGTTAGTAATTTCTTTATACAGATTTGTAATTGATTAAAAAAAAAATATATATATATATATATATATATAGTCAGATTTTTATTTCTACTGTTACATTGTTCAGAATTAGAATGCATTCTCAGTGCGGTGCTTCAGTTAGTTTGGAGACTACTAACCCTTAGCTTTCTCTCTTGATTGACTTATTTTTAACTGAAGGAATACATTTATTCCTTTTAAATTCAGGTTGTATGCTGAGTCTGTATTTTTTTTACTTTAACTTATTAGTAAAATTGTTGAAGGACGACGTGTGCTTGTTATATTTTTATTCACTTAATTGAAAGGCAAATTATAATTTTTTTACAATTTCATTCCTTTTAATAGCAGCAACAATATGATACAGCAGCAGGTGGCAATGTTGGAAGTTTGAACTAAGGTAAATCGTGTGTGTGTGTGTGTGTGTGTGTGTGTGTGTGTGTGTGTGTGTGTGTGTGTGTGTGTGTGTGTGTGTGTGTGTGTGTGTGTGTGTGTGTGTGTGTGTGTGTGTGTGTGTGTGTGTGTGTAACCAACCTTTATTTTGAAAAGCAAACTTTTTTTATTTTGAAGAACGATCCAGGAAGTAGCAGAACAAAAACAACTACAATTGTGTTCAATGCTCTATGGTGTGAACTGTGTAGTCTGAAGACGTTGACTTTACACTGCAATGCAAATTACTATAACATAAGTGTTTAACATAAACATAGTGCTAAGGACATGTCCAATACTGTCGCATTTCATGCTCAGCTAGCCTCCATCGTCGAGGTATTGGCGAATGCAGCCGTTGCCGAAATCTGCAAACTTGTAGATGACGGCCATGCTGCTTTACGTTTGGAAATTTCCCATAGCCAGAAAGAAATTGAGAACTTGCGGAGGAAGCTGGTTTTGACAAAATGTCAGACTTCTCGACGGAGCGCAGAGAGATTTGGAGCCCTGCGACGCACAGTTCACAGGCACGTGGACACTAATCATGTTGCCCGGGGAAGAGGGAGCTTTGTAGTGAAGTCGACAGGCAGAATTGGATATTGTAGGTTTTTTACCTTATTTAAACACTTTCAAAAAGAATGGTTAGTAATGTAGAATCTATAACGTTTATGAGGGTTTCTCTTGTTTGGTGCAGTGAAGAATCGTTTTGACGACATTGAAGAGGGCAACTTCATGCAGGATGTCACTACCTGGAAAGACGCAGGACGCACAGCGACAGACCATAATGGGGGCATGCAGGTCAGTTGTCATAGACATGGTCAAATGTATTATTGTTTAATCATATTTCAAGTGCTGTTGTGGATATGTTATTAATAAAAGGTTTCTGATGAATACAAAACACAGATGGCAGATATGCAAGAGGAAACTTGTGTCAAAATGGAGAACCTTGACACCAGTACAATGGAAGGTATTTGTTGTTGTTGAAACTAATCCAACCCTATGCAATTTACATGTTAAGTAAAGTTGTCCATGTTTATTTCAGTATTTTATTAACTTCTTGGTCATAACTCATAATTAATAAATAAGGCAAAGAAGAATCAGCCTCCACTACAGGAAGCTGATGCTGTGCTTTACTTTTCCCCATTTCAGAGATTGTCCAACCAGTCAGTGAGAGCAGTGAGAAGATCATTGTGGCAGAACCAGGTTCTTCATCCTCTACTGAACCCACAGACCTTCTGGACCAGCAGGGCAACAGACACCGAGCTCCAGACACCTCACTCAATATAGAACCTGAAAACCAGACGTTCCAGCATCCAGCATCACAATACAGCAGAGCAAGACAGGACCATCAGGTTGCTGAGGGTGTGACCTGGGAAACTGACCATCAACCCATAGAATACAGCCTGTCCCAATGGACAGAGGACCAAGAGACTGACAACCCAACTTTGAATGCTCCTCATAATGCAGGGCCAGACTCCAAGAGGCTGTCTGGACATCCAGAGAGGAGAGGGGTGCCAGGTAACTCGGGGGTCTGCATGTCTGCTTCAGGCTCTCTGGACTGGCTGCCTGATGTGGTGATGGTGGACTCAGTTCCCATTAAAGTGGAGGCAGATATGAGTTCAGAATGGAGCATAACTGGCCAAGAGTTGACATCTGGAGAGGTTTGTTCAGACAGCAGGCAGCTTGTGGACAACAGAGGAAGAGGGGGAATGGAGTTTGGACAGACAACATGTCCCCCTGACACTCAACATGTAGAGCAAGGGAGAACTGTAGGACCAAGGTCCAAGTTTCCAGATATCAATGGACTGTCCAACCGAAACAGCTCTTCATCCCCAAGGGTTACTCTCCAACAGGTTCCCCAAAGAGGGAAGCCAGCCCCCTTCCCGAATTTCAACAGAGGCTCCACTTCTTCATCGAAAGGCATAGAAAAGCAGCCGCAACAGCTGACGTCTCAATCCAGCAAGAGATATCTCCGGTGCAGCCTCTGCGGGAAGCCCTTCCCCCAGGCGTACCTAAGCAGGCACATGCGGGTCCATACGGGGGAGAAACCGTACGGCTGCAGCCACTGCACCAAGCGCTTCTCCCACAGCCACCAGCTGAAGAGGCATGAGAGGGTGCACACCGGAGAGAAACCGTTTCAATGTGTCTACTGTGGGAAGTGCTTCACCCAGTCCTGTCACATGAAGAAGCACCTCCTCGTCCACACTGGCGGCAGGCCACAGGACGTTGTGCTGCCCTAAGTGTTCCAGGCTATAGTTCAGACTAGATACAGATCTAGGATCAGCTTCCTCTCCCACAATCTTAACCTTGACCATTAGTGGATTTTTAAAATTCTTTAAACTGACCCAACATCAGCATCTAAGGGCAACTTCACACTACTCCTCCCAGTGTAATGATAGGCAGGGCCTGGAGTTTTTCCTCACCAGGTGACCAGGCCAGGGAAAAACTCCTGGCCCTAGTTGTAAATGGAATGTCTCAACACTACTGTGGTTTATATATGAACACTGGGTCCATGTGTTTTTCACTTTGAATGGTTTCCTCATTGAACGCTTCCCTCAGGTGATTCCAACCTGCGGCCTTTGTTATTGGCTCAACACTCTTAACCGCTTGGCTACATCCTTATGAATTTGTATTTGTGCAGTGGGGAACCAAAGTACAATAATTAAGACTACATTTCCATTAACCTGTCAATAAGACAGATTCCCTATCAGACTGATAGACTGTAACGATGTAGATAGATTTCATATCATTGTGAACAGAGTTCCCGAAGCACTGGACAGGTGCCTGGGCGAGCAAGGCCTGTTGGTGGTTGAGAGTTTGTTGCTCGTCTCTGTTCGTACTTGGACACCGGGATGAGGAGGAGGAAGGCACAGGGTTCCCAGACGCCAGCACACTCCTTGCCCTGGAAACGAACCTGGCGTCCCAGCAGTTACAAGGAGAGAGAGAGTGCTGACAGGAATGGTAAGCTGTCAATATTTGTCGTTTATACAGGGTTTAACATGGTTGGATTTCTAGAGTTCGATAAAGCCATCTTGATACCCTTCCCATCATATTCTGCCTAGGAAAACACTTTTCTATTCACCGTTGCTGAGATATTTAGTCCCATAATTAGAATCCATAGAATGATCCTTTGGAGGATGGATTTTTGGGATATATTTGACATATGTATCCTAAAGCGTAATTAATTTAAGTTTGAATATTTATGACATTTTGGCCTGACCCAGTACTACTTTTTAAGACTCCACGCTTCAGTTGTAGGTGCTACAAAGCAACATTTAGTGTCATATACAACTTTATCACTTGCTCTGTATTTTGATTAGTATTTTGATTGCAATAACACATTTCTTGCATATTTATAAATGAATATTAAAAGTGTATATATATTTTTTTTTATTAGGCTTTAAACCTTTTTTTTTTACAAACATTGTCAAACATAATGTACAATTCAATTCAAAGTTCTGCTAGCTTTAAAGTTATGGCTTCTTTTACAGAAATACTTTGGCATAGTTAACAATGTAACCAATCACAGCCCTCCTTTTAAGTGTCATTGCACATCCTGCAAATCAACAGCAGAGGTGACTATTTTGAATCCATTTTCACATTCACTCTGTTGGTAATGCTTAAAAATGTGTTTATTACTCTAAAAGTAGCAGAGATTCCACTCTGTATCTTTGATATGCCCATAGTGTATTATGTCCAATAATATATTGAAAAATTTGCCAAATCAAAAGTGGGATCTTTTCACTTCACGTTGATATTTTTCTATATTCCGAAATGTATGTAAGAAATGTTATTGAAATCAAAATACATATGACAGAGCAAGCAATTTAGCTTCATATGACACCATGTATTGGCATGTAGCACCTACAGATGAAACAATATGGAGTCTTACAGGAGTCCTGGGTAATGTCAAATTCGAACTAATAGTTAGTTATTTCTAAATCATGCTTTAAGACACTGTTAAATATATATATATATATATATCTCCTCAGCAAAAAAAGAAATGTCCTCTCACTGTCAACTGCTTTTACAGCAATCTTAACATGTATAAATATTTGTATGAACATAAGATTCAACAACTGAGACATAAACGGAACATGTGACTAACAGAAATGGAATAATGTGTCCCTGAACAAAGGGGGGTCAAAAGCAACAGTCAGTATCTGGTGTGGCCACCAGCTGCATGAACTACTGCAGTGCATCTCCTCCTCATGGACTGCACCCGATTTGCTAGTTCTTGCTGTGCGATGTTACCCACTCTTCCACCAAGGCACCTGCAAGTTCTCAGACATTTCTGGGGGGGAATGGCCCTAGCACTCACCCTCCGATCCAACAGGTCACAGACATGCTCAATGGCTCTTTGCTGGCCATGGCAGAACACTGACATTCGTGTCTTGCAGAAAATCATGCACAGAACGAACGAGCAGTATGGCTGGTGGCATTGTCATGCTGGAGGGTCATGTCAGGATGAGCCTGCAGGAAGGGTACCACATGAGGGAGGAGGATGTTTTCCCTGTAAAGCACAGCGTTGAGATGGCCTGCAATGACAACAAGCTCAGTCCGATGATGCTGTGACACACCGCCCCAGACCATGACGGACCCTCCACCTCCAAATCGATCCCACTCCAGAGTACAGGCCTCGGTGTAACGCTCATTCCTTCAACGATAAATGCGAATTCCGACCATCACCCCATGTCAGACAAAACCGCGACTCGGATGGGTTTGTGCCCATAGGCAACGTTGTTGCCGGTGATGTCTGGTGAGGACCTGCCTTACAACAGGCCTACAAGCCCTCAGTCCAGCCTCTCTCAGCCAATTGCGGACAGTCTGAGCACTGATGGAGGGATTGTGCGTTCCTGGTTTAACTCTGGCAGTTGTTGTTGCCATCCTGTACCTGTCCCGCAGGTGTGACGTTCCGATGTACCAATCCTGTGCAGGTGTTGTTACACGTGATCTGCCACTGCGAGGACGATCAGCTGTCCATCCTGTCTCCCTGTAGAGCTGTCTTAGGCGTCTCACAGTACGGACATTGCAATTTATTGCCCTGGCCACATCTGCAATCCTCATGCCTCCTTGCAGCACGCCTAAGGCTCGTTCACAAAGTTGAGCAGGGACCCTGGATATCTTTCTTTTGGTGTTTTTCAGAGTCAGTAGAAATGCCTCTTTTTTAGTATCTTAAGTTTTCATAACTGTGACCTTAATTGTCTACCGTCTGTAAGCTGGTAGTGTCTTAACGACCGTTCCACAGGTGCATGTTCATTAATTGTTTATAGTTCATTGAACAAGCATGGGAAACAGTGTTTAAGCCCTTTACAATGAAGATCTATGAAGTTATTTGGATTTTTATGAATTCTCTTTGAAAGACGGGGTCCTGAAAAAGGGATGTTTCTTTTATTGCGGAGTTATTTATATATCTCAATAAACAATCCTGTTGTGTGTGGAGGGGAAGTGAGGCAGCTGGAACCTGTCTCTGGTCTCCCGAACCTTCAATTCAATGCTGACAAATTATGTTTTCAGGAAGTACTCCACAGGGAAGGTTAGTATGCTTTGAGGACAGTTTCATGAACCATGTTTCCCCAACAATCTTTCCAGATAAAGGAACGTCTTGAATCTCATTCTGTGATTGGTTGTTACATCATTGTATGTCAACACTGTGTGCAAACACCTCAAAAAGGGTCTGTGTCCCATAGACTTACAATTCTTTACTTGTGCATTCATATTCCATGTATTCCATTCTGGTTTGTCTGACAATCTTTTGTCCTGTTCTGTGTTTCTTTTCCAGAGATCTGATCCTGATCCCAAGTAGTTACTGAAAGGAGAAGCCAGCACATTGTGGTTACAGGTCACTGTGAAGGACAACATGTTATTTAGGTGTTTAGCTATTACTCAAGACTATCAGAAATCCCTTTGGCTATTTATATACAGTACCAGTCAAAAGTTTGGACACACCTACTCATTCCCAAGTGGGCTCCAGAGTGACGCAGCGGTCTTAGGCACTGTGTCTCAGTGCTAGAGGTGTCACTACAGACTCTGGTTCGATTCCAGGCTGTGTCACAACCGGCCGTGATTGGGAGTCCCATAGGGCTGCTCACAATTGGCCCAGCGTATTCTGGGTAAGGGTTTGGTAAGGGTAGGCTGTCATTGTAAATAAGAATTTGTTTTTAACTGACTTGCCTAGTTAAATAAAGGTTAAAAAAAATACTTTGAAAGTTTCTTCAAGGTGCAGTCGCAAAAACCATCAAGCGCTATGATGAAACTGGCTCTCATGAGGACCACGACAGGAAAGGAAGACCCAGAGGTTACCTCTGCTGCAGAGGATACGTTCATTAGAGTTAACTGCACCTCAGATTGCAGCCCAGAATAAATGCTTCAGAGTTCGAAACATCTCAACATCAACTGTTCAGAGGAGACTGAATCAGGCCTTCATGGTCGATTTGCTGAAAAGAAGCCACTACTAAAAGACACCAATGAGAAGAAGAGACTTGCTTGGGCCAAGAAACACGAGCAATGGACATGACTGGGGGGGGGGGAGTCTGTGCTTTGCTCTGAGTCCAAATGTGAGATTTTTTGTGAGATGCAGAGTAGGTGAACGGATGATCGCCGTATGTGTGGTTCCCACTGTGAAGCATGGAGAAGGAAGTGTGATGGTGTGGGGGTGCTTTGGTGGTGACACTGTCTGTGATTTATTTAGAATTCAAGACACACTTAACCAGCATGGCTACCACAGCATTCTGCAGCGATATGCCAGTCCCAATAAGTGCAAACGAGATGGGATATAATTTGTTTTTCAACAGGACAATGACCCAACACACCTCCAGGCTGTGTGAAGGCTATTTGACGAAGAAGGATAGTGATAGTGCATCAGATGACCTGGCCTCCACAACCCAATTGAGATGGTTTGGGATAAGTGCCCAGCATATGTGGGAACTCCTTCAAGACGGTTGGAAAAGCATTCCTCATGAAGCTGGTTAAGAGAATGCCGAAGAGTGTGCAAAGCTGTCAAAGCAAAGGGTGGCTACTTTTAAGAATGTAGAATCTAAAATATATTTTGATTTGTTTAACACTTTTTTGGTTACTACATGATTCCATATGTGTTATTTCATAGTTTTGATGTCTTCACTATTATTCTACAATGTAGAAAATAGTACAAATAATGAAAACCCCTGGAATGAGTAGATGGGTCCAAACTATTGACTGGTACTGTATTCTGTATTACATTTCAAATATATATTTTTCTACTGTTACATTGTTTAGAATTAGAGTGCATTCTCATTGTGTGCTTCAGTTAACCCGTAGCCTACTCTTTGATTTACTAAGTTTTAACTGCCAGAACTTATTCGTTTTAGGTTGTATGCCTATTCTGTTTTTTGTGTAGAACTAAATAGTAAAATAATCATTTTTGGAGGACAAAGTGTGTGTTTGATTAAATTCACTACTTCAATGAAAGTCAAAGAAGGCTGATTTAAAAAAATATAATATTCCTTTCAGTAGCAGCTACAATATGCTACAGCAACCGGTAGCAATGTTGGAACTAGCATGCGTCGTGTGTAATCAACCTTTATTTTGAAAAACGATCCAGGAAGTAGGTGACATCTTGTTTCCGGAACAAGAAGAGTTGTGTGAAGAAGCGTACAGTTTATGTTGGAAACAGTGAAGTGTTAAGACGTTGACTGAACAATGCAAATTATTATAACATAAGCGTTTAACATAGAGCCAAGAAGATGTCCGATACTGTAGCCTTTCATGCTCAGCTAGCCTCCATCATTGAGGTTTTGGCAAATGCAGCCGTTGCCGAAATCTGCAAACTTGTAGATGACGGCCATGCTGCCTTACGGTTGGAAATTTCCCATAGTCAGAAAGAAATCGACAACCTGCGGAGGAAGCTGCTTTTGACAAAATTCCAGAATTCTCGACGGAACGCAGATAAATTGGGAATCCTGCGACGCACAGTCCACAGACGCGTGGACACCGATAATTTTACCCGGGCAAGGGCAAGAGAGAACATCGTAGAAAAGCCAACAGACAGACTTGGATATTGTAGGTTTTAAACTTATTTCAAAACGTTAAAATGAATGGGTCATGTGAAATATATGACGTTTGAGCGTTGTTCTTTTCTGGTGCAGTGCAGAATTGTTTTGCCGACAGTGAAGGGAGCAACTTTACGCAGAATGTAGCCAACTGGAGAGACTCAGGACGCACAGCAACAGACCGGGATTGGGGTATGCAGGTCAGTTGTCATAGACATGGTCAAATGTATTTTATTTTCCCATATTTCTAATGGCTTTGGGAATATTTTTATAATAAAATGTTCCTGATGAATACAAAACACAGATGGCAGATATGCAGGAGGCACCTCTTATCAAAATGGAGAACCATGGCACCAGCAGAACAGAAGGTATTTTTGTTAAACGTATCTAATCTATGCACTTTACACTTTGTTGCTTGACCGATCCTTCAAAGTTTATTGCAGTATTGGATTAACTTCTTAGTCATAACTAATAAGGCAAAGAATAATCAGTCTCCACTACAGGAAGCTGATGCTGTGCTTCACTTTTCCCCATTTCAGAGATTGTCCAACTGGCCAGTGAGAGCAGTGAGGAGATCATTGTGGCAGAACCAGGTGCTTCGTCATCTACTGAAACCACAGACCATCTGGACCAGCAGGGCAACCGAGAAAAAGCTCCAGACACCTCACTCAATATAGAACCTGAAAACCAGACGTTCCAGCATCCAGCGTCACAATACAACAGAACAAGACAGGACCATCAGGTTGCTGAGGGTGTGACCTGGGAAACTGACCATCAACCCATAGAATACAGCCTGTCCCAATGGACAGAGAACCAAGAGACTGACAACCCAACTGTGAATGCTCCTCACAATGCAGGGCCAGACTCCAAGAGGCTGTCTGGACATCCAGAGAGGAGAGGGGTGGCTGGTAACTCTGGGGTCTGCATGTCTGCTTCAGGCTCTCTGGACTGGCTGCCTGATGTGGTGATGGTGGACTCAGTTCCCATTAAAGTGGAGGCAGATATGAGTTCAGAATGGAGCATAACTGGCCAAGAGGCGACATCTGGAGAGGTCTGTTCAGAAAGCAGGCAACTTGTGGACAACAGAGGAAGAGAGGGAATGGAGTCTGGACAGACAAAGTGTCCCCCTGACACTCAACATGCAGAGCAAGGGACAACTGTAGGATCAAGGTCCAAGATGTCAGATTTCAATGGACTGTCCACCCGAAACAGATTTTCATCCCCAAGGGTTACTCTCCACCAGGTTCCCCAAAGAGGGAAGCCAGCCCACTTCCTGAATTTCAACAGAGGCTCCACTTCGTCACCGAAAGACATAGAAAAGCAGCCACAACAGCTGACGTCTCACTCGCCCAAGAGGCAACTCCGGTGCAGCCTCTGTGGAAAGCCCTTCCACCAGCCGGCGCACCTGCGGAGTCATATGCGGGTCCATACAGGGGAGAAACCGTACGGCTGCAGCCACTGTACCAAGCGCTTCTCCCACAGCCACCAGCTGAAGATGCATGAGAGGGTGCACACCGGAGAGAAACCGTTTCAATGTATCTACTGTGGGAAGTCCTTCACCCAGTCCGGCAACATGAAGAAGCACCTCCTCGTCCACACTGGTGGCAGGCCACAGGATATTGGGCTGCCCTGAGTGTTCCAGGGTGAAGTGTCCCCTTGGTACAGATCTAGGATCAGCTTCCTCTCCCACAATCTTAACCTTTACCATTAGTAGAAAGAAATGCTAAACTGACCCAACATCAGTGTCTAGGGGCAATTTAACACTACTCTACCAGGTGTAATGAAATGCAGGGCCAGTAGTTTTTCCTCAGAATGTGACCAGACCGGGGGAAAACTCCTGGTCCTAGTTGTAAGGGCTCCACACTCGTGGATTTTCATATGAAAACTGAGTCGATGTGTTTTTAACAGTTTGATTGGTTTCCACATTGAACAGTTCCGGTGTGTAGTGGTAGTTTTTTCAGTTTACTGGCTTGATGCTTGGTCCAGAGTGGCTAGATAATGTATAAGTTATGAAGAAGACCCAATCCCGAGCTAGCCTGATGACTCTCACTAAATTATTCAGCTGCTCTGTCGTTCACAACATACTTTAGCCTGAGACTGCTATCATTGAAGTTGTTTGTGGTGATAAGGGGCACTATGGGTGTTGTACAAAATAAAGTCATTGGTAATTGCATCGTCTCTAACCAATTAAAAATGTCCATGCCAATGATGAATTTTAGAAACATATCTTTAATCACACGTTTTCTGACTCTGGACCAATCAGATGGCCCTGAATGTGTTCGCATTCAGTGAAAGGTCTGTGAGGTACTCCGATCTGGACTCATTGCTCTCAAGAACCTGACGTCCGAGGGAGTGGCGTAGGGTTTGGCCAGAGCAAAGAGTCTTGGTAGCCAAGAAAACCCTGAGCCCCAGTAGTATGTGAAAGTAGAATCCAGTACATTGTGGTTACAGCTTCCTGTGAATGACGACATAAACCATTATATTCTTGCTGTATGATTGCTGCACTGCATACACCCCTATTACCAATGTAATTATTAGTGTGGTTTGCAAAGCGCGAGACCCCACTTTAAATTTGTCATACTTTATATTATTATTATTTGGAAGACTACTCCTCTGACACCGTTGAAGCTAGAAACGCCATTCAAACTTTAAACGTGCAGAGCGGTCAGGACCAATGTGCTTGCATACAACTTTTTATAGCTTTTGTACTTTTTAAACTACTAAGCTTTTTGTCCCTTATTTACTTCCATAGTTTTTATTCAACATTCTAAAGGTCCTATTTTGACATCAACTCCCAGACTTCCAACATCCATATTCATGGTGAATAATACAACTTTTGACACAAATCTACAACTTTGACCACATTTCCAGCACTTTAAATAAAAACCTAGAGGGTATGACATTGAGGTCTACTTCTCTGGTATTTAAATCTGGAATCGGAACATAATTATCTACTACCAATCAAAAGTTACAGCGGTTTGTCTGAGTTTAGAGTGAGGAAAAGCAGCTAACTGAAGTCAGATGTCTCCTCGTTGAAATGCCCAAACGAAGCCATTGCCATGGATACCAATGCATTTCAATGGCAAGAAAGTGCCATGTACTAGAATGGTAACCTTTTTTAATTTATAATCTACATTTACAGTATCTCCTCTTTAACCATTTAAATGATCAACTCCAAACCAACATTGATATGTTCAGACTATTCTAAAATCTAAATTTAGATTGCTTGTCAAAAGATTTGATACTATATATACACGTACAATTGGTAGAAATGAACATGGGGTTTGAATGAGAACCATAGGAATACAGAGGTAGCTATTCAAAATGGTCTTTCTACATGACCAACTTTAAAACATTAAGGCTATCCTAACTTCACTCTTTAAGATCTTTATCAACTACAGATTTGTATAAAGTAACTGCACCGTTCAACCTAGGGACACCAAACCAGCTTTCACATGTTCAGGCTATTCTAAATTCAAATGATTGAACTGGTATCAACTACAAATATATATATTAGCACATCAATCAAAAGTTACAGCTCTTTGTCGGAGTTTAGTGACCAAAAGTAGCTAACTAACGTCAGCTCTCATGTCTCATCATTGAGCCGCCTATGGAGCCAATGCTATAGATACTCAGGCAGAGGAGCGCATGGTGCAGCGCAGGAAGCAAGGGACAGACCGAGATCAGCTATTGATACTAACAGGAAGTTACTGTGTTGAGCAATCGGGCGCTGGTAGGGCCTGAACGTCACCGGCATGGGTAGGGCTCGGCCTAAAATGTAATGTATTTCTGCTTTTCTTTTCATTCAAACTTCTGAACACTTTCCCAATAGGTTAGACAGAAACTTAGTGTAGGATGTCGTCCTCTACGTCACTGCTATTCAAGCTGGAATGGTGATCACTGTTACAACTACAGCTAGCTATCAGTAGTTCTACATACAAACCTATTATACATAGTTCAACTACCACTAAAATACTTTTAAAGATCTGTCAACACTAGCTGGGTCATATTTCCCTCCCCAAATAATAGCCTAAATGTTTCTAATTCCTTGAGTTTCTCCCTTCCACCACAACAGCAAGTCTTCATATTCAGAAAGGAAAAAAGTTGCAGAACCATGATTTATTTTCTCTCGTTTCAACAAGACTGCATTATACAACAGATCACAACCAGAAACAAGCATGTTAGCAAAGCTTGAATTAATGAATGGATATGCAGCAGGGAAAACAACAGGGCATCTGGCTAAAGATGCACGGCATATTGCCAACAAGACAAGTCCAAAATAAAATTTGAGTTTCTGACTTTGAACAGCAGACTTGTGAGTTTCCTACAATTCATTGTACTGTTTGATCATTATATCATCATTCAACAAAAATCGAACTTGATTTACACAATGTTTTACAAAAGTAAATAATGCATGTATTTATCTGAAACCCGAGCATGGATGATTGAGTTGCTTTGCTTTCCTTCGAGTGTTGTCCACATGATCCAGACTTTTGTTACCATCGTCTGACAGAAGATAACCTTGTCTTTCTTCTTCCAGTTTTCACTCAACTACTGTAGTTTAGACATTTTTGTGATCTAACTGCCCCACAATCCAAATAAATAATGTTTATATAGTAGTCTATCAAAGTAATCAGACCAATTTGTTTTACTACATTTTAATTGATTGTACTATTTGCTTTAAATAGTAAAGTGAAACTTGAGCTTCCACTACCACAAAAATACTTTAAAAGCTAAAGCAAGCCCCACATTACTTCATGTGAAGTTACCATCTAGTTAAGTGTTTTTGTATTTAGTGTCATTTATTGTAAAATCAAATCTCCTAAATGTTATTTACACTGAAAAAAATATATGAATGCAACAATTTATAATATTTTACTGAGTTGCAGTTCATATAACTGCATTTATTCACAGTCAACTGAAATAAATGCTTTAGGATGTAATCTATGGATTTCACAGCTGGGAATACAGATATGCATTTGTGGGTAACATACCTTTTAAAAAAAGAAAAATTGTGCTTATGGAACATTTCTGGTATCTTTTATTTCAGCTCATGAAACATGGGACCAACACTTTACATGTAGCATTTATATTTTTGTTCAGTGTAGTTGTTTACCCATTACTCAGGACTATCTGAAATCCTATTGGCTATTTATTCATTCTATATTCAGATATTTAAATATTTCTACTGTTACATTGTTCAGAATTAGAATGCATTCTCAGTGTGGTGCTTCAGTTAGTTTTGAGACTACTAACCCGTAGCTTTCTCTCTTGATTGACTTGTTGTATGCGCATTCTGTATTTTTGTACTTAATCATTATTTTTGGAGGTCAGTATTTTTTTTATTCACTTAATTGAAAGTCAATGAAGGCTCATGAAACAACATTTGATTCCTTTCAGTGGCGGATACAATATGATACAGCAGAAGGTGGCAATGTTGGAAGTTCGAACCAACATATATCGTGTGTGTAACCAACATTTATTTTGAAAAGCCAACCCTTATTCTAAAAAAAAGATCCAGGAAGTAGCGTAACAAACGAGATGTGTGTGAAGTATACGCTATATGGTGTGAACTGTGTCGTCTCATGACGTTGACGGAATACTCAAATGCAAATTACTTTAACATAAGTGTTTAACATAAAGGACATGTACGATACCGTCGCCTTTCATGCTCAGCTAGCCTCCATCATTGAGGTTTTGGCAAATGCAGCCGTTGCCGAAATCTGCAAACTTGTAGATGACGGCGATGCTGCCTTACGTTTGGAAATTTCCCATAGTCAGAAAGAAATCGATAACCTGCGGAGGAAGCTGCTTTTGACAAAATTCCAGAATTCTCGACGAAGCACAGAAAGAGTTGGACCCCTGCGACGCACAGTTCACAGGCGCGTTGATAGCAGTCATATTGTTCGGGGAAGAGGGAGCTTCGTAGGAAAGTCAACAGGTAGAGATGGATATTGTTGTTGTTTTTACCTTATTTAAACACGTTAACAAATAATTGGTAATGTATAACGGTTATGAATGATTCTATTTTCTGGTGCAGTGGAAAATCGTCTTGACGACAGTGATGGAGGCAACTTTATGCAGGATGTCACCAACTGGAGAGAAGCAGGACTCACAGGGACAGACCAGGATGGGGGCATGCAGGTCAGTTGACATAGACACGGTAAAATTGATAATTTATGTTTGCATATTAGGTGGTGGTGGGATTTTTATTTTACCCATATTTTACCAGGTAAATTGACTCAACACATTTTCATTCACAGCAAGGACCTGGGGAATAGTTACAGGGGAGAGGAGGGGGAATGAATGAACCAATTGTAAACTGGGGATGATTAGGTGGCCATGATGGTATGAGGGCCAGATTGGGAATTTAGCCAGGACACCGGGGTTTACACCCCTACTCTACAATAAGTGCCATGGGATCTTCAGTGACCAAAGAGAGACATGACACCTGTTTAACGGCCCATCTGAAAATGTGTTGGGTGGCGGAATGTCCCTAATCATTTTCTTCTCATATTTAAAATGTTGGGATATTTTTCTAATAAAATGTTCCTGATGTATACAAACACAGACGGCAGATATGCAAGAGGCACCTCTTATCAAAATGGAGAACTTTCACACCAGCAGAACAGAAGGTATTTTATTAAATCTATCCAATTTACACGTTGTTGAGTAAAGCCTTTATTGCAGTATTTGATCAACTTCTTAGTCATAAGCCATAACTAATAAATAAGGCAAAGAAGAATCAGTCTCCACTACAGGAAGCTGATGCTGTGCTTTACGTTGATCCATTTCAGAGATTGTCCAACCAGTCAGTGAGAGCAGTGAGAAGATCATTGTGGCAGAACCAGGTTCTTCATCCTATACTGAACCCACAGGCCTTCTGGACCAGCAGGGCAACAGACACAGAGCTCCAGACACCTCACTCAATATAGACCCTGAAAACCAGACGTTCCAGCATCCTGCGTCACAATACAGCAGAGCAAGACAGGACCATCAGGTTGCTGAGGGTGTGACCTGGGAAACTGAACATCAACCCATAGAATACAGCCTGTCCCAATGGACAGAGAACCAAGAGACTGACAACCCAACTGTGAATGCTCCTCACAATGCAGGGCCAGACTCCAAGAGGCTGTCTGGACATCCAGAGAGGAGAGGGGTGCCTGGTAACTCTGGGGTCTGCATGTCTGCTTTGGGCTCTCTGGACTGGGTGCCTGATGTAGTGCTGGTGGACTCAGTTCCCATTAAAGTGGAGGCAGATATGAGTTCAGAATGGAGCATAACTGGCCAAGAGTTGACATCTGGAGACATCTGTTCAGATGGCAGACAGCTTGTGGACAACAGAGGAAGAGGGGGAATGGAGTCTGGACAGACAAAGTCTTCCCATGACACTCAAAACACAGAGCAAGCGACAACTGTAGGATCAAGGTCCAAGATGCCAGATTTCAATGGACTGTCCACCCGAAACAGCTTTTCATCCCCAAGGGTTACTCTCCACCAGGTTCCCCAAAGAAGGAAGCCAGCCCCCTTCTCAAATTTCAGAGGTTCCACTTCTTCATTGAAAGTCATAGAAAAGCAGCCACAACAGCTGATGTCTCACTCCACCCAGAGGCAGCTCCGGTGCAGCCTCTGTGGAAAGCTCTTCCACCAGCAGGCGAACCTGCGGAGTCACATGCGGGTCCATACGGGGGAGAAACCATACGGCTGCAGCCACTGCACCAAGCGCTTCTCCCACAGCCACCAGCTGAAGATGCATGAGAGAGTGCACACCGGAGAGAAACCGTTTCAATGTGTCTACTGTGGGAAGTGCTTCACCCAGTCCGGCCACATGAAGAAGCATCTCCTTGTCCACACTGGTGGCAGGCCACAGGATATTGGGCTGCCCTGAGGGGAGTTTTTCTACACCACGTGACCAGACCAGGGAAAAACTGGTCTTCCCCCATAGTTCCTCTTCCACCCGAGTTGTAAGGGGAATGGCTCCACACTACTGGGGTTTTCATATGAACACTGGGTCCATGTGTTTTTAACAGTTTGCATAGATACCACATTGAATGCTTCCCTCTGTGTGTAGTGGTTGTGTTTTCAGTTCAGCTGGCTTGATACTTGGTCCACAGTGAACTGATAATGTATATTATTAAAGGTGAAGATTTTAAACATAACATTTTAGTCAGTTAGCAGACACTGTTATCCATAGCAACTTACAAGTGCAATAAGTGTTAAGTACATTGCTCAAGGCACACCAACAGATTTTTCAGCTTGGTTGGCTTTTCGCAATTCAAACCTGTGACTTTTCTGTTACTGACTCAAAGCTCTTAACTGCTAGGCTACCTACTCCTAGGCTACATCCTTATGAATTTGTTACCAATAGTATTCATATCAAACAGCAGTTAAGAGTTCAGGAAGCACTGGACAGGTGCCTAGGCGAGCGAGGTCTGTTGGTGGTCGAGAGCTCGCTGCTCGTTTTTTTTTTACTTGGACGAACAGAGCCGGGGAGGAGGAGGAAGGCGCAGGGTTCCCAGATGCCAGAACACTCCTGGGTCTGGAAATGGACCTGGCGACCCAGCAGTTGCAAGAAGAGAGAGTGCTGACTGGAATGGTAAGCTGCCAATGGTTGTGATACAGGGTTTAATATTGTAGAGTTCAGTAAAGCCGTATTGATCCCCCTCTACCCTTCCCATCACATTCTGCCTAGGAAAACTATTTTCTATTTACAGTTGCAATGAGATTGAGTCTCAGAATTAGAATGAATAGAATTAGAACCCATTCAATTCAATCAAAATTCTGGTTTATTCCTTTCCATTCTGTCTGTTTTGAGCAGGCTAGACAGGTTAGGATGTGCACCAGCATTGTAGACCCAAACTACTCACTCACCTCTCATTTATTCCCAGAATCCCCACAGTTATCATGGTCTGGGGAAACTTCATCTCCTGGAGGTAAGTATAGCTCCTGTAGATTTATCTCACATAGAACAACCAGAAAATCACTTTCCTGCTTTCCTAATATCAGCATTTGAAACTGCTCACTTTGTTTTGGATTCTCCATACATGATTCTACTGAAAATAACGTTTAGATGACCATTCATTTAATACATATACTTATATAAGGATGATTTCTCACAAAACTAGAACACTAGTTCTCAAATATATATATGAAATGCAATCCGTAGAATGTTCCTTTGGAGGAAGGATAGTTTGGATATATTTGACATTTAACTTAAAGCATAATTGACAAGTATTTAATTGAAGTTGGAATATTTGTTGCTATGTTGTTGCCTTAGGTCTCTCTTTATGTTGTGTTGTCTCTTGTCACAATGTTTTTTCTTATATATGTGTTATATATATTTACCATTTTTAATCCAACCCACGTCCCGGCACGAGGTCTTTTGCCTTACCGTCATTGTGAATAAGAATTTGTTCTTAACTGACCTGCCTAGTTAAATCAAATAAATACAAAAAAATAGACATTTTGGCCTTACCAGGCCTCCTTTAAGAGTAAATATTTCAGTTGTAGGTGCTACAAAGCAACATTTGGTGTCAAATTCAACTTTACTGCTTGCTCTGTAATATGAGTAGTATTTTGATTGCAGTAACACATTTTTGACATTATTTTTTACACGCTTCAGCACTCGGCAGTCCTGTTCTGTGAGCTTGTGGGGCCTCCCACTTCGCAGCCGTTGTTGCTCCTAGATGGTTTCCACTTCGCAATAACTGCACTTAAGAGTTGAGCAGGGCAGATATGTGATGAACTGACTTGTTGGAAAGGTGCCATTCTATGATGGTGCCACATTGAAAGTCACTGAGCTCTTCAGTAAAGGCCATTCTTTTGCAACTGTGTCTATGGAGATTGCATGGCTGTGTGGTCAATTGTATACAAGGGTGTTGCTGAAATAGCCAAATCCAATCATTTGAAGGGGTGACCACATACCTTTTGTGTGTATGTATAGTGTATTATTTCCCATGTTTATAGCCAATAGGCTATAAAGGCCTGGGGGAATTGTGTAATTCAAATAAAACCAGAGAGGAAGAGGCGAATTTGTAAGACAAGACATTGGAAGATGCAGATTACCAAAACAGCACGCTTCTGCCTTCTGCCTTCTGCTTCTCTCTCGTTCACGCTGGCCTGCCTGTCTCTTTGCTAATGATGCTAGTTAGTGTGTGTTCAGTCTTTAGTCTGTTGCATGTAGAATATCCTAGCCAATTCATGGCACCGATTTCTACTTTTTGTCTCATATGAAATTATAGTAGACTTCCGGTAGCCTGTATCGATTACGCTTTTCAGACATAATGGAATGTGACCCCTTCAAATCCCGTCGGCTACTGCATGTTTGTTTCTCTGTCTGTTAGGGTAGGTATTACACTATGGTTTTTAAAATACCGACACGAAACCTTATCTGGTGATATGAACGGATATTTTATTTGTCTGTAAAGGAATGCCATTATGCCGCTTCTGAAGCAGGACTAAGATCCATCACTATGCAACCAGAACTATCAATCAAATAATTGCTGCCTGCGCGCAGTCCACTCTCCTAAAAAACTGACTAACGTTTGTTAAATATCGTAATTTACCGAGACATGTTGTAGAAATAAAACGCATCTAGCTACCATACCATAAAAAAGAAAAATCAGCGATGTTTATTGTTGTCTGGGGAAAAAATACAGGGTCTGAATACTTATTTCAGTTTACATTTTATAAATTTTATAAATTAGAAACATATCTAAAAACCTGTTTTGGTTTTGTCATTATGGGGTATTGTGTGTAGATTGAGGGGGGGAATGAATAATCAATATTTGAATAAGGCTGTAACCTAACAAAGTGAAAGTATTCAGACCCCTTGACTTTTCCCAGTCTTAAAAAAAAGCCTATGGGATTCAGGCAATTGTTTTCCATTTATTCAGAATTTCATGAACCATATGTTTCCCCAAAAATCGTACAAATATCATTGTATGTCAAAACTGCACGCAGACACCTCAGTGTCTGTGTCCCATAGACCTAATATTCTTTACTTGTGCGTTCATATTCCATGTCTTCCATTCTGGTTTGTGTCTGACAATCTGTTCTGTTCTGTGGTTCTTTTCCAGAAGTCAGATTCTGAACCCCAGTCGTTACTGAAAGGAGGAGAAGCCAGTACATTGTGGTTGCAGGTTACTGTGAATGACGACATTAACCATTATATGCTCACCACATGCTTGCTGCGCTACCTACACCCATATTACCAATGTTGTTATTATTACACATTTTTATTTACAATGTTGTAATTTATTGTAAAAACAAAAGGCAATGTTTAGCTATTACTCAGGACAATAAGAAATCCCATTGGCTATTTAGCCATTCTTTATCCAGATATTTAAATATTTCTACTGTTACATTGGTCAGTGTTAGAATGCATTCTCAGTGTGGTGCTTCGGTTAGTTTTGAGACTACTAACCCTTAGCCTACTATTCAATTGATTTACTTTAAATTGAAGGAATGTATGTATTCCCTTTAAATTCAGGTTGTATGCTGATTCTGTATTTTTCTACTTGAACCAAATAGTAAAATAATCATATTTGGAGGACAAAGTGTTTGTTTTAATTAACTTAATTGAAAGTCAGAAGGCTGATTTTTGTAACATTTGATTCCTTTCAGTCGCTACAATCTGATTGTAGCAGGTAGCAATGTTGGAACTAACATAAGTTGTGTGTAACCAATCTTTATTTTGAAATCTCACCTTTATTTTGAAAAACGATCCACTAAGTAGAAGACATTTTTTGTTTCCGGAACAAAAATAAACAAAAAAGAGAACCTGCGAGAAGCTAGCCACAATAAGGACTAGCCACAATAGTGGAATTTACGGGTTGTCTTCAAAATAAAAGCTCCCATTTGACTGACTTCAAACGGATACAAGTGGATTCCTTGGGTGCGTATGTAAATTCACTCTGGCTATCTACTCTGATTTCAGAGCACTCTCGTTCGAGTATGCCAGAGCACAGAATAACTGAGTTTACTAACACGCAACACTAGTTGAATATGACGGGTGTCAGTAAAGGTTGACAAAAAACATTATTCAATTGTTGCTAGCAGCACTGTTAGTCACTAATGTTCTAGATAACATGAAAACAGCCTAATTAGCTCTGCTCGGGTTAGTAAAATGGTCAGAGTTAGGTGGTTTCTCATTTGTTTCTGGAAGTAGCTAGCAAACTAGCTAACTTTAGCCAGTTTGCTTCTGTGCTTGACTGCAGTTGTGAGGTCAGAAACCTCGGATCAACCCTACTCCTCGGCCAGAAAGAAACACTCTGAATTTACAAATGAACAATCTGACAACACTGAATTTGAAAACGGCTCAGAGCGCACTTTGACACACTGGAGGTAATTTACGAATGCCCCCATTACTTTGACTAGATAATGCTAAACAAGTTATTATTGAGAGTCACAACTCTCTTTTATAAGAGAGCCCTGTATACATTACAATAAAAATAGAATAATAAAACGGGTGTATGAAACTAATTCAGCGCACAATAAAATAAAACATTTAATAATAGGTTGGAATGTTATGTAAATTCAACAAAAGAGAATTGTTATTTTTATAAGAACAAAAAACAGTTAATCCCATTGTGGATGTATTAGACCAGAATTGCACTGGGGGCATACTTATATGCACTGTACAGCCTTAACTATTCATCTTGGGTCCATGACATAGGTTATCAGCCTACTCAGTGACACCAACAGATTACAATTCTGACGAGTATACACATATATTAGCGTTGTAGCGCATATTGTGGGACTGAAATTAGCCACATTAAGCTCTAAGTAGGCTAATACCCCATTGCAATATGAACAGTACCTGTCAAGTTTGGAGACACCTACTCAGTCAAGGGTTCTTTATTTTTTACTCTTCTCTGAGTTGTAGAATAATAGTGAAGACATACTATGAAATAACACATATGGAGTCATGTATGAACCAAAAAAGTGTTAAACAAATCAGAAATATATTTTAGATTCTTCAAAGTAACCATCCTTTGCCTTGACAGCTTCACAAGGTAGTCACCTGGAATGCCTTTCAACTAACAGTTTTGCCTTGTTAAAAGTCCATTTGTGGAATTTCTTTCCTTCTTAATGCATTTCATCCAATCAGTGGTGTTGTGACAAGGTAGGGGTGGTATACAGAAGAGAGCCCTATTTGGTAAATACCATGTCCATATTATGGCAAGAACAGCTCAAATAAGCAAGGAGAGATGATAGTCCATCATTACTTTAAGACATGAAGGTCAATTAATCCGGAAAATTTCAAGAATTTTTAAAGTTTCTTCAAGTGTAGTTTTAAAACCATCAAACGCTATGATGAAACTGGCTCTCATGAAGACAGCCACAGGAAAGGAAGACCCAGACTTACCTCTGCTGCAGAGGATAAGTTCATTAGAGTTAACTGCACCTCAGATTGCAGCCCAAATAAATGCTTCACAGAGTTCAAGTAACAGACACATCTCAACATCAACTGTTCAGAGGAGACTGCATGAATCAGGCCTTCATGGTCGAATTGCTGCAAAGAAACCACTACTAAAGGACACCAATGAGAAGTAGAGACTTGCTTGGGCCAAGAAACACAAGCATTGGACATTAGACCGGTGGAAATATGTCTGCTCTAAGGAGTCCAAATGGGAGATTGTGTTGGTGAACGGATGATCTCCACATGTGTGGTTCCCACCGTGGGTCTGGTGACAGTCAGTGATTTTATTTAGAATTCAAGGCACACTTAACCAGCATGGCTACCACAGCATTCTGCAGTGGTACGCCATCCCATCTAGTTTGTGTTTAGTGGGATTATCATTTTTTTTAACAGGACAATGACCCAAAACACACCTCCAGGCTATGTAAGGGGTATTTGACCAAGGACAGTGATGAAGTGCTGCATCAACCCAATTGAGATGGTTGGGGATGAGTTGGACCGCAGAGTGAAGGAAAAGCATCCAACAAGTGCTCAGCATATGTGGGAACTCCTTCAAGACTGTTGGAAATTCCTCTTGAAGCTGGTTGAGAGAATGCCAAGAGTGTGCAAAGCTGTCAAGGCAAAGGGTGGCTACTTGAAAGAATCTCAAATATAAAATATGTTTAGATTTAACACTTTTTGGGTTATTACATGATTCCATGTGTTATTTCATATATTTATTGTCTAAACTATTATTCTACCATGTATAAAATAGTAAAAATAAAGAAAAACCCTTGAATGGGTAGGTGTCGAAACTTATGAGTACGCCCCTAATGCAATTCTAAAGTATAATACATTCACAGTGCGATTTAAACAGAGTCACTTTTTTGTATCAAATTAACTAGCTATTTCATCTTAAGCATTATCTAGTCCAAATATGTAATGTATACAATATTTGTATCCATTTGAATCACTTCCAATGGCGGACATTTATTTTGAAGGCGAACAGCAAATTCCGTTGTTGTGGAAAATCCTTATTGTGTCTAGCTCCACAGATAAAAATATATTTACGTTTGAAGCATACCGTGTGAACTTTGAGGACGTTGATTGAACACTGCAATGCAAATTACTATAACATAAGTGTTTAAATTAGACATAGTGCCAAGAACATGACCGATACCGTCGTCTTTCATGCTCAGCTAGCCTCCATCATTGAGGTTTTGGCGAATGCAGCCGTTGCCGAAATTTGCAAACTTGTAGATGACGGACATGCTGCCTTACGTTTGGAAATTTCCCATAGTCAGAAAGAAATCGATAACCTGCGGAGGAAGCTGCTTTTGACAAAATACCAGAGTTCTCAACAGGGCACAGAGAAATTCGGAGCCCTGCGACGCACAGTTCACTGGCGCGACACCAATCGTGTTGCCCGAGCAAGAGGGAGCTTAGTAGGAAAGTCATTAGACAGACTTAGATATTGTAGTTTTTAAAAACCATATTTCAACACTTTAAAAATAATGGTCATGTAGAATATGTAACGTTTATAAGGGTTTGTGTTTTCTGGTGCAGTGGAGAATTGTTTTGCCGACAGTGAAAGGGGCAACTTAACGCAGGATGTCACCAACTGGAGAGACTCAGGACGCACAGCAACAGACCAGGATGGGAGCATGCAGGTCAGTTGTCATAGACATGGTCAAATATATGATTTGTTTTCTCATATTTCAAATGGTTTTGGGGATATGTTTCTAATAAAATGTTTCTGATGATTACAAAACAGGTGGCAGATATGCAAGAGGCACCTCTTATCAAAATGGAGAACCTTGACACCAGTAGAACGGAAGGTATTTTTGTGCAACTTATCAAATCTATGCAGTTTATACTTTATGTTAAGTAAAGACTTAAGTGTGTATTGCAGTATTTTATTACCTTCTTAGTCATAACCCATAACTATTAAATAAGGCAAAGAAGAATCAGTGTCCACTACAGGAAGCTAATGCTGTGCTTTACATTGACCCATTTCAGAGATTGTCCAACTGGTCAGTGAGAACAGTGAGAAGATTGTGCCAGAACCAGGTTCTTCATCCTCTACTGAACCCACAGACCATCTGGGCCAGCAGGGCAACAGACACAGAGCTCCAGACACCTCACTCAACATAGAACCTGAAAACCAGACGTTCCAGCATCCAGCTTCACAATACAGCAGAGCAAGACAGGACCATCAGGTTGCTGAGGGTGTGACCTGGGAAACTGACCATCAACCCATAGAATACAGCCTGTCCCAATGGACAGAGAACCAAGAGACTGACAACCCAACTGTGAATGCTCCTCATAATGCAGGGCCAGACTCCAAGAGGCTGTCTGGACATCCAGAGAGGAGAGGGGTGCCAGGTAACTCAGGGGTCTGCATGTCTGCTTCAGGATCTCTGGACTGGCTGCCTGATGTGGTGATGGTGGACTCAGTTCCCATTAAAGTGGAGGCAGATATGAGTTCAGAATGGAGCATAACTGGCCAAGAGGTGACATCTGGAGAGGTTTGTTCAGAAAGCAGGCAGCTTGTGGACAACAGAGGAAAAGGGGGAATGGAATCTGGACAGACAAAGTGTCCCCCTGACACTCAACATGCAGAGCAAGGGACAACTGTAGGATCAATGTCCAAGATGTCAGATTTCAACAGACTGTCCTCCCCAAACAGCTTTTCATCCCCAAGTGTTACTCTCCACCAGGTTCCCCAAAGAGGGAAGCCAGCCCCCTTCCTGAATTTCAACATAAGCACCACTTCTTCATCGAAAGGCATAGAAAAGCAGCCACAACAGCTGACGTCTCACTCGCCCAAGAGTCAGCTCCGGTGCAGCCTCTGCGGGAAGCCCTTCCCCCAGCCGGCGCACCTGCGGAGGCACATGCGGGTCCATACAGGGGAGAAACCGTACGGCTGCAGCCACTGTACCAAGCGCTTCTCCCACAGCCACCAGCTGAAGATGCATGAGAGGGTGCACACCGGAGAGAAACCATTTCATTGCATCTACTGTGGGAAGTGCTTCACCCAGTCTGGCCACATGAAGAAGCACCTCCTCGTCCACACTGGTGGCAGGCCACAGGACGTTGTGCTGCCCTGAGTGTTCCAGGGTGAAGTTCCGACTAGATACAGATCTAGGATCAGCTTCCTCTCTCCCAATCCTAACCTTTACCACTTATGGAAAAAAATGCTAAACTTACCCAACATCAGCATCTAGGGGCAGCTTCACACTTCTCCACCCGGTGTAATGATATGCAGTGCCAGGAGTTTTTCCTCACCACGTGACAAGACCAAGGAAAAACTCATGGGCCTAGTTGTAAGGGGAATGGCTCCACACTACTGGGGTTTTCATATGAACACTGGGTCCATGTGTTTTTAACAGTTTGGATGTTTTCCACATTGAACACGACCCTCTGTGTGTAGTGGTTGTGTTTTCAGTTCAGCTAGCTTAATGCTTGGTCCAGAGTGGATTGATAATGTATAAGTTATTACAGGTGAAGATTTTAAACATCCTCAAGAATTTGTATTGGTGCAGTGGTGAACCAAAGAACAGCATTTAATAATTCTGGAAGCTCTGGACAGGTGCCTGGGTGAGCAAAGCCTGTTGGTGGTTGAGAGTTGGTTGCTCGGCTCTTCTCTTACCTGAACGCAGGAAAGAGGAGGAAGGTTCAGGGAAGAGGAGGAAGGTTCAGGGAAGAGGAGGAAGGTTCAGGGAAGAGGAGGAAGGTTCAGGGAAGAGCGCAACGGTGACCTCTTTCCTGGACATCTACATGGCAGAAGAGCAAAGCGACAGTTTCACAGACACCAACACAGTCCTGGCACTGTAAATGGACATGGTGACCTAGCTGGTGCAAGTAGAGAGAGTGCTGACTGGAATGGTATGCTGTCAGTGGTTGGGTTTATAGAACTATCTTCATACCCCTTTACCTTCTTCATCATATTCAGCCTTGGAAACCATATGCTGGTTTTTGAGTCCCAGAATTGGAATGAATTGAATTTCAACCCCATCAATTCAATCAGAGTTCTCTCTGGTTTAATTCCTTTCCATTCTGACTGTTTTGAGCAGGTTTGGCAGGTTAGGATGTGCATCATCACTGTAGACCTGGGGTCTTCAACCTTTCCTTGCCCAGGGATCCCCGCCCAGGCAAACCGGCCAACCAGGGATCCTCATCATATGTTAGCAAAACATTTTTCACATGTCTTAATTAACATCAGGAGAATGGCAGGGAGAAGTTATCAACATTTTAAAATAAATTAAATTTTTAAAGAATTTTGACCATGCCACATTATAATTGGAAGGGGAACTCTAACATAGCCTATAAGCTAGAACGGTAACTCCAAACACATTTTCACTAAGAGCTGCTGTTTAGCTGGTTAAACAAAGGTTAGCGGTGTTTTGGCAAAAATGAAGTCAAGAAAGCTTACCAGCAGCACTTGCCTCACTTGTGGCCTATTGACTGGGGGATGACTGACTGGGGGGCCTATTGACTGGGTGATGACTGACTGGGTGGCTATTGACTGGGTGATGACTGACTGGGTGGCTATTGACTGGGGGATGACTGACTGGTGGCCTATTGACTGGGGGATGACTGACTGGTGGCCTATTGACTGGGGGATGACTGACTGGGGGGGCTATTGACTGGGGGATGACTGACTGGGGGGCTATTGACTGGGGGATGACTGACTGGGGGGCTATTGACTGGGGGATGACTGACTGGGGGGGCTATTGACTGGGGGATGACTGACTGGGGGGCTATTGCCTGGGGGATGACTGACTGGGGGGGCTATTGACTGGGGGATGACTGACTGGGGGGGCTATTGACTGGGGGATGACTGACTGGGGGGCTATTGACTGGGGGATGACTGACTGGTGGCCTATTGACTGGGGGATGACTGACTGGGGGGGGCTATTGACTGGGGGGGCTATTGACTGGGGGATGACTGACTGGGGGATGACTGACTGGTGGCCTATTGACTGGGGGATGACTGACTGGGGGGGCTATTGACTGGGGGATGACTGACTGGGGGGCTATTGACTGGAGGATGACTGACTGGGGGGCTATTGACTGGTGGATGACTGACTGGGGGGCTATTGACTTGGGGATGACTGACTGGGGGGCTATTGACTGGTGGATGACTGACTGGGGGCCTATTGACTGGTGGATGACTGACTGGGGGGCTATTGACTGGTGGATGACTGACTGGGGGGCCTATTGACTGGTGGATGACTGACTGGGGGGCCTATTGACTGGGGGATGACTGACTGGGGGGGCTATTGACTGGGGGATGACTGACTGGTGGCCTATTGACTGGGGGATGACTGACTGGGGGGGCTATTGACTGGTGGATGACTGACTGGTGGCCTATTGACTGGTGGCCTATTGACTGGGGGATGACTGACTGGGGGGGCTATTGACTGGTGGATGACTGACTGGGGGGGCTATTGACTGGTGGATGACTGACTGGTGGCCTATTGACTGGTGGAGGACTGACTGGGGGGGCTATTGACTGGTGGATGACTGACTGGGGGGGCTATTGACTGGTGGATGACTGACTGGGGGGGCTATTGACTGGTGGATGACTGACTGGGGGGGCTATTGACTGGTGGATGACTGACTGGGGGGGCTATTGACTGGTGGATGACTGACTGGGGGGGCTATTGACTGGTGGATGACTGACTGATTTATAAAAACATTATAAATATATATTTGTTAATACCCCTAGGGGGTGTGGCCCCCCGGTTGAATAGCTCTGCTCTAGAAACCAAGCTACTCACTCACCTCTTCTTTAATCCCAGAATCCCCAGAGGTACTATGGTCTAGGGAAACCTCATCTTCTGGAGGTATTAACAGTACCTGTAGATTTATCTCACCTAGAACATCACCTTCCTACTTTCATAATATCAGATTTGAAACCACTCACTCGTTGTTTTTGATTCTCCATACAGATTAACATTCATATAATAGACTAATACAGTTGGGGCAAAATGTATTGTGTTTACACTGCGTGTACACAACATGAAGAACGACTGGCTAATATTGAGTTGAGCACCCCCCTTTGCCATTAGAACAGCCTCAGTTCTTCAGAACATGGACTCTACAAGGTGTTGTAAGACTCTCCCCACTCCCTTTCAACCTCAGAACATGGACTCTACAAGGTGTTGTAAGACGCTCCCCACCTCCTTTCACCCTCAGAACATGGACTCTACAAGGTGTTGTAAGACGCTCCCCACCTCCTTTCACCCTCAGAACATGGACTCTACAAGGTGTTGTAAGACTCTCCCCACTCCCTTTCACCCTCAGAACATGGACTCTACAAGGTGTTGTAAGACTCTCCCCACTCCCTTTCACCCTCAGAACATGGACTCTACAAGGTGTTGTAAGACGCTCCCCACTCCCTTTCACCCTCAGAACATGGACTCTACAAGGTGTTGTAAGACTCTCCCCACTCCCTTTCACCCTCAGAACATGGACTCTACAAGGTGTTGTAAGACTCTCCCCACTCCCTTTCACCCTCAGAACATGGACTCTACAAGGTGTTGTAAGACTCTCCCCACTCCCTTTCACCCTCAGAACATGGACTCTACAAGGTGTTGTAAGACGCTCCCCACTCCCTTTCACCCTCAGAACATGGACTCTACAAGGTGTTGTAAGACTCTCCCCACTCCCTTTCACCCTCAGAACATGGACTCTACAAGGTGTTGTAAGACTCTCCCCACTCCCTTTCACCCTCAGAACATGGACTCTACAAGGTGTTGTAAGACGCTCCCCACTCCCTTTCACCCTCAGAACATGGACTCTACAAGGTGTTGTAAGACTCTCCCCACTCCCTTTCACCCTCAGAACATGGACTCTACAAGGTGTTGTAAGACTCTCCCCACTCCCTTTCACCCTCAGAACATGGACTCTACAAGGTGTTGTAAGACGCTCCCCACTCCCTTTCACCCTCAGAACATGGACTCTACAAGGTGTTGTAAGACGCTCCCCACTCCCTTTCACCCTCAGAACATGGACTCTACAAGGTGTTGTAAGATGCTCCCCACTCCCTTTCACCCTCAGAACATGGACTCTACAAGGTGTTGTAAGATGCTCCCCACTCCCTTTCACCCTCAGAACATGGACTCTACAAGGTGTTGTAAGACGCTCCCCACTCCCTTTCACCCTCAGAACATGGACTCTACAAGGTGTTGTAAGACTCTCCCCACTCCCTTTCACCCTCAGAACATGGACTCTACAAGGTGTTGTAAGTGTTCAATAGGGATGGTGGCCCATGTTGACTCCAAGGCTTCCCACAGTTGTGTCAAGTTGGCTGAATGTCCTTTGGGTGGTGGACTATTCTTGATACACACAGGAAACTCACAAAGAAAGGAGGAGCAAGGCACTCTTCATATAATTGATTAAAATGCCTTTATTAGTATGGCATGTTCAATAGAAACAAAGTTTTTAAAAACTGATGCGTTTCGGCTGCATGACCTTCGTCAGGGAGTACAAAAAAAAGGAATACAATGTCCTCTTTTGAACAGCTTTTCAATTAGCTCTAATTGGAAGAGGGAGTGGTTACACAGGAAACTGTTGAGCGTGAAAATCCCAGCATCATTGCAGGTCTTGACACAAACCGGTGTGCCTGGCAACTACTACCATACCCCGTTCAAAGGCACTTCAATATTGTGTCTTGCCCATTCACCCTCTGAATGGCACACATACCCAATCCATGTCTCAATTGTCTCAAGGCTAAAAAAAATCATTCTTTAACCTGTCTCCTGATTGAAGTGGATTTAATAAGTGACATTAATAAGGGATCATAGCTTTCATCTGGATTCACCTGGTCAGTCTATGTCATGGAAAGAGTAGGTGTTCATAATGTAATGTGTTGTACATGCAGTGTGGGTGTGTTTATCTGTGTGTGTACATGTGTACTAACGTGTGGAGAATCAGAGCAGGTGGTCGGTCCAGTTCAAGTGTTCAGCAGTCTGATGGCTTGTGGACAGAAACTATCTCTTGAGCTTGTTGGTATCAGACCTCGTGCTCCGATTCCGTCTGCCCAACGGTAAGGAAGTGAACAGGTTGTGACTGGGGTGTGTGGTCCTTGATGATGCTGCAGGCCTTCCTCGGGCACAGTTTCCAGTAGATGTCTTTGATGGTGGAAGCTCGGTCCCAGTGTTGTACTGGGCCTTCTTCACCACTCGCTGGAGGGCCTTGCGGTCATGGACGGAGACATTCCCATACCAGGCAGTGATGCAACTGGTCAGGATGCTTTCGATTGTGCAGCGGTAGTATTTGTAGTGGCATGACACATTTCTTCAGCCGCCTTGACAATAGTGGTGGTGGTGGTGTTGGTCCATGACAAGTTCTCAGTGATGTGGACGCAAAAGAACTTTAAAACTGTTGACTCTCTCTTCTGCAATCCCATTGATGTAGATTGGGGTATGTTCCCTCCTCTGCTTCCTGAAGTCAACAGTCAACTTTTTTTTGCTGACGTTGAAGGAGAGGTTGTTGTGATAACACAACAATGCCAGTTCACTTACCTCCTTCCTATAGACTGACTCGTCGTTGTTGGTTATCAGGTCTACAACTGTGGTGTCGTCAGCAAACTTGATGACTGCGTTAGTGTCGTGGCTGAACAGGGAGTACAGCAGAGGGCTGAGGACACACCCCTGGGGGGCCCCTGTGTTAAGTGTCAGTGTGGAGGAGGTGTTGTTGCCAATCCTCACACCTTGTGGTCTGCCCGTCAGGAAGTCCAGGATCCAGTTTCAGAGGGTGGCGTCCAGACCAAGGGCTCTGAGCTTAGTGCCAAGCTTAGAGAGAACAATAGTGTTTAATGCTAAACTGTTGTCAATAAACAGCATTCTCACATAGGTGTTCCTCTTGTCCAGATGTGTTAGGGCTGTGTGAAAAGCGATGGAAATGGCATCTTCCACAGATCTGTTGGAGCGGTAGGCAAATTGGAGTGGGTGCCGTGTGCCTGTGATTCAGCTCATACCGAGACTAGAACTCAGGACCTCTGCCTCGCTAACACATTGGACTGCCCTCCTGAAGGGTTACAGCTTATGCACTATTGAAAAAGTCCTGCTATTGCGCAAGGACGACACTTCGGCCTGCTGAATAAGTTTCACAGATCCTCATCTGCTACATTCACCACCTTAACTGGCTCCACAGCGCCCCCAGTGGTTGAACCATCACAACTGTAGAGTCCCGTGGCACCGTTGTAAAGGATGTCACGCTGCTTGTTTAGCGAGTACAGCTTCCCCCGATTCAGCTCATAGGGAGACTCAACCTCAGGACTTCTGCCTCGAATCCACGTGACCGCCCTCCTGAGGCATTCCAACCACCGTGCTATTAAAAAAGGCCTTTAATTGCGCAAGTGTTGTTAGTTTCACATGTATGTTTGTGTTAGACGTGTTAGTTATTGTTAGACGTCCGTTTCAATTCTCCGGCAAGGGTAGTCATTATTGTCAACGTGACAATGGGTTAAGACTGTGTTAGCCTGTGAGCTAAAGCAAGGGTAAGGGCAAGGGTAGTCATTATTGTCAACGTGACAATGGGTTAAGACTGTGTTAGCCTGTGAGCTAAAGCCTAGGCATTGGTCCTGTGACTTGGATGAGTCTTCAAGGAGGAGGTCAAATGAGGGTGAAGTCTAACAGGTGGTTTGATGACCACGCTTTTGTGATAAGTTACTTGTCACAAAAGCGGCGCCCTGGGTTAAACTTAACGTCTTCAGCCAGGTTGCTCATCACATGTATGGATCACGTGTTGCATTCTCATTAAATGGGTTGCACAGATCATTCTGTTTCTGTTTGCCACAGAAAGTGGTCTTGTGCAGGAGGCCTGATTTGAACCCCAATCAGTTATATTGCTGCCGTGTTCTCTGAGTATGAGGTCAAAGGGGGGTGAAATTTAACCGAGGTGGTTCGATGAACCACTCTTTTGATGAGTAACCTTGCTGGAGACTTGAAGACTTGTGTTAGCTTCCTGAACTAATCCCTGTGGGCTAACACAGTCTTGTGATATGCAGGAGACCTGGTTCTAACCCAGTCAGTCATAAGAGCAAGATTAAATAGGGAGTGGAAAGGCTGTGCTTAGAAGGGCTGTGACGGGGCAATGTTTACTTATGGGAGACACTTTTTTTGTGTCACTCCCTTCTAACACAGCATTTGATAGTCATTGAGGGGAACCGAAGATATGTCCATATTTCAGGAATGGGGTCATAATAGTTTATTGCCAAAATGGTTCAAACGGTAGAACCAAATTCATAGGAATTATTCCATTATTTGACACAGTGCTCGTACGACTGTTGCCGTTAAAGTTTCCATAACGGAATCTACACGCGCACGAAAAACGACAAAGTTGGACATCTTTGTTATTATTTAGCTAGCAAACAAATTTCCCGAGTAAAACCATTATGTGGTTAAACAATCTACTTCCGGAGACAGTTTACCGTAAACACTGAGATCACAGAGATGTATTTGCTGAGATAAAGCTAAATGTATTACTCTCATTCTCAAAGACAATACCTTTTTCAAATTTCCCATGAGTTGCTTTATTTCTTTTTAACTTTAACACAAGCATGTTGATTGTGACAAAATCTTAGTTTTGCCTGATTATTTTCAACACTTTGCGTCACAAATACTGTAGGAATTTATACAATAAGTTGAACATTTTAGACAAAAATAACCAACATGAACCAATATAATAATCTGCAGTCAAACATTTAGTGTCACTTCTTTTTATAACATTTTTACAAAAGGCTCCAGAATACAAAATAACAGTCAGGGGAGAAATAAACAGGTAACAACCTTTAAGCCAGAGCAATCATACACATACAATTTACAATCAATTCAGAAAACACAATCCCAAATCACAACACAACCTATAATTTCCGTGCGTGAACTGTCTGGTGTCTTATCAGATTGCTCAGAAAGGAGAAGTTCTTCCCACACTGGGTGCAGTGGAACAGTTTCTCACCCGTATGGACGCTCTGATGCACTTTTAAATTGCTGGAATGAGAGAACTGTTTCCCGCATTGAGCGCATCTGAAAGGTTTCTCCCCTGTGTGTACTCTCTGGTGCCGCTTCAGGCTGCACAGCTGGCTGAACTGCTTCCCACACAGGGCGCACTCGTACGGTTTCTCCCCCGTGTGAACCCTCTGGTGCATCTTGAGCTGGCACAGGTGAGGGTACTCCCTCTCACAGAAGGTGCACCTGTAGGACCTCGCCCCCTCCTCCCTAGATCCTCTGTCCTGATGAGTCCCAGTCACGTCGCCCAGGTGGGTGTCGGGGGTGCTCCCAGGGAAATCCACCCAGGTGGGGTACTGCAGCTCCTCGGTTCCCGTGGCGTATGGAGTGGCGGTGGTTGCGGGGTTCTGAAAGGTGCCGAGGCGGTTGTGGAAAGCGCCGTCCATGCCGATGGTGTAGAAGTGATTGTCAGATGAGTTCTGTCTCGCTGCTGGCTGGACACCTGGGTGAGGATGATGATGAAGATGATAAGTGTTACTCGAATGTCCTCCAAGAAGCATGGCATCTGCTTCACTATGTCCTCCTTGATGATGCCCGTGTTCCATGACGTCACCTTGTCTCCACGACGAGGGCGTGCCATCCCCATCGTCAACAGGAAGGGGGTCGATAACTATGACTTCTGAATCGACCTGGGAATACTCGTGTTCACTCCTCACCATCTGAGAAAGTGGGGGAATAGGGTTCAGCTTTGTGAGAGGCGAGGGGCTTCCTGAGACCGTCTCGGCAGCATAACTAGAACAAGACGGCCGATCATTCGCTGTATCACTGCCTCTTCGCTTATGGGAGTTTACAGGCAGATCGGTTGTTCTCTCGGGGTTCAGGCTACACTGCTGTTTAGCAACAGGTCTTGGACCTGTGAGTTGAAACACCTGGCTCAGGCTCTCAGGCTCCGGGTCTGACTTGAAAACAGTGTCTGATCTGTTGACAGTCATTATACTGTGTTTGGTTCGGAGCTGCTCAGTGAGCTCTTTTTGGTCCGTGTCTAGAGAGGTCGGTGTGTTTGGGTCTGTCATTCTGTGACCACTATCAGTGCCTGAAGAGACAACAAAAGCATGATGGTCATATGCAGTCAAATAAAACAATGAGGTTGTCAATCAATATGTCGTTTTTTATTACAGAAATCATTACCTGGGATCTCCCTCAGACCCTCTTCTTTCTTCCATTGCTGGAGGTCTCTCTCCCCTTCCACAGTAGATTTGTCCTGAAAAGAGGGAGGAATTAAGTAGACAGACATGAGCTCTACAAAGCTCTCAAACAAATGCAGGTCTATTATAACTCAGCTATTACTTGGCTATAATATTGATCTAATGGCTTGAATTAAGTTGTTAATTTACTGGTGAAACTAAAACTGGACCTCAATAATTCACTTGTAATTTTGAAAGAAAAATGTCCTTTCCTTACAATATATTTAGGGTCAATGTGAGAATATATATTTAGAGTCAAGAAGCACCATGAAATTATTTGAAAAATATTATTTATTGAGGGAATTATTGGATTTAATGAATAAACAGCAACAGCCATTGGTCACATTGTTACAGAAAAACATAACTTTTTCAGTCTCACAGTAGAATTTCAGTATCTGCTATAACTTTAGTGTGACGCACACAGTATTATTAGAAGAACACAACCATGATCAACCTTAACAGTCAATGTGAGTGATGCTGTTGGCCTTAAAGAAGCCAAGAAAACGTAACAGTCTTTGTAGATAATGTAAATATGAACCACGTTGTATTGTAGACGTATGAGACCAGGGCAAACATCCTGCAGACATACGACTATGTTAGAACCAATGACGTTTGAACTCATGATATTTCTATAACAGCTTTTTTTTATAGGAATCTCTTGTTCCATGTCAGTTATCAATGATGAAGCTTCTGATGTCTTTTCAGATTGCTGGTGTGGGAGAACCTGCGTCCGCAATGTGCACAACTGAAGGGCTTCTCGCCAGTGTGGACGTTTAGGTGCATTTGGAGATGGCTGGCGCCCTCAAAGCTCTTCTCACAGAAGGTGCAGGCGAACCCCCGCTTCCTGGTGTGGATGACAGCGTGCTGCTGCAACTCACTCTCATGGACAAACTTCTTATGGCAGCTCGGGAAACCGTACTGTTGTTCTACGGTGCCAGGTCTAACATCTGTGGCAAGATTACTCAAATGACAGGAAGTTGTGGTGCTTGGTCTAAAATGGCTGACAGGAAGTGAGGTATGAGCTGGTTGTTGAACTCCTCTTCCTGGTATTTCAGAGTGTCTATGGAGGCTTGCCAATGAGCACCAACTAGCTTTGTTGGCCTCACCTGCATTTCCTGTGTCAAGATGGGTGCCTGTATTTATCTCTGAGGTCCGGAAGCCGGGTGAAACCAATAGCGGTGTGTTGTCTTTCATCAAATCATGGCAAATCATTGGTGCGTTTCTGTTAAACACTCCCACTCCCTGCTTATTTCCAGTCCCATTGTCCTGTGGTGTAGTAGCTGTATTCACCTGACCCCACTCGAAACCTCTATCCACCTGCTGGCCACTAGATACACTGCTCATATCTGTGGCCGAGCTGGTCTGTGTTTCTGGGCCCACTGGGCCACTCCCTAGGGCCATTACTTTAGTGTGAGCAGCAGAGGCGCCATCATCAGTCACTACTACCTCTCTCCATACCTGGTTTAAAGAATCTCTTAGGAGAGTGAGGTCCCCGTTCATGTCACACTTTGTGTCCAGACTCGGTCTCTCTGCTTTGGGTTCAAATCCTGTGTACTGCTGGGGTCCCTGGTTCACATTCCCTATTTCTGACTGGAGGAGGACGGCGTCAGATCCACTGACCTCCATAGCAGTGTTGTTGTAGTTGCCTCTGGGGCCACTGGACTGGAAGGCGGGGTCCTCTGTGGTGGCTGCAGCCAGTTGGGTGGTTAGTTCTCTGCTGCCCTCCACTGTTCTAGCTGGGTGGCTGATCCTAGAGTCCTGGTCATCTGCTTCTCCCTCCACCTTGATGATCAGCAGGTCTGGTTCCACTTCCTCTGTCTCTGCTGACTGCTGATGGGGTTAAGTGGGAGAGATGAGTGAGTGAGACAGAGCATACACTATCTACTGAATAGAGATATGGGCATGACATGGGATTTAGTGAAATTCATAGTAGTTGCCTTGTTGTTATTGTGTTATAATCAGTGGTGTAGTAGAGGGTAAACTCCACCGTCTGTATTTTACACATTCCTTTACAAACTTTTAGTGCAAAAATGCATTGAAAGTATAGGGAGTGTTACTTTACTCACTGATCATTGTTTATCAACCATATTTTTAACTACTACATCTCTGGTTATAATGTGCTAACATACACGTCTATACAGACATAACCTCATCCCCAGGCGGAAGGAAGTGTCTGGTGTCCGAGACTAAAACAGACATAAGTCTGTGACAGTCTAAAATCATCTATTAAAATTGGAACTTACCTCATCACCTGTAGCATCTATATGCTTTGATGGAGAGACATCGTCTTGATCCACGTCTATGGGCTGTCTGTCTCTTTGAATGCTGCTGTTCCCAAAACTCCTGTTGGAAAGTCTGGCTCTGTTTTGCCAAGTAGGTCCTGGAAATAAAGGGGGAAGTTAATTTGACCCCATCCATCAATGTTGTTTTACAAAGTACCAAGCAAACATATGTTCATGATGTATGTTATGTGTCTGTAGAGCTAAAATAATCCTAGCTGTGTTGACAGTACAAAGAAAGCATGATACATCCTCAAATCTTATTTTATTGGTCACGTACACATATTTTACAGATGTTATCGCAGGTGTAGTGAAATGCTTATGTTTCTAGCTCCATCAGGGCAGTAATACCTACTGTAACACAGTGAAATGCTTGTGTTTCTAGCTCCATCAGGGCAGTAATACCTACTGTAACACAGTGAAATGCTTGTGTTTCTAGCTCCATCAGGGCAGTAATACCTACTGTAACACAGTGAAATGCTTGTGTTTCTAGCTCCATCAGGCCAGTAATACCTACTGTAACACAGTGAAATGCTTGTGTTTCTAGCTCCATCAGGGCAGTAATACCTACTGTAACACAGTGAAATGCTTGTGTTTCTAGCTCCATCAGGGCAGTAATACCTACTGTAACACAGTGAAATGCTTGTGTTTCTAGCTCCATCAGGGCAGTAATACCTACTGTAACACAGTGAAATGCTTGTGTTTCTAGCTCCATCAGGGCAGTAATACCTACTGTAACACAGTGAAATGCTTGTGTTTCTAGCTCCATCAGGGCAGTAATACCTACTGTAACACAGTGAAATGCTTGTGTTTCTAGCTCCATCAGGGCAGTAATACCTACTGTAACACAGTAAAATGCTTGTGTTTCTAGCTCCATCAGGGCAGTAATACCTACTGTAACACAGTGAAATGCTTGTGTTTCTAGCTCCATCAGGGCAGTAATACCTACTGTAACACAGTGAAATGCTTGTGTTTCTAGCTCCATCAGGGCAGTAATACCTACTGTAACACAGTAAAATGCTTGTGTTTCTAGCTCCATCAGGGCAGTAATACCTACTGTAACACAGTAAAATGCTTGTGTTTCTAGCTCCATCAGGGCAGTAATACCTACTGTAACACAGTGAAATGCTTGTGTTTCTAGCTCCATCAGGGCAGTAATACCTACTGTAACACAGTGAAATGCTTGTGTTTCTAGCTCCATCAGGGCAGTAATACCTACTGTAACACAGTGAAATGCTTGTGTTTCTAGCTCCATCAGGCCAGTAATACCTACTGTAACACAGTGAAATGCTTGTGTTTCTAGCTCCATCAGGGCAGTAATACCTAACAATACAGACACATCCAAAAAATAAAAAGGAATTAAAAAATATCAGAACGACCAAGGTCAGAGTCCGGAATAAATATATGTATATGATGGTATATATAGATAGCATGGACAGTATATGAATAGAAAAGGTGTGTACAGCAGTAGTTATATAGGATGAGCCTTGACTAGAATACAGTATGTAAACATTATTAAAGTGACCAGTGTTCAATGACTAGGGCAGCAGTCACTAAGGTGCAGGGTAGAGTATTGGGTGGTAGCCGGGCTAGTAACAGTGACTAGGGGCGGCAGCGTAGCCTAGTGGTTAGAGTGTTGGACTAGTAACCGAACGGTTGCAAGTTCAAATCCCCTAGCTGACAAGGTACAAATCTGTCGTTCTGCCCCTGAACAGGCAGTTAACCCACTGTTCCTAGGCCGTCATTGAAAATAAGAATTTGTTCTTAACTGACTTGCCTAAATAACGTTTTTTTTTTTTTAAGTGACTAAGTTCAGGGCAGGGTACTGGGCGGAGGCAGTCTAGTGGGGACAGTCTGATGGCCTGGAGATAAAAGCAGTTTTTCAGTCTCTCGTTCCCTGCTGTGATGCACCTGTAAAGTCTCCACCTTCTAGATGGTAGTGAGTGAACAGGCTCAGCCTCTTGAGGTGGATCTCAATAATACACATAAGCCGAACTGTATTGACAGTACATAAATCATGGCTGAACTTGGTTAAACACAATTGATGGATGGGGTCAAATTGAAGATTCATGTTTATTTTAATTTTTTTTAATTTCACCTTTATTTAACCAGGTAGGCTAGTTGAGAACAAGTTCTCATTTGCAACTGAGACCTGGTAAAGATAAAGCAAAGCAATTTGACACATACAACAACAGAGTTACACATGGAATTAACAAACATACAGTCAATAATACAGTAGAAAAAGTATGTATACAGTGTGTGCAAATGAGGTAAGATTAGAGAGGTAAGGCAATATAAATAGACCATGGTGGCGAAGTAATTACAATATAGCAATTAAACACTGGAATGGTAGAATGTGCAGAAGATGAATGTGCAAGTAGAGATACTGGGGTGCAAAGGGGCAAGATAAATAAATACAGCATGGGGATGAGGTTAGTGGATGGGCTATTTACAGATGGGCTATGCACAGGTTTAGTGATCTGTGAGTTGCTCTGACAGCTGGTGCTTAAAGCTTCAGTGATTTTTGCAGTTCGCTCCAGTTATTGGCAGCAGAGAACTGGAAGGCGGTCAAAATAAGAATTGGCTTTGGGGGTGACCAGTGAGACATACCTGCTGGAGCGCGTGCTACAGGTAGGTGCTGCTATGGTGACCAGTGAGCTGAGATAAGGGGGGACTTTACCTAGCAGGGTCTTGTAGATGACCTGGAGCCAGTGGGTGAGCTGACAAGTATGAAGCGAGGGCCAGCCAACGAGAGTGTACAAGTCACAGTGGTGGGTAGTATATGGGGCTTTAGTGACAAAACGGATGGCACTGTGATAGACTGCATCCAATTTTTTGAGTAGATTGTTGGAGGCTATTTTGTAAATGACGTAGCTGAAGTCGAGGATTGGTAGGATGGTCAGTTTTACGAGGGTATGTTTGGCAGCATGAGTGAAGGATGCTTTGTTGTGAAATAGGAAGCCGATTCTAGATGAATTTTTTGGATTGGAGATGCTTAATGTGAGTCTGGAAGGAGACTTTACAGTCTAACCAGGCACCCAGGTATTTGTCGTTGACCACGTATTCTAAGTCAGAACCGTTCAGAGTAGTGATGCTGGACGGGCAGGCAGATGTGGGCAGCGATCGGTTGAAGAGCATGCATTTAGTTTTACTTGCGTTTAAGAGCAGTTGGAAGTCACGGAAGGAGAGTTGTATGGCATTGAAGCTCGTCTAGAGGTTAGTTAATACAGTGTCCAAGTAGGGGCCAGAAGTATACAGAATGGTGTCGTCTGTGTAGAGGTGGATCAGAGAATCACCAGCAGAAAGAGCGACATCATTGATGTATACAGAGAAGAGAGTCAGCCCGAGAATTGAACCCTGCGCCCCCATAGAGACTGTCAGACAACAGGCCCTCCGATTTGACACACTGAACTCTCAGAGAAGTAGTTAGTGAACCAGGCGAGGCAATCATTTGAGAAACCAAGGCTGTTGTCTGCCAATAAGAATGTGGTGATTGACTGAGTCGAAAGCTTTGGCCAGGTCAATGAATACGGCTGCACAGTATTGTTTCTTATCGATTGCGGTTATGATGTCGTTTAGGACCTTGAGCGTGGCTCGGAAACCAGATTGCATAGCGGAGAAGGTACGGTGGGATTCGAAATGGTCGGTAATCTGTAAATTTAATTTAAAATACGTGCACAGTGTCAAATTCATCATCATCACCAACCTGTCGTTGCCGTCTCACGATGGTTGTGTCTGTTTAGGAGGCGTATTCCATGGAAGCGGTTGTGGACGGACCCCTCTGAAGACTTTGTTCTCTCTGCTCGAAACCTCGCGACCTGAAGTTCCATCAATTTCATTTTCCTCCGTAGAAATTCGTTCTCCTTGTGGCTTTGGGACATCTTCAGGTGTACAACCGCATAGCCATCGTCAACAACTTTGCAGATTTCGGCAACAGCCGCGTTGGCTAGCACCTCCATGATTGAGGCTATCTGCGCCTGGAACTCGACCACGGAACCCGACATTGTCCCCCTACGCTTTTGACCCCTTTTCAATATGAAAACAGTCTTTGTGTTTTCTATATTATGAGTATCTAGCAAGCTATTCAAACAAATACAATAATATCATAAACTAAACATGGATAGCTAGCTAGCTTTGTTTGTAGCTCGCTGGTGAGATTATCTTTCCTGTTCCTCATCACAGTAATGTAATCATATGCTGGACTTGAAAATTGGACACCGCCACCTACTGTATAGGAGTGCTCCACAATAACAACAATGTTGGAGCTCCATAATAAACATGTTTTCTGGTGTAAACAATATTTCATGATTTTTCTCAAATAAAGCATTTAACTATTTCTAGTATTTCTAATAGAAATAAACGACAAACAGTTAATTGACTTGAAAAAAAAGTAAATTACAACAGTATGACAAACTAGCCTACTATTCATATATATGAATTCCATCAACATCTTTACAGCCTATCAATCTGATAGTAAATCTAAAGTATATTGTTGACAGGCAAATGGAAATCATTTTTTAATTACTGTTCACCTATACACATTCATAAGGATATTTAAAATATTTACTTGTCATAACTTATACATTATCAGTCCACTCTGGATCAAGCATCAAGACAGTTGAACTGAAAACACAACCACTACACACAGAGGGTAGTGTTCAATGTGGAAACCATTCAAACGGTTCAAAACACATAGAGCTAGTTTTCATATGAAAACCCCACTAGTGTGAAGCCGAGCCATTCCCCTTAAATCTAGGGCCAGGAGGTGTTCCCTGGTCTGGTCACGTGGTGAGGAAAAACTCCTGCCCCTGCCTTTCATTATGTCACAGGTGGAGCAGTGTTAAGTTGTCCCTAGATGCTGATCTTGGGTCAGTTTTAGTTTTTTTCCCCCACTAATGGTTAACGTTTTCCATGTCTTTGGGGAACCTGTTGGAGAGTAATCCTTTGGGATGAAAAGTGTCCTCTCCTGACACTCAAAAACGCAGAGCGAGGGAGAACTGTAGGGTTGAGGTCCAAGTTGCCAGATTTCAATGGACAACTCGCACCTTGAACCTCAACCGTACAGTTTCCCCTCGCTCTGTAACTCTGTTTTTTGTTTTGTCACTCCAGCCTAGGGAAACCCTACACACTGTCGTGTGTGAAAAGGTCGGACATTTCTGAGATACTGGACCTGGCATCAACGATGGTGTGCCTGGCATCAACGATGGTGTACCTGGCATCAACGATGGTGTGCCTGGCATCAACGATGGTGTGCCTGGCATCAACGATGGTGTACCTGGCATCAACGATGGTGTGCCTGGCATCAACGATGGTGTACCTGGCATCAACGATGGTGTGCCTGGCATCAACGATGGTGTGCCTGGCATCAACGATCATACCACGCTCAAAGTCGCTTAGTTCACTCCTTTTGCCCATTCTAACATTTAATTGAACAGTAACATTGCCTCGATGCCTGTCTGCCTGCTCTGCCTGATTCACTGTCTGTAGGAGCGTTCCATTTTCTTGAACGGGGTGGTGTACCTAATAAACTGGGCGGTGAGTGTATATTTAGGGTCAATCCATATAGGGCCAATCTATATAGGATCAATCTATACTGAACAAAAATATAAACGCAACAATCAACAATTTCAAATATTTGACTGAGTAACAGTTCATATAAGTAAATCAGTCAATTAAGATACATACATTAGGCCCTAATCTATGGATTTCACATGACTGGGAATACAGACATGCATCTGTTGTCCAGATACCTTAAAAAAAAAGGTAAAGGCGTGGACCAGAAAACCCTTCAGTATCTGGTGTGACCACCATTTGCCTCATGCAGCGCGACACATATCCTTTGCATAGAGTAGATTAGGCTGTTGATTGTAGCCTGTGGAATGTTTTCCCACTCTGCTTCAATGGCTGTGTTGCTGGATATTGGCGGGAACTGGAACACACTGTTGACCCCAAGCATCCCAAACTTGCTCAATGGGTGACATGGTGAGTATGCACTATGCAGGCCATGGAAGAACATTTTCAGCTTCCAATAATTGTGTACAGTTACTTGCAACATGGGGCCGTGCATTATGCTAAAACATGAGTTGATGGTGGCGGATGAATGGCACTACAATGGGCCTTAGGATCTCGTCACGGTATCTCTGTGCATTGAAATAGTCATCGTTAAAATGCAATTGTGTTCGTTGTCTATAGCTTATGCCTGCCCACAACATAACCCCACCGCCACCTGTCCGGCCGACCGGTCCAATATCTGTCCGGACGACCGGTCCAATACCTGTCTGGCCAACCGGTCCTATATCTGTCTGGCCGACCAGTCCTATCTGTCCGGCCGACTGGTCCAATATCTGTCCGGGCCGACTGGTCCTATCTGTCTGGCCGACCGGTCCCTTCTGGTCAGAGGAGAAAGGAAGAGTCAGAGAGAGAGAGACAAAAGAACATCAACAAGACCTTTCATGATGTGACGGGGAAGATATCCAAATTGTTGGTATGGCGCAACAACACTCGTGTGCACATTCCCCTTCGATGGAATTGTGAACCTTTCTGCAGATGAGTTCATATCATATCTAATTCAATACATTTCAATTTGTCTGTTCATAGAAAGTCAATTTTCTTTCTCTCAATCTTTCATTTACATAGGTCAGGGTTGAGCTGGGCTGGACCAAGAGTGTAAAAGGTTACCGCTTGTGATTACATAAATGGTGAAAAGTCAGTGATAAAAATATATTCAGTTGACTTTCATCCCACTGGGCAAAAACTGGTTGAATCAACATTGTTTCCATGTCATTTCAACCCCCCCAAAAATCAATGTGATGACATTGAATCAACGTGGAAAACTGATTGGATTTTCAAAAAGTGTCACGACTTCCACCGAAGTCGGCTCCTCTCCTTGCTCGGGCGGCGTTCGGTGGTCCACGTCACCAGCTTTCTAGCCATCGCCGCTCCATTTTTCATTGATCCATTTGTTTTGTCTTGTTCCCTGCACACCTGGTTTTCATTCCCCAATCAATCTACATGTATTTATTCCTCTGTTCTCCATCTTGTCTTTGTGTCAGATTGTTTGTGTTACGTGTGTATTGTTGACGCACCAGACTGGCTTGTTTTTCCTGTGTTATTTTTCACAAACATAATTCTTGTGACTGTTTTGCGTGTTTTGCACTTTTGCCTAAATAAAGTGTGCGCCTGTTTCACAAATCTCTGCTCTCCTGCACCTGACTTCGCTACCAGTACGCACACATCTGACAAAAAGTAAACAACGTAAGGGCATTTAGTCTATTTTTCACCAAACTTTTAACCTAAATCCAATGACATGGTGACTTTTTTTTGTTGATTTCATGTTAATTGACTGGACCAAATGTTAATCAAAACTAGATGTCAGTCAGGGGCCAGTGGAATGTTAGTCTGTCAGCCCTATCTACTTTGACATCATCCTCTCTCCTTCCCAACTTTCTCCCCTCTGGATCTCTCGCTCTATTCCTGACACAGGCCTGATGAGCTGGTCGCAGGAACAAAATGGACAGGTAGGACCAGTCGGCCGGCCAGATAGGACCAGTCGGCCGGCCAGATAGGACCAGTCGGCGGACGGCCAGATAGGACCAGTCGGCCGGACGGCCAGATAGTAACAGATGGGTCCGGTTTATGTCGTGCCAATTCACTCTCTGGATGACACACATACACAATCCATGTCTCAATTGTCTCAATGCTAAAAAACTACTTATTTAGCCTGCCTCCTCCCCTTCCTCTACACTGATTGAAGTGGATTTAACAGGTGACATCAATAGGCGTATTTAGGGTCAAGAAGCACCATGGAATTCTTTGAAAAATATTATTTATTGATGGAAATCTAGGAATGAATAAACATCAACAGCCATTGGTCAAATTGTTACAGAAGAACAGACAGTTTTTCAGTCTCACAGTAGAATTTCAGTATCTGCTATAACTTTAGTGTGACGCACACAGTATTATTAGAAGAACACAACCATGATCAACCTTAACAGTCAATGTGAGTGATGCTGTTGGCCTTAAAGAAGCCAAGAAAACGTAACAGTCTTTGTAGATAATGTAAATATGAACCACGTTGTATTGTAGACGTATGAGACCAGGGCAAACATCCTGCAGACATACGACTATGTTAGAACCAATGACGTTTGAACTCATGATATTGCTATAACAGCTTTTTTCAATAGTGTTAGGTTCTAATTCTCAGAGTAAACAACTCAACAGACACTATGAAAGCTGAACCAAGTTTATTCTCCTAGAGGATCAATACAGCTGCATTCAGACAAAACATGTTTCCAGCAACAAGTTTATATACTCCAGTTTAGATGCACTCCTCCTCGTCTCCAACCATGACATCTGTTATGGTTCGACAGGAAGACAAAGTGATGACCTCAGCCCCCTTGATGCCTAATCCAAAGCTCTCTCCCCTTATCAATGCCTGCCACATGTGAACGCTTCCCTGCCCAACTCACGGCTGTCATGGTGCCTGGTACCAGACTGTGTCTCTTCTCCTCCCAGAGGACCCCTCCCATAGGATCCCTGATGGCTAACAATAACATATCCTGACATAATGTAAACGTTATACATTACCCTCTACCCCTCTGTGACATATCCTGACATAATGTAACTGTTATACATTACCCTCTCTCCCTCTGTGACATATCCTGACATAATGTAAACGTTATACATTACCCTCTCCCCCTCTGTGACATATCCTGACATAATGTAACTGTTATACATTACCCTCTCCTCCTCTGTGACATATCCTGACATAATGTAACTGTTATACATTACCCTCTCCCCCTCTGTGACATGAATAAGTATATTTCATATTCTCAGAACCCAACAATAGGAATCTCTTGCTTCTGTGTCAGTTTTCAATGATGAAGCTTCTGATGTCTATTCAGATTGCTGGATTGGGAGAACCTGCGCCCGCACTGTGCACAACTGAAGGGCTTCTCCCCAGTGTGGACGTTCTGGTGCACTTGGAGCTTGCTGGGGGACACAAAGCTCTTCTCACACAAGGTGCAGGCGAACACCCGCTTTCTGGTGTGTATGACGACGTGCTGCCGCAAGTCACTCTCGTGGACAAACTTCTTATGGCAGTTCGGGCAACCGTACGGTCGTTCTATGGTGCCAGGTCTAATGTGATTAGCAAGATTACTTGAGTGAGAGGAAGTTGTGGCGCTTGGTCTAAAATGGCCGACAGGAAGTGAGGTATGAGCTGGTTGTTGAACTCCTCTTCCTGGTATTTCAGAGTGTCTATGGAGGCTTGCCAATGAGCGCAAACTAGCTTTATTGGCCTCACCTGTATTTCCTGCGTCAAGACGGGTGCTTGTATTTATCTCTGTGGGACGGAATCTGGGTGAAACCAACTGCATAGTGTTGTCTCTCATTGATTTGTGGTGTACAGGGTGAATTGATGGTGCGTTTCTGTTAAACACTCCCACTCCCTGCTTATTTCCAGACCCATTGACCTGTGGTGTAGTAGATGTACCCACCTGACCCCACTCAAAATCTCTATCTACCTGCTGGCCACTGGATACAGAGTCAATCACTATCACATGTTCTGATGAGGAATGGTATGACTTGGGGGAAAAGCCAAGGACGACGTCAGATCCACTGACCTCCATAGCGGTGTTGTAGTTGTTGTTGCCTCTGGGGCCACTGGACTGGAAGGCGGGGTCCTCTGTGGTGGCTGCAGCCAGTTGGGTGGTTAGTTCTCTGCTGCCCTCCACTGTTCTAGCTGGGTGGCTGATCCTAGAGTCCTGGTCATCTGCTTCTCCCTCCACCTTGATGATCAGCAGGTCTGGTTCCCCTTCCTCTGTCTGCTGGGGTTAAGTGAGAGAGATGAGTGAAACAGAGCATATGCTTTCTACATGCCTAAACATCAGACTGTTACCATGGTTACCCCGTGGATATTCAGTCTGAAAGAAGTCTGCCTAAAAAAGACACAGCCAGAAGAGTCTCTGCTGACTGCTGATGGGGTTAAGTGGGAGAGAGCATACACTATCTACTGAATGGAGATATGGGCATGACATTCGGATTTAGTGAACTTCATAGTAGTTGTTATTGTGTGATAATCAGTGGTGTAGTGGAGGGTAAACTCCACCTTTTGTATTTTGTGCAAAAGCCTTCATAAAGACATTGGGTAGAAGTAAAATAATAGACCAATACAAATATAATTTTACATATACAGTGCATTCCAAATGTATTCAGACCCCTTGACCTTTTCCACATTTTGTTACGTTACAGCCTTATTCTAAAATGGATTCAATTGTTTTTTCCCCTCATCAATCTACACACAATACCCCATAATGACAAAGCAAAAGCAGGTTTTCAGACATTTTTGCAAAAAAAGAAGAACTGATATCACATTCATGTAAGTATTCAGACCCTTTACTCAGTACTTTGTTGAAGCACCTTTACCAGCAATCACAGCATTGAGTCTTCTTGGGTATGACGCTACAAGCTTGGCACACCTGTATTTGGGGAGTTTCTTCCATTCTTCTCTGCAGATCCTCTCAAGCGGGTTCAAGTCTGGGCTCTGACTGTGCCACTCAAGGACATTCAGAGACTTGTCCTGAAGACACTCCTGTGTTGTCTTGGCTGTGTTCTTAGGGTAGTTGTCCTATTGGAAGGTGAACCTTCGCCCCTGTCTGTGGTCCTGAGCGCTCTGGGGCAGGTTTTCATTAAGGATCTATCTGTACTTTGCTCCGTTCATCTTTCCCTCAATCCTGACTAGTCTCCCAAGTGCCGCTGAAAAACATCCCCACAGCATGATGCTGCCACCACTATGCTCCATCATAGGGATGGTGCTAGGTTTTCTCCAGACGTGACGCTTGGCATAAAGTCCATAGAGTTCAATCTTGGTTTCATCAGACCAGAGAATATTGGTTCTTGTGTTCTGAGAGTCCTTTAGGTGCCTTTTGGCAAACTCCAAGCAGGCTGTCGTGTGCCTTTTACTGAGGAGAGGCTTCCGTCTGGTCACTCTATCGTAAAGGCCTGATTGGTGGAGTGTTGCAGAGATGGTTGTCCTTCTGCAAGGTTGTCCCATCTCTAAAGAGGAACATCAGGTTGTTGGCCACCTCCCTGACCAAGGCCTTTCTCCCCCGATTGCTCAGTTTGGCCGGGTGGCCAGATTTAGGAAAGGTCTTGGTGGTTCCAAACTTCTTCCATTTAAGAATGATGGAGGCCACTGTGTTCTTGGGGACCTTCAATGCTTCAGAAATGATCTGTGCCTTGATACAATCCTATCTCGGAGCTCTACAGACAATTCCTTCGACTTCATGGCTTGGTTTTTGATCTAACATGCACTGTCAACTGTGGGACCTTATATAGACAGGTGTGTGTCTTAACAAATCAAGTCCAATCAATTTAATTTACCACAGGTGGACTCCAATCAAGTTGTAGAAACATCTCAAGGATGATCAATGGAAACAGGATGCACCAGAGCTCAATTTCGAGTCTCATAGCAAAGGGTCTGAATACTTACAGTTGAAGTCGGAAGTTTACATACACTTAGGTTGGAGTCATTAAAACTAGTTTTTCAACCACTCCACACATTTCTTGTTATCAAACTATAGTTTTGGCAAGTCGGTTAGGACATCTGTGTTGTGCATGACACAAGTAACTTATCCAACAATTGTTTACAGACACATTATTTCACTTATAATTCACTGTATCACAATTCCAGTGGGTCAGAAGTTTACATACACTAAGTTGACGGTGCCTTTAAACAGCTTGGAAAATTTCAGAAAATTATGTCATGGCTTTAGAAGCTTCTGATAGGCTAATTGACATCATTTGAGTCAATTGGAGGTGTACCTGTAGATGTATTTCAAGGCCTACCTTCAAACTCAGAGCCTCTTTGCTTGACATCATGGGAAAAATCAAAAAGAAATCTGGTTCATCCTTGGGAGCAATTTCCAAATGCCTGAAGGTACCACGTTCATCTGTACAAGCAAAAGTATGCAAGTATTAACACCATGGGACCACGCAGGCGTCATACCGCTCAGGAAGGAGACACGTTCTGTCTCTTAGAGATGAACATCCTTTGGTGCGAATAGTGAAAATCAATCCCAGAACAACAGCAAAGGACCTTGTGAAGATGCCGGAGGAAACTATATCTATATCCACAGTAAAACGAGTCCTATATGGACATAACCTGAAAGGCCGCTCACCAAGGAAGAAGCCACAGCTCCAAAAGCGCCATAAAAAAGCCAGACTGCGGTTCGCAACTGCACATGGGGACAAAGATCGTAATTTCTTTGGTCCTCTGGTCTGATGAAACAAAAATAGAACTGTTTGGCAATAATGACCATCGTTATGTTTGGAGGAAAACAGGGGAGGCTTGCAAGCCGAAGAACACCATCCCAACCATGAAGCACGGGGGTGGCAGCATCATGTTGTAGGGGTGCTTTGCTGCATTAGGGACTAGTGCACTTCTGTACGTAAACAAGCAATTTAAACAAACCTGTTTTCGCTTTGTCATTATGGGGTATTATTGTGTGTAGATTGATGAGGGGGGAAAACTATTTATTTAATTTTAGAATAAGGGAGTAATGTAACAAAATGGAAAAAGGAAAGGCGTCTGAATACCGTCCGAATGCATCTTAAAACTCTTAAGGATCTGGACATTTTTTACATTTTCGTCTAAAATGACATACCCAAATCTAACTGCCTGGAGCTCAGGACCTGAAGCAAGGATATGCATATACTTGATACCATTTGAAAGGAAACACTTGAAGTTTGTGGAAATGTGAAATGAATATAGGAGAATATAACACATTAGATCTGGTCAAAAATAATACAAACAAAAAAACATATGTTTTCTATTTATTATTTGTTCCATCATCTTTGAAATGCAAGAGAAAGGCCATAATATCATATTTTTAGTTTTGGCGAAATTTAGATTTTGTTCCCTAGATGGAAGCAGTGTGTGTGCAAAGTTTCAGATTGATCCAGTGAAGCATTACAATACCGGACAATATTTTGTATCAAGTCTGCCCAAATGTGCCGAATTGGTCAATTGATACATTTTCAAGTACATAACTATAGAGAACATACAAATATTATATGGATTAGATTACACTACCAGGAATGTCATACATGATGGATCATTAGCATATACACTAACTTTCAAACATCTAGATGGCCGGGTGGGGTGGGTGTGGAGCCAGAGACAGCAAGGCTTCAAACTGTAGAACCCAGTTCCCACATTTCAATATAAAACTGTACTCTTATCAAACAAAACTATGCTACATTTTATCTCTGGGACCTTCATGATGACAAATCAGAGCAAGATTACTGAATGGAAGTACATTATTTACCTTCAGAGGTGAATGTATCAAACCAGTTGCCGAGTTTTTAAGTCTTTTTTTCACTGTGAAAGCTACTGTAAATTGGACAGTGCAGTTAGATTAACAAGAATTTAAACTTTCTGCCCATATACGACATGTCTATGTCCTGGAAAGTTCGCTGTTACTTACAACTGTCATGCTAATAACATTAGCACACGTTAGCTCAACCGTGCTTCTACACCTGCATTGCTTGCTGTTTGGGGTTTTAGGCTGGGTTTCTGTACAGCACTTTGAGATATCAGCTGATGTACGAAGGGCTATATAAATACATTTGATTTGATTTGATTTGAACCGTCCGGGTATAGGGACACCGATCCCGTAGAGATTAAAAGACCATGTTTTCATGAATTTGATTATATACTCTTGAATCACATTCAAAAACAGCAAGGCACATGATCCAGGAAGTAGGCAGGACTTTCATAGCGTTTTGCAATAACCTAACTGACATAAAGCTAATCCATAGCTATTTTTACATAGGAATCTCTTGCTTCTGAGTCTAGGGCTGGCACAATTACCGTATAACCGTGTAACCGATGGCTATGGATGAAGACTGTCATGAAAATGTAATAAACCATAAAAACGAAATATATTATTTTAAAAAATAAATATTTTGTGGATTGAAAAGCTGACAGAAAACGGGATTGCCGGGCATTTGTGAGGTTGAGTCAATTTCTGCCATAGAATTAGGAATTAGAATACAAGAATATACATGAAAGGTCTTACAACAGTATAAAAGATCAGCCATTTTGTTCAGTGAGTTGGTCAACCATGGTCAGCCAGTAAGATATTGTGTAAAATAATGAATTTGAAGATTATCTGCACAGTATATTTATTAGCTAGCCAGCCAGTTTAAGTTGAATGATATCCAATAATTGTTCAAATGAACTGCCAATATGCCAACATTCCATACAAACAGTGCAGTCAATCCACAGCCATACACTGGCTGAAAACAGCAGATGATAGGTCTTATACAAGTTGTAAATGCAATAAGTACTGATATTGTATCATATTACAACATTCACAGCTTTCCAAGAAAACAAACCGTGAGACATTTATGGTCTGTTTATATATATTTTAGAGACTATTTATACAGAAAATGTGTATAAAACCTGTATAAACTGTATTTATAATTTCATGACAATATATTATGTTAACAATCATTATATTTCTGATATATCACATGTCTTACTTTTATAATTCATAAAAGCAGGAAATGCATCACCTCTGCCTCTACTGCCATCCGTTCCAATTAGACCGGATTGGATTTCTCCCTGACCACAATGGCTGCATTCTCACTCCATTCTAGAACTGAGTGTTTATGACATGGCCCCTCTAGTAATTTAATAGGATCTCCATGGTTTCTGCTGTAACATGGACTCTCCAAGTTGTTGTTGCTACTTGCTAAAACAAGTCAGGAGTGGAGGAGAGGACAAAATGTGCATCTTTTGCTATTCAAACGGTTGTAACGGTGACCACACCGTTCCTTGACCGTCACCGCCCTATTTGTGTCAGTCTCAATGATGAAGCTTCTGATGTCTTTTCAGATTGCTGGAGTGGGAGAACCTGCGCCCGCACTGTGCACAACTGAAGGGCTTCTCCCCAGTGTGGACATTCTGGTGCATTTGGAGCTTGCTGGGGGACACAAAGCTCTTCTCACACAACATGCAGGCGAACGCTCGCTTCCTGGTGTGGATGGTCATGTGATGCCGTAAGTCACTCTCGTGGAGAAACTTTTTATTGCAGCTCGGGCAACCGTACGGTCGTTCTACAGTGCCAGGTCTAAAGTGTGAGGCGAAATTACTGGAGTGAGAGAAAGTTGTGGCGCTTGGTCTAAAATAGCCGTCAGGAAGTGCGGCAGGAAAAGGTTGTTGAACTACTCTTCCTGGTATTTCAGAGTGTCTATGGAGGATTGCCAACGAGCACCAACTAGCTTTGTTGGCTTCACCTGCATTTCCTGTGCCAGGCCTGCGTGTATTTTTCTCTGAGGGTCGGAAGCCAGGTGAAACCAATTGCGTTGTGTTGTCTCTCATCGATTTGGGGTGAATCATTGGTGCGTTTCTGTTAAACCCTCCCACTCCCTGCCTATTTCCAGTCCCATTGATCTGTGGTTTAGTAGCTGTACCCACCTGACCCCACTCTAAATCTCTATCTACCTGCTGCCCACTGGATACAGAGTCAATCACTATCACATGTTCTGATGAAGAATGGAACGACTTGGGGGAAAACCTGTGGTTTTCTAACCCTACACTTCTCATTTCTATGTCTGAGCTATTCTGTGTTTCTAGGCCATGGCCTCCTAGGTCCATTACTTTAGTGTGAGCAGCAGAGGTGCCATCGTTAGTCGCTACAATCTCTCTATACACCTGGTTTAAAGAATCTCGATTGAGGCCCCTGTTCATGTCACACTTTGTGTCCAGACTGTCTCTCTGCTCTGGGTTCAAATCCTGTGTGTTTGCTGGGGTCCCTGGTTCACATTCCCTGTTTCTGACTGGAGGAGAATGGCCTCAGATCCACTGACCTCCATAGCTGTGTTGATGTTGTTGCCTCTGGGCTGGAAGGCAGGGTCTGTAGTCGGTTGGGTGGTTGGCTCTCTGCTGCCCTCCACTGTTCTGGCTGGGTGGCTGATCCTAGAGTCCTGGTCATCTGCTTCCCCCTCATCCTTGATGATCAGCAGGTCTGGTTCCCCTTCCTCTGTCTCTGCTGACTGCTGATGGGGTTAAGTGGGAGAAATGAGTGAGTGAGACAGAGCATAAACTATCTACTGAATAGAGATATGGGCATGACATGGGATATAGTGAAATTCATAGTAGTTGTCTTGTTGTTATTGTGTTATAATCAGTGGTGTAGTGGAGGGTAAACTCCACTTTTTGTATGTTACACATGCCTTTATAACTCTTTGGCACAAAAATGCATTGAAAGTATAGGGACTGTTGCTTTAATCACTGTGTACGGTGATCATCGTTTATCAACCATATTTTTAACTACTACATCTCTGGTTATAATGTGCTGACATACACGTCTATACAGACACTACCTCATCCCCAGGCGGAAGGAAGTGTCTGCTGTCCGAGACTAAAACAGACATAAGTCTGTGACAGTCTAAAATCGGCTGTTAAAATTGGAACTTACCTCATCACTTGTAGCATCCATATGCTTTGATGGAGAGACATCGTCTTGATCCACGTCTATGGGCTGTCTGTCTCTTTGAATGCTGCTGTTCCCAAAACTCCTGTTGGAAAGTCTGGCTCTGCTTTGCCAAGTAGGTCCTGGAAATAAAGGAATTAATTGAGGTTAATTTGACCCCATCCATCAATGGTGTTTTATGAAGTACAAAGCAAACATACAGTAATACCTTCATGACGTACACTACTGTTCAAGGGTTTGGGGTCACTTAGAAATGTCTTGTTTTTGAAAGAAAAGCAAAAAATTTTTGTCTATTAAAATAACATCAAATTGATCAGAAATACAGTGTAGACATTGTTAATGCTATAAATGAATATTGTAGCTGGAAATGGCAGATTGTTTATGGAATATCTACATAGGTGTACAGAGGCCCATTATCAGCAACCATCACTCCTGTGTTCCAATGGCACATTGTGTTAGCTAATCCAAGTTTATGATTTTAAAAGGCAAAATTATCATTAGAAAACCCTTTTACAATTACAGCTGAAGTCAGAAGTTTACATACACTTAGGTTGGAGTCATTAAAACACATTTTGTGAAGATGCTGGAGGAAACAGGTACAAAAGTATCTAAATCCACAGTAAAAACGAGTCCTATATCGACATAACCTGAAAGGACGCTCAGCAAGGAAGAAGTCATTGCTCCAAAACCGCCATAAAAAAGCCAGACTCTGGTTTGCAACTGCACATGGGGACAAAGATCGTACTTTTTGGAGAAATGTTCTCTGGTCTGATGAAACAGAAAATAGAACTGTTTGGCCATAATGACCATCGCTTTGTTTGGAGGAAGAAGGGGGAAGCTTGCAAGCCGGAGAACACCATCCCAACCGTGAAGCACGAGGGTGGCATCATGTTGTGGGGGTGCTTTGCTGCAGGATGGACTGGTGCACTTAATAGAAAAATAGATGGCATCATGAGGTAAGAAAATTATGTGGATATATTGAAGCAACATCTCAAGATATCAGTCAGGAAGTTAAAGCTTGGTCGCAGATGGGTCTTCCAAATAGACAATGACCCCAAGCATACTTCCAAAGTTGTGGAAAAATGGCTTAAGGACAACAAAGTCAAGGTATTGGAGTGGCCATCACAAAGCCCTGACCTCCATCCTATAGAACATTTGTGGGCAGAACTTAAAAAGTGTGTGCGAGCAAGGAGGCCTACAAACCTGACTCAGTTACACCAGCTCTGTCAGGAGGAATGGGCCAAAATTCACCCAACTTATTGTGGGAAGCTTGTGGAAGGCTACCCGAAACGTTTGACTCAAGTTAAACAATTTAAAGGCAATGCTACCAGATACTAATTGAGTGTATGTAAACTTCTGGCCCACTGGGAATGTGATGAAAGAAATAAAAGCTGAAATAAATCATTGTCTCTACTATTATTCTGACATTTCACATTCTTAAAATAAAGTGGTGATCTTAACTGACCTAAGAAGCCACATTTTTACTAGGATTAAATGTCAGGAATTGTGAAAAACTGAGTTTAAATGTATTTGGCTGAGGTGTATGTAAACTTCCGACTTCAACTGTATGTTAGCACAGCTGAAAACTGTTGTCCTGATTAAAGCAACAATGAAACTGTCATTCTTTAGACTAGTTGAGTATCTGGAGCGTCAGCATTTGTGGGTTCGATTACAGGCTCAAAATGGCCAGAAACAAAGACATTTCTTCTGAAACATTACCTGACTATTTACATATCAGGGATTACCATTTGGGTATATATTTGAAACCCAACCTATGCTTAATCCACTAAAATATGTCACATTCAATGTAAAAGGTCTTAACAGCCCGATTAAGAGGAAGAGAGTCTATACATAACTTAAGAAATGAAAGGCTGACATTGTGTTTTTACAAGAAACACATCTTACAGACAGTGAAACTAAAGAGGGAATGGGTATGACAAGTTTTTGAGTCCTCTTTTAACTCCAAAGGAAGAGGAACTGCAATTTTGATAAGTAGACACATCCCCTTCTGCGTCAACAATTAAATGCTTACCTTCTAATAAATCTCCTGGGGAGGATGGCTTCCCTCCAGAGTTCTATAAAGAATTTAGGGAGCTGTTGGTCCCCTACCTTATGGAGGAACTTAAAAAAGCCAGAGAAGACAACTGCTTTCCAGAGTCTCTCTCTCAAACAGTGATTACAGTAATTCACAAGAAAGGGAAAAAAAAACTAAAGTGCACCTCCTATAGACCAATCTCTCTCCTTAACACAGATTGTAAACTGGTCACCAAGATGCTATCTAGGAGACTGGAGTCATGTCTTCCCCTGTTGGTCAACCCAGATCAGACTGGCTTCAAAATTAATAAGATTGTCCTCCAATAATCTCAGAAGGTTCTTTTGATATAATTCACCTTGCTAACAAAAACGAAATACTTAGTGTCGCAGTCTCCCTCGACGCCGAAAAGGCCTTTGATAGGGTTGAATGGCCATATCTCTTTCGCGTCTTGGAAAAATTTGGTTTAGGTACCGTGTTTGTAAATAGACATTGTAACTACGTAGCTAATAACTGTTGTAATGGGGAACATTATTGTAGCAACACACCTTTGGAGGGAAGGCAATCCCGCACTGTGTTAGCTAAGTTTTATAATAATAAGACAAACCCAGAACATTCCCTCTCTACCATCAAGCATCAGTTACCTTTTAGATGGTTGCCTATGGGCTTGACATATTTGGGCATAATGGTGGATGGTAATCTGAACAACCTCTATAAACTCAATCTGGCCAGCTTGTTGCAAAAGATGGAGGGTGACCTGTGTAAATGGATGGTCTTGCCTCTCACTCTACTGGGTAGAATCAATGTAATTCAAATGAATGTCCTGCCCAGATTTCTATATTTGGTTCAATCTCTCCCTATCCCTGTGCCCACAGCATTCTTTTTCTCTCTCGACAAGCTGACCAGACGGTTTATCTGTCACGGCAAAACCCCAAGGGTTGGCCTGGATAAACTGACCCTTGATTACGGCCAAGGGGGCTTAAACCTCCCCAATTTCAGAATGTACAATTGGACTGCAGTCTAGATTTCTAGCTCAGAGTTTTGACAATGGTCCCTCTCCCTCATGGTTGAACAGTTTGATAAATTATTAAATTTTTGTTTTTGATGTTATTTGAATGGACAAAGTGTGCTTTTCATTCAAAAGGACATTTCTAAGTGACCCCGAACTTTTGAACGGTAGTGCATGTAATGTGTATATAGAGCTAGAGGGATCCTAGCTGTATTGACAGTACAAAGTAAGCATGAAACGTCATATATGGAATGTCAATAATACAGCTGGGCCCTAAATGTTTTGACATGACATAAATCATGGATGTATTATGCTTGCTTTGAACTTTGTAAAACACAATTTATGGATGGGATCAATTGAAGATTAACGTAATGTAAACTATGTGCACTGTCAAATTCATCATCACCAACCTGTTGTAATCTCTCGATGGTTGTGTCTGTTTAGGAGGCGTATTCCATTGAAGCGATTGTGGACGGACCCCTCTGAAAACTTTGTTCTCTCCGCTCGAAATCTGGTGATCTGAAGTTCCATCAATTTCATTTTCCTCCGGAGAAATTCGTTCTCCTTGTGGCTTTGGGACATTTTCAGGTGTACAACGGCATAGCCATCGTCAACAACTTTGCAGATTTCGGTTACAGCCGCGTTGGCTAACACCTCCATGATTGAGGCTATCTGCGCCTGGAACTCGACCACGGAACCCGACATTGTCCCCCGACGCTTTTTGCTCTTTTCAATGTAACTGTATTTGCGTTTTATATATTTATGATTATCTACAGTTATCGACCAATCTATTAAAACAAATAATCATAACAGAAACTTAACGTCAATTTGCAGCTAGCTTTGTTTGTAGCTAGCTGGTGAGATGTTTTATTTTATTTCCTCACGTCACAGTAATGTAATCATACGTGGACTGTAGAATTTAAAGTTTAACACCGCCCCCTACTGTACAGGAGTGCGGCACAGCAATGTTGTACCTACGTAATAAACAACATGTTCTCTGGTGAAAACAATATTTCATTTTTTTTTTTTGATAAATAATTTCACTATTTGGGGTATTTCTAATAGAAATAAACAACAAACGATTTACAACAGTATGACAGCCTAGATATGACTTTAATCCACATCTTAACAGCCTATCAATCTGATTGTCAATCTACTATATCTTGTCGAAAGGCAAATGGAAATAAATTGTTAATTGCTGTTCTTTGGTACGTCCCCGGAAACGATACAATTTCATAAGGATGTTCAAAATCTTAACTTGTTATAAGTTATACATTATCAGTCCACTCTGAACCAAACATCAAGCCAGTTGAACTGAAAACACGACCACTACACACAGAGGGAAGCATTCAATGGGGAAACCAATTAAACTGTTAAAAACACATGGATTCAAGTTTTCATATGAAACCCCCAGTAGTGTGGAACCCTTACAACTAGGGCCAGGAGTTTTCCCCTGCTCTGGTCATGTGGTGAGGAAAAACTCCTGGCCCTGACCATCATTCCACCTGGTGGAGTAGTATGAAGTTGCACTGGAGCTGCCTCTTGTCAGAGCAAGGCGTTAGCTGTTGTGGATGCTTTTCCATGCATTTCGATGAAGTAGTAGAGCCACTGTTGATATTCGGGAACGGGGCTTGCTTCCCTCTTTGGGGAACCTGGTGGAAAGTAACACTCGGGTGGACAGTCTGTTGAAATCGGGCGACTTGGACCTGGATCCTACAGTTCTCCCTTGCTCTGCATTTTGAGTGTCAGGGGGACACTTCTCTGTCTGTCCAGACTCTATTCCCCCTCCCCATCTCCCTCTTCCACAGCAGATTTGGCCTAAAAAAGAGGTGGGGGGAATTAAATTGACGGGCATCTACAAAGCTCTCAAACAAACACATCTATTATAACTCAGCTATTATAGTCGTACTGACTTAACTCATTGACACAGAAAATCTGAAATGTCTCTCTCCTCAAAACCTCTCTCTACCGCACCTGCTGTCTCTACTCTCTACCTTTGAATACTTTGCTATGAAAAGCTAACTGACATTTACTCCTGAGGTGCTGACCTGTTGCAACCTCTATAAACACTGTGATTATTATTTGACCCTGCTGGTCATCTATGAACGTTTGAACATCTTTAACAACGATCTGGCCTTAATGGCCATGTACTCTATAATCTCCACCCGGCACAGCCAGAAGAGGACTGGCCACCCCTCAGAGCCTGGTTCCTCTAGGTTTTTCCTGCCTTCCTAGGGAGTTTTTCCTAGCCACCGTGCTTCTACATCTGCATTGCGTGCTCGTTGGGGTTTTAGGCTGGGTTTCTATATAGGCACTTTGTGACATCTGCTGATGTAAAAAGGGCTTTATAAGTACATTTGATTGATCGATAATTCCCTGTACTTTTGAAAGGATAATTACCTTTCCTGCTTGATTTAATTTGTCAGCAAGGTGAGAACATAGATACCTACCAAAATAAAAGAAACACCAACAAAGTGATTTAATAGGGTGTTGGGCCACAACGAGCCAGAACTGCTTCAATGCACCTTGGCATAGATTCTACAAGTGTCAGGAACTCTATTAGAGGGATGTGATGCCGTTCTTCCACGAGAAATTTCATATTTTTGTGCTTTGTTGATGGTCGTGGAAAACACTTCAAAAAAGTGTTCAATTGGATTGAGATCTGGTGACTAAGACAGTCATGGCATATGGTTGACATCGTTTTCATGCCCATTAAACCATTCAGTGACCACTGGTGCCCTATGGATGGGGGAATCGTCATCCTATGGGGCATAGCCTTTGTCGACAAAATAATGGCCTACCCAGCATTTTTATTCATGACCCTAAGCATGATGGGATAATAATTGATTTATTAACTCAGGAACCACACCTGTGTGGAAGCACCTACTTTCAATATACTTTGTATCCCTAATTTGTTTTCATTATTTTGGTAGTTACCTGTATATTTAGCGTCAATCTATATAGGGTCAATATATATTTAGGGTCAATCAATATAGGAGGGGTATTCAAATCTTGCCCTATGAGGTCCGGAGCCTGCTGGTTTTCTGTTCTACCTGATGGCTATATAGGGTCAACCTATATTTATGGTCAATATACTGTATATTTAGAGCCAATCTATATAGTGGCAATATATATTTAGGGTCAATCTATATTTAGGGTCCACATACTGTATATTTAGGGACAATATGTTAAGGATCAATCTATATTGGGTATATATACAGAATCAGTCAAAAGTTTGGACACACCTACTCATTCAATGGATTTTCTTAATTTTTTACTATTTTCTACATTGTAGAATAATAGTTAAGACATCATAACTATGAAATAACACATATGGAATCATCTATTAACCAAAAAAGTGTATAAATATATTGTATATTTCAGATTCTTCAAAGTAGCCACCGTTTGCCTTGATGACAGCTTTGCACACTCTTGGCATTCTCTCAACCAGCATCATGTCACCTGGAATGCATTTAAATTAACAGGCGTGCTTTGTTAAAAGTATATTTGTGGAATTTATTTCCTTCTTAATGCATTTGAGCCAATCAGTTGTGTTGTGACAAGGTAGGGCTGGTATACAGAAGATTGTATTTTACCAAATAGGTCCATATTATGGCAAGAACAGCTCAAAATAGCAAAGAGAAACATTACTTTAAGGCATGAAGGTCAGTCATTCCGGAACATTTCAAAAACTATTTTACTTTCTGTGCAGTCGCAAAAACCATCAAGCACTATGATGAAACTGGCTCTCATGATGACCGCCACAGGAAAGGAAGACCCAGAGTTACCTCTGCTGTAGGGGATAAATTAATGAAATTGTTAACCTTTATTTAACTAGGCAAGTCAGTTTAAGAACAAATTCTTATTTTCAATGACGGCCTAGGAACCGTGGATTAACTGCCTTGTTCAGGGGCAGAATGACAGATTTGTACCATGTCAGCTCGGGTATTCGATCTTGCAACCTTTCGGTCACAAGTCCAATACTCTAACCACTAGGCTACCTGCCACCCCATTAGAGTTAGAGTTACCAGCCTCACAAATTGCAGCCCAAATAAACGCTTCGCAGAGTTCAAGTAACAGACACATCTCAACATCAACTGTTCAGAGGAGACTGCATGAATCAGACCCAGCTAGCACAATTGGTTCTTTGGAAATTGGAGGAACCTAAGTTTTTAGTTTCCCATTGGTTCTGGAAACAAAGTCATATGTTTCCTGACTGGTAAAGCTTACTGTCTTTTAAACGTTCTAAAAACAGAAGTGAACATTTTGCTTGTTCTAGGATATTCTAAAAATGTTTTACTGTGGCTCCCTGAAAGTTCTACTGGGAGGTTTTATTAACGTTCTGAGAACAGAAATCCTAGTTTTCTTTAAAGGTAATTAAATAACGTTCTGAGAATGTTTCAGTAATACTTTCATAACACTGCTGTCTTAGTTTGGGTTAACTGTTTTGAACTCCAAGCACAGATGGGACACATGCAAGCACATTTCTTTCTTTATTATGGCACGGCATCAGTGAGATTCTAAACTATGATCTTCTGTTCTCTATCCATGAAATGAGTTCACTGTGCCACCATGATGGAGCTAACACGCGGCCAACACACTTAACCAGATAGAGGTTAGAGTTAGGCTGATGCTAAGAAAGGAATGCATGTTTTTACATAACATCCTTAGAAATGTTACTAATGTTTTCTGGTGGTTTTTATGGAACGTTTTAGGAAACCTGTTGGAAACATTACGCTGAAATTCACATCTAAGAAACATATGGTTCTCAGAACGTTATGTGCTAGCTGTGGTCAATCTATATAGTGTCAATCTACATTCAGGGTCAAACTATACTGAGTCAAGAAGCACCACGGAATTCTTTGAAAAATATGATTTATTGATGGAATTATAGGAATTGACAAACAAACAGCAATAGCCATTGGTCAAATTGGTACAAATGGACAGTACAATTTCAGTAGCTCCTATAACTTTAGTCTGAGGCAGCTATATTGAACCATTATCAACCTTAACAGTCAATGTGAGTGATGCTGTTGGCATTAAAGAAGCCAAGAAAACGTAACAGTCTTTGTAGATCATGTAAATATGAACCACATTGTATTGTAGATGTATGAGACCAGGGCAAACATCCTGCAGACATACGACTACGTTAGAACCAATGACGTTTGAACTCATGATTTTTCTATAACAGCTTTTTTCAATAGGAATCTCTTGCTTCCTTGTCAGTTCTTAATGATGAAGCTTCTGATGTCTTTTCAGATTGCTGGAGTGGGAGAACCTGCGTCCGCAATGTGTACAACTGAAGGGCTTCTCCCCAGTGTGGACGTTTAGGTGCATTTGGAGCTTGGCGCGGGACACAAATCTCTTCTCACACAAGGTGCAGGCGAACGGCCGCTTTCTGGTGTGGATGACAGCGTGCTGCCGCAAGTCACTCTCGTGGCCAAACTTCTTATTGCAGCTCAGGCAACCATACGGTCGTTCTATGGTGCCAGGTCTAACGTCTGTGGCGAGATTACTCGAGTGGGAGGAAGTTGTGGTGCTTGGTCTAAAATGGCAATCTGGAAGTGAGGTATGAGCTGGTTGTTGAGCTCTTCTTCCTGGTATTTCAGAGTGTCTCTGGAGGCTTGCCAATGAGCACCAACTAGCTTTGTTGGCCTCAACTGTGCCAACATGCATGCCTGTATTTATCTCAGAGGCCCGGAAGCCGGGTGAAACCAATTGTGTGGTGTTGTCTCTCATCGAATCGTGGTGATTCATTGGTGTGTTTCTGTTAAACACTCCCACTCCCTGCTTATTTCCAGTCCCATTGTCCTGTGGTGTAGTAGCTGTACCCACCTGACACCACTCAAAATTTCTATCTACCTGCTGCCCACTGGATACAGAGTCAATCACTATCACATGTTCTGATGATGAATGGAATGACTTGGGGGAAAACCTGTGGTTTTCTAACCCCACACTTCTCATTTCTGTGGCCGATCTATTCTGTGTTTCTGGGCCCACTGAGCCACTCCCTAGGTCCATTACTTTAGTGTGAGCAGCAGAGGCGCCATCATCCGTCGCTACTACCTCTCTCCACACCTGGTTTAAAGAATCTCTTAGGAGAGTGAGGTCCCCGTCCATATCACACTTTATGTCCAGACTCGGTCTCTCTGCTTTCGGTTCAAATCCCATGTGTTGCTGGGGTCCCTGGTTCACAGTCCCTGTTTCTGATTGGAGGAGGATGGCGTCAGATCCACTGACCTCCATAGCTGTGTTGATGTAGTTGTTGTTGCCTCTGGTGCCACTGAGCTGGAAGGCGGGGTCCTCTGTGGTGGCTGCAGCCGGTTGGGTGGTTAGTTCTCTGCTGCCCTCCACTGTTCTAGCTGGGTGGCTGATCCTAGAGTCCTGGTCATCTGCTTCTCCCTCCACCTTGATGATCAGCAGGTCTGGTTGCCCTTTCTCTGTCTCTGCTGACTGCTGATGGGGTTAAGTGGGAGAGATGTGTGAGTGAGACAGAGCATACACTATCTACTGAATAGAGATATGGGCATGACATGGGATTTAGTGAAATTAATAGTAGTTGTCTTGTTGTTATTGTGTTATAATCAGTGGTGTAGTGGAGGGTAAACTCCACCTTCTGTATTTTACACATGCGTTTACAAACCTTTAGTGCAAAAATGCATTGAAAGTATAGGGAGTGTTACTTTACTCAATTTAAACATCACTAGTTATAATGTGCTGACATACACGTCTATACAGGCATAACCTCATCCCCAGGCGGAAGGAAGTGTCTGGTGTCCGAGACTAAAAAAGACATAAGTCTGTGACAGTCTAAAATCGTCTGTTAAAATTGGAACTTACCTCATCACTTGTAGCATCCATATGCTTTGATGGAGAGACATCGTCTTGGTCCACGTCTATGGGCTGTCTGTCTCTTTGAATGCTGCTGTTCCCAAAACTCCTGTTGGAAAGTCTGGCTCTGCTTTGCCAAGTAGGTCCTGGAAATAAAGGGGGAGGTTCATTTGACCCCATCCATCAATGTTGTTTTACAAAGAACAAAACAAGCATAATACGTTCATGACGTGTGTAATGTGTATATAGAGCTAGAGGGATCCTAGCTGTGTTGACATGTGTAATGTGTATATAGAGCTAGAGGGATCCTAGCTGTGGTGACAGTACAATATACACTCAGTGGCTAGTTTATTATGTACACCGCCCCATTCACGAAAATGGTTCGCTCCTACAGACAGCTAGTCAGGTGGATGTGACTTGCTGTATAAAGCAGGCAGGCATCGAGGCATTAAGTTACTGTTCGACTGAATGTTAGAATGGGTAAAACGAGTGACCTAAGCAACTTTGAGCGTGGTATGATTGTTGGTGCAAGGCGTGTCGGTTCCAGTATCTCAGAAGCGGCTGGTCCTGGGCTTTTCGCATACGACAGTTGTCTAAAGTTTACCAACAATGGTGCGGGAAACAAAAAACATCCAGCTAGCGGCAGTCCTGTGCGTGAAAACAGCTCGTTGATGAGAGGTCGATGGAGAATGGAAAGAACCATGCAAGCTAGCAGGTGGGCCACAAACAGGCAAATAATGGTACAGAACGGCATCTCAGAACGCACAACTCAGCGGTCCTTGTCACGGATAGGTTATTGCAGCAGACGACCACACCAGGTTCCACTCCTATCAACTAAAAACAAGCAGAAACGGCTCCAGTGGGCACGCGATCCCCAACGCTGGACAATTGAGGAGTGGAAAAGCATTGCCTAATCCAACGAATCCAGGTTCCTGTTGCGTCATTCTGAGGCAAAGGCAGGATTTGGCGTAAGCAACATGAGTCCATGGCCCATCCTGCCTGATATCAACAGTACAGGCTTGTGGCCGTAGTGTAATGGTGTGGGGAATGATTCCTGGCATATGTTAGGTCCCTTGATACTAATTGAGGTACGTTTCCATGCACCAGAGAATTCTGGCTGTTCTGGAGGCAAAGGGGGGTCTGACCCGGTACTAGATGGATGTACCTAATAAACTGGCCACTAACTGTATACATCCTGGATGTATGCATAACGCATATAGGGCTAATGTCAATAATACATCCCTAACTGTATTGACATGCATACATCACAGCCGTATTATACTTGATTTCTACTTTATGAAACACCATTGATGGATGGGGTCAAACTGAAAATGTTCATAATGTATGTGCACACTGTATAATTTAGTATCACCACCAACCTGTCGTTGCAGTTTCTCGATGGTTGTGTCTGTTTAGGAGGCGTATTCCATGAAAGCGGTTGTGGACGGACCCCTCTGAAGACTTTGTTCTCTCTGCTCGAAACCTGGCGACCTGAAGTTCCATCAATTTCATTTTCCTCCGGAGAAATTCGTTCTCCTTGTGGCTTTGAGTCATCTCCAGATGTACAACCGCATAACCATCGTCAACAACTTTGCAAATTTCGGCTACAGCCGCGTTGGCTAGCACCTCCATGATCGAGGCTATCTGCGCCTGGAAATCGGCAACGGAGCCCGACATTGTGCCCCGACGCTTTTGGCCCCTTTTCAATGAAACAGTGTTTTTGTTTTTCTATATTATGATAATTCACAATTATACAAGCATATCATAAACTAAACATCGCTAGCTTGCTTTGTTTGTAAGTAGCTGTTGAGATAGCTGTTTTCGTCATCTTCACAGTAATGTAATCATAAACTGGACCGTGCAATTCAATTGAAAGTACAACACCGCCACCTACTGTAGAGGAGTGCTCCACAATAACAGCAATGGTTTAGATGTGTAGAACTGCATTCACATAGGATTTACGGTATTTTTACCACTCAAGAACAGCAATTGTTCAGGTATGTAATACGGATTTCCCATAGGATTTACCGCCCCCCCCCCCCCCCCCCCCCACACACACAATAACAACAATGGTTTAGATGTGTAGTACCTGCTTTCACATAGGATTTACGGTCTTTTTTCTGTAAAAAAAAAAAAGGTACTTTTTATATGGCCCCCTTACAAACATGCCTATTTTTACCACATTCTTACCTGAAACATATTTTCAAAAGAATAGAATAACATATTTTGGGTTTAATTAGGCTACGTTATGTCCAAATGAATTAAATTAATAGTTCATTATTTTGTTCATTGAACAATTGTGAATTCTCGAATTCCCACCTACCCGATCATAGTCAACACATATATATATTTTATAATAATAATATATTGAAATACAGGGAGGAAAAAAATACATTTATATTTTTCCCACACAACTTGTCACGGAAATGTGTGGAACCGGTGGTAGTGGTATTTTGAAACAGCCCAAATCCATGCTTTTTTAATTCCACGTTTCATCTCTACCCTCACTCCACTTTGTTAGAGAGCAGGTGCATAGGCTCTTACATCGATAGTATCTTCATCATGATACCAATAGAAAATACTAGCAATCTATATTTTGAAAAGGATGTGATTCTCGTGTTCATATTTTACAACCTCCGCGGGCTTTAAGAGTTGCCTATACGCGATCGAACAAAAAGGTTGTGCTACACTTGATTTAAGCTACACTATTGCATACTAAACGACTTGAGTTAAGAGCAAAATAACCCACCTATTAAACTACTGGCAAAATACTCTAATAAATGAGCTAACTAGACAAGATGATCAGAGCAGCACTCACCTCAACTATAGATAACATTTCCCTAGACTAATTGCAGCCTAACCAATATCCAAACGGAGATTAAGTGAAAACTCAAATCTGACGTTGATTGATTTATCAAGACGAGTCCCCAAGCTTGTCTCAAATCATAACAGTGTTGACAATTATCATCTAGTTGACCACAGAAAGGCAGGCTATTGTTTAACATGTATTACATTGATTGGAAAGACTTTGGGAGTTTCAGTAAACAACCATTTGCTTCATGCCTTCAGCTTGATACCAGCAGCATCCCATTGCTGGTTTGCCTCTGAAGCTAAGCAGGGATGGTTCCTGGATGGGAGACCAGGTGCTGCTGGCAGTGGTGATGTAAAGCCAGTAGAGCACCCCCCTCTGGTCTAAGGAGATCCCCAGGGCAGTAGAGGGGACATTGCCCTACGAATGGTGCTGTCTTTCGGATGGGATGTTAAACAGGTGTTCAGACTCTCTGTGGTCATTAAAAATCCCATGGCACTTATCGTAAGAGTAGGCGTGTTCACCCCGGTGTCCTGGCTAAAATCCCAATCTGGCCCTCATACCATCATGGCCACCTAATCATCTCCCCAAATGGCATATATCACTCCTCACCTTTCTAGCTGCTGTTTGGTAAGCGTTCTGGCACAAAAATGGTCACTGTGCATCACCTTGGTGGTGGATGAGGTGAGTTTCTCCCTTACTATGTAAAGCACTTTGAGTACCTCAGTTGGTAGAAAAGCACAATAAAATCCAATCAATTATTATTATTCAATTACATTAGCCTACTTTATTGTATGAGGACAGACACTAAATATATATTAATTCCATCACATCTCTATAATTTTCTTGTAGCCTATCAGTCTTATAGTACATCAATATTGTTGAGAGGCAAAAGGAAATTGGAATTCTTATGAGATTGATCTTTATTGAATTTCGCTTGCTTATATTTCTGCGTGTTAAATATGGCTTTTAACTAGGTCTATGTATTGTAATTTACCCCAGGACGTTGCTGTAAATCACAATGTATTCTCAGTCAACTCACCTGGTTAAATAAATAATAAATACAATTAAAATAAATTACTGTACTGCACCAATGATTTTTAAAATCTTCACCTGTTATAAGTTATGGATTATCAGTCCACTCTGGACCAAGCATCAAGCCAGTTGAACTCAAAACACAACCACTACACACAGAGGGTAGTGTTCAATGTGGTAACTATCCAAACTAGAGGTCGACCGATTCATTGGAATGGCCGATTCATTAGGGCCGATTTCAAGTTTTCATAACAATTGGTAATCGGCATTTTTGCACACCGATCATGGCCGATTACATTGCACTCCATGAGGAGACTTCGTGGCAGGCTGACTACCTGTTATGCGAGTGCAGCAAGGAGCCAAGGTAAGGTGCTAGCTAGCATGAAACATATCTTATAAAAAAACAATAAATCTTAACATAATCACTAGTTAACAACACATGGTTGATGATATTACTAGTTTGTCTAGCTTGTCCTGCGTTGCATATAATCGATGCGGTGCCTGTTCATTCATCATTGAATCATAGCCTACTTTGCTAAATGGGTGATTTAATTTGCGAAAAAAGCACTGTCGTTGCACCAATGTGTACCTAAACATAAACATCAACACCTTTCTTAAAATCAATACACAAGTATATATTTTTAAACCTGCATATTTAGTTAATATTGCCTGCTAACATTAATTTATTTTAACTAGGGACATTGTGTCACTTCTCTTGCGTTCTGTGCAACAGAGTCAGGGTATATGCAGCAGTTTGGGCCGCCTGGCTCGTTGCGAACTAATTTGCCAGAATTTTACGTAATTATGACATAACATTGAAGGTTGTGCAATGTAACAGCAATATTTAGACTTATGGATGCCACCCATTAGATAAAATACGGAACGGTTCCGTATTTCACTGAAAGAATAAACGTTTTGTTTTAGAAATGATAGTTTCTGGATTTTACCATATTAATGACCCAAGGCTCATATTTCTGTGTGTTATTATATTATAATTAAGTTTATGATTTGATAGAGCAGTCTGACTGAGCGGTGGTAGGCAGCAGCAGGCTTGTAAGCATTCTTTCAAACAGCCCTTTACTGCGTTTGCAAGCAGCTCTTCGCAATGCTTCAAGCATTGCGCTGTTTATGACTTCAAGCCTATCAACTCCCGAGATTAGGCTGGCAATACTAAAGTACCTATTACAACATCCAATAGTCAAAGGTATATGAAATACCAATGGTATAGAGAGAAATAGTCCTATAATAACTACAACTACTTCTCCAACACCTTGTTTTTGCATTATTTAAACCAAATTGAACATGTTCATTATTTATAAGAGACTAAATTGATTTTATTTAAATATTATATTAAGTTAAAATAAAAGTGTTCATTGTTCATTCAGTATTGTTGTAATTGTCATTATTTCAAATATATATATAAAAATCGGCCGATTCATCGGTATCGGCTTTTTTTGGTCCTCCAATAATCGGTATCAGGATTGAAAAATCATAATCGGTCGACCTCTAATCCAAACTGTTGAAAACACATGGACCCAGTGTTCATATGAAAACTCCAGTAGTGTGGAGCCAGTCCCCTAACAACTAGAGAGGAGTTTTTCCTGGTCTGATCACATGGTGAGGAAAACCTCCTGGCCCTACTTATCATTATGCCAGGTGGAGTAGTGTGAAGTTACCCCTAGAAGCTGATCTTCGGTCAGTTTAGTATATTTTTTTCCACTAATGCTTAAGGTTAGGATTGGGGAAGAGGAAGCTGATTCTAGATCTGTACCTAGGGGAAACTTCACCTTGGAACACTCAGGGCAGCCCAATGTCCTGTGGCCTGCTGCCAGTGTGGATAAGGAGATGCCTCTTCATGTGGCCGGACTGGGTGAAGCACTTCCCGCAGTAGATGCAATGAAATGGTTTCTCTCCGGTGTGCACCCTCTCATGCATCTTCAGCTGGTGGCTGTGGGAGAAGCGCTTGGTGCAGTGGCTGCAGCCATATGGTTTCTCCCCCGTATGGACCCGCATGTGCCTCCTTAGGTATGCCGGCTGAGGGAAGGGCTTTCCGCAGAGGCTGCACCGGAGCTGCCTCTGGGTGGAGTGAGACATCAGCTGTTGCGGCTGCTTTTCTATGCCTTTCGATGAAGAAGTGGAGCCTCTGTTGAAATTCGGGAAGTTGACTGGCTTCCCTCTTTGGGGAACCTGGTGGATGGTAACCCTTGGGGATGAAAATCTGTTTCGGTTGGACAGTCCACTGAAATCTGGCAACTTGGACCTTGATCCTACAGTTGTCCCTTGTTCTGCATGTTGAGTGTCAGGGGGACACTTTGTCTGTCCAGACTCCATTCCCCCTCTTCCTCTGTTGTCCACAAGCTGCCTGCTTTCTGAACAAACCTCTCCAGATGTCACCTCTTGGCCAGTTATGCTCCATTCTGAACTCATATCTGCCTCCACTTTAATGGGAACTGAGTCCACCATCACCACATCAGGCACCCAGTCCAGAGAGCCTGAAGCAGACATGCAGACCCCAGAGTTACCAGTCACTCCTCTCCTCTCTGGATGTCCAGACAGCCTCTTGGAGTCTGGCCCTGCATTGTGAGGAGCATTCACAGTTGGGTTGTCAGTCTCTTGGTTCTCTGTCCATTGGGACAGGCTGTATTCTATGGGTTGATGTTCAGTTTCCCAGGTCACACCCTCAGCAACCTGATGGTCCTGTCTTGTTCTGTTGTATTGTGACGCTGGATGCTGGAACGTCTGGTTTTCAGGTTCTATATTGAGTGAGGTGTCTGGAGCTCTGTGTCTGTTGCCCTGCTGGTCCAGAAGGCCTGTGGGTTCAGTATAGGATGAAGAACCTGGTTCTGCCACAATGATCTTCTCACTGCTCTCACTGACTGGTTGGACAATCTCTGAAATGGGTCAACGTAAAGCACAGCATCAGCTTCCTGTAGTGGAGACGGATTCTTCTTTGCCTTATTTATTAGTTATTGGTAATGACTAAGAAGTTAATCAAATAAGGCAATAAACATTGAAGGCTTTACTCAACATAAAGTGTAAATTGCATAGACATGATAAGTTGCATAATACCTTCGGTTATGCTGGTGTCAAGATTTTCCACTTTGATATGAGGTGCCTCTTGCATATCTGCCATCTGTGTTTTTGTATTCACCAGAAAATGTTTTATTAGAAATATATCCTCACCAACATTTGAAATATGAGAACACAAATAATCAATTTGACCCTGTCTATGACAATTGACCTGCATGGCCCCATCCTGGTCTGTCGCTGTGCGTCCTGCGTCTCTCCGGTTGGTGACATCCTGCATACATTTGCCCCCTTCACTGTAGGCAAAACGATTTTCCACTGCACCAGAAAAGAGAACCCTTCATAAACGTTACATTACACGTCATTTTTAATATGTTAAAATTTAGTTTAAAAAAGACCTACAATATCCAAGTCTGCTTTTTGCCTTTTCTACGAAGCTCTCTCTCTCCCGGGCAACATGATCGGTGTCCACTCGCCTGTGAACTGTGCGTCGCAGAGCTCCAAATCTCTCTGCGCTCCGTCGAGAATTCTGGAATTTTGTCAAAACCAGCTTCCTCCGCAGGTTATCAATTTCTTTCTGGCTATGGGAAATTTCCAAACGTAAGGCAGCATGGCCATCATCTACAAGTTTGCAGATTTCGGCAACGGCTGCATTCGCCAAAACCTCAATGATGGAGGCTAGCTGAGCATGAAAGACAACGGTATTGGACATGCCCTTCCTTGGATTGGTACTATTTATATGTTAAACACTTGTATTATAGTCCTACTAGCTCATTTGCAATGCAGTGTTCAGTTAATGTCCTGAGACGTCACACCATAGATATGCGGTATGCTTCGAACACATCTCTATTTCGTTTGTTTTTGTTCCGGAAACAAAAGGTTGTCGGCTACTTCCTCGATATTTTTCCAAAATAAAGGTTGCAACACACAATATTTATGTTAGTTTCAACATTGCCACCTACTGTATCGTAGCTGCTACTTAAAGGAATCAAATGTTTTACAAATCAGACTTCTTTGACTTATAACAAAACAGTTAATTAAATCAAACACACACATTTTCCTTCAACAATGATTATTTACTATTTAGTTCAAGTACAAAAATACACAATCATCATACAATATGACGTTCAAAGGAATAAATCAATGCCCTCAATAAAAGTAAATCGAAGAGTAGACTCAGGGTTAATACTTGTCTCAAAACTAACTGAAAAACCACACTGAGAATGTACTCTTAAGTAAACGCTTGCTAACTCTGAACAATGTAACAGTTTAAAGAGAAAAATATTTGAATATAGCATAAATAGCTAATGGGACTGAGTGGATTGATAATGTATACATTATGACAGCTGAAGATTTTAAACATCCCTATGAATTTGCTTCCATGTAAACATTTAACGGAAAGATTGTATTGGGCGCATGTGAGAAATAAAAATGTGATTCAATATGTTTTGGTGCAGTGGCAAACCAAAGAACGGTATTTAATCATTTACAGCATCTCAACAATATAGATGTACTATTAGACTGATCGGCTACAAGCAAATTATAGAGATGTGATGGATGGAATGAATATCTATTTAATGTCAGTCATACTGTTGTTATTGCTGTTTTTATCATGAAACATGGTTTACGCCAGAGAACCTGTAGTTTATTACATAGCTACAACATTGTTGTTATTGTGGAACACTCCTGTACAGTAGGTGGCGGTGTCCAACTTTCAACTCTACCATCCAGCATAAGGAAACATAATCTCACCAGCTAAAAACAAAGCTAGCCAGCGATGTGTAGTTTCTGATATGATTCTCTTTAATTTAATAGCTAGCTAGATAACTGTAAATTCACATAACATAGAAAACATAAAAACTGTTTCGTTGAAAAGGGGCCAAAAGCGTCGGGGGACAATGTCGGGTTCCGTTGTCGAGTTCCAGGCTCAGATAGCCTCAATCATGGAGGTGCTAGCCAACGCGGCTGTAGCCGAAATCTGCAAAATTGTTGACGATGGCTATGCTGTTGTACACCTGGAGATGTCCCAAAGCAACAAGGACAACGACTTTCTCCGGAGGAAATTGAAATTGATGGAATTTCAGATCGCGAGGTTTCGGGCTGAGAGAATAAAGCTTTCAGAGGGGTCCGTCCACAATCGCTTCCATGGAATACGCCTCCTAAACAGACACAACCATCGAGAGAAGGCAATGCCAGGTTGGTGGTGATGATGAATGTGACAGTGTCTAAATCGCTAAATCGTTGTTTGGTACTTTGTAAAGCACCATTGATGGATGGGGTCAAATTAACCTCCCCCTTTATTTCCAGGACCTACTTGGCAAAGCAGAGCCAGACTTTCGAACAGGAGTTTTGGGAACAGCAGCATTCAAAGAGACAGACAGCCCATAGACGTGGATCAAGACGATGTCTCTCCATCAAAGCATATGGAGGCTACAAGTGATGAGGTAAGTTCCAATTTTAATAGGCGATTTTAGACTGTCACAGACTTATATCTGTTTTAGTCTCGGACACCAGACACTTCCTTCTGCCTGGGGATGAGGTTATGTCTGTATAGATGTGTATGTCAGCACATTATAACTAGTGATGTAGTGGTTAAAAATAGGCAAGTAAAAAGTGATTGCCGTTTGCGGTGAGTAGTAACAGTCCCTATACTTTCGATGCATTTTTGTGCCAAAGGGTTGTAAAGGCATGTGTAACATACAGACGGTGGAGTTTACCCTCCACTACACCACTGATTATAACACAATAACAACAAGACAACTACTATGAATTTCACTAAATCCCATGTCATGCTCATATCTCCATTCAGTAGATAGTGTATGCTCTGTCTCACTCACTCATCTCTCCCACTTAACCCCATCAGCAGTCAGCAGAGACAGAGGAAGGGGAACCAGACCTGCTAATCATCAAGGATGAGGGGGAAGCAGATGACCAGGACTCTAGGATCAGCCACCCAGCTAGAACAGTGGAGGGCAGCAGAGAACTAACCACCCAACCGGCTGCAGCCACCACAGAGGACCCCGCCTCCCAGTTCAGTGGCCCCAGAGGCAACAACAACTACAACACCGCTATGGAGGTCAGTGGATCTGACGCCGTCCTCCTCCAATCAGAAACAGGGAATGTGAACCAGGGACACCAGCAACACACAGGATTTGAACCCAGAGCAGAGAGACAGAGTCTGGACACTAAGTGTGACGTGAACAGGGACCTCAATCTCCTAAGAGGTTCTTTAAACCAGGTGTGGAGAGAGGTAGTAGTGACTGATGATGGCGCCTCTGCTGCTCACACTAAAGTAATGGACCTAGGGAATGGCCCAGTGGGCCCAGAAACACAGAATAGCTCAGACATAGAAATGAGAAGTGTGGGGTTAGAAAACCACAGGTTTTCCCCCAAGTCGTTCCATTCTTCATCAGAAAATGTGATAGTGATTGACTCTGTATCCAGTGGCCAGCAGGTAGATAGAGATTTAGAGTGGGGTCAGGTGGGTACAGCTACTACACAACAGGTCAATGGGACTGGAAATAGGCAGGGAGTGGGAGTGTTTGAGAGGAACGCACCAATGATTCGCCCTGTTCACCCCGAATCGATGAGAGACAACACTATGCAATTGGTTTCACCCGGATTCCGTCCCTCAGAGATAAATACAGGCATGCATCTTGACACAGGAAATGCAGGTGAGGCCAACAAAGCTAGTTGGTGTTCGTTGGCAAGCTTCCATAGACACTCTGAAATACCAGGAAGAGGAGCTCAACAATCAGCTCATGCCTCACTTCCTTTCTGCCATTTTAGACCAAGCACCACAACTTCCTGTCACTCAAATAATCTTGCCACAGACATTATACCTGGCACCATAGAACGACCGTATGGTTGCCCAACATGCCATAAGAAGTTTGTCCACGAGAGTGACTTGCGGCGGCATGTGGCCATCCACACCAGAAAGCGATCATTCTCCTGCACCTTGTGTGAGAAGAGCTTTGTGTGCGCCAGCCATCTCCAAATGCACCTCAATGTCCACACTGGGGAGAAGCCCTTCAGTTGTGCACAGTGCGGGCGCAGGTTCTCCCACTCCAGCAATCTGAAAAGACATCAGAAGCTTCATCATTGAGACAAAGACTGTGACCGTCATGGAGTTTTGGATGGTGGTAATTGATCAGCCTAATAACCTTGGTCACCATTATAACCGTTTGAATTGCAAAAGACAAAAATGTTCTTCTTTCCTCCGGTCCTGAATAGTTTCAGCAAGGAGCAACAAAGTTCCATCACGTTGGAGAGTCCATGTTACAGCAGAAACCATGGAGATCCTATTAAATTACTAGAGGGGCTATGTCATAAACACTCAAAGTTCTAGCTAGAGTGGGGTGAAAATGTCAGCCATTTTAGTCAGGGAAAATTCCAAACCAGTCTAATTGGAATGAATGGCAGTAGAGGCAGAGGTGATTCATAGATGCAGTAAAGAGGTCAATGGAATGCAGACCGCGGGGAATAGAAGAAGGATGCCAGATTGGCGCAAGTTCAACAAATCTTAACTAACAAAGTGGATATTCACAAATCCGTCATGATTGTGCCTCTGGAGTGGAGCAGCGGTCTAAGGCACTGCTTCGCAGTGCTAGCTGAGTCACTTCAGATTCTGGTTCGATCCCAGACCCATGAGGCAGCGGACAATTGGCCCAGGGTCGTCCGGGTTAGGGGACAGCCGGGTTGTCCTTTTCCCATCGCACTCTAGCGACTCCTGTGGCGGGCCATGCACAATGCACCTCCACATTAGTGCGTCTGGCTTCCAGGTTAAGCGAGCAGTGTGTCAAGAAGCAGTGTGGTTTGGCGGTGTTGTGTAGGCTAATTTAGCTGGGTGGCAACAAGGAGATTCATTCCTCTACGGCATCTTTCACCCACACGTTTCAATGGCATTCATATTGTTTTGGTCGAATTCCATTGACCTCTACTGCATGTACTGTATTTCTCTATTTTACTTATGCAGAACAATTCAAGTAAGGCATGTGATATCAGAGATTGTGTAATAGAATGATTGTTAACCTAAAATATTGTCATAAAATTATAAATACAGTTTATACAGGTTTTATACACATTTTCTGTATAAATAGTCTCTATAATATATATTAACAGACCATAAATGTCTCACGGTTTGTTTTCTTTGGAAGCTGTGAATGTTGTAATATGATACAATATCAGTACTTATTGCATTTACAACTTGTATAAGACCTATCATCTGCTGTTTTCAGCCAGTGTATGGCTGTGGATTGACTACACTGTTTGTATGGAATGTTGGCATATTGGCAGTTCATTTGAACAATTATTGGAAATCATTCAACTTAAACTGGCTGGCTAGCTAATAAATATACTGTGCAGATAATCTTCAATGTATTGTTTTACACAATATCTTATCGCAGCACACTGGCTGACCATGGTTGACCAACTCACTGAACAAAATGGCTGACTTTAATACTGTTATAAGACCTTTCATGTCCATTCTTGTGTTCTAATTCCTAATTCGATGGCAGAAACGGACTCGGCCACACGAATGCCTGACCGTCCCATTTTCTGTCGGCTGTTCGATCCGCAAAAAAGCGTTAATTGACATGTTTTTGCGGTTATGACGGTTCATTTACTTTTCATGATGGACTTCATCCATAGCCATCAGTTACAGGGTTGTACGGTAATTGTGCCAACCCAAGACACAGTAGCAAGAGATTCCTATGGAAAACAATCTATGGATAACCTTCATGTCAGTTAGGTTATAGCAATACATTATTTTTATTGCCATTTATTTATTAGTATTATTTTCTGTATTTATATATATTTGTATTTTTTAAATATATATTTTTACTCTGCGTCGTTGGGAAGGGCTCGTAAGCAAACATTTCATAGTAAAGGCCTGGATTCAATCACATCAAGCGTTAACCTGGCTGGTTAACCTGGCTGTGTTCAAGGTGGAACTATGTTGGAGTTGTAGCCGTCAAATCGGTGAGCAGCTGGTCTTGCTATCATTGTCACAAAGCCACATCCGCCCCACTTGCGTTAGAAGTTCGGAACGTGAAAGTGTAGGCTATTAAACAAAATAATGAGGATTTCTATCAGCCTAATCAAGGTGTGGATTACATCTCACATTCCAGTGTTCGAACTTGTAAACAAGGCTGCATGGGATTTCTCTTAATCTAACTCTGTGCATCCAATGCCGATATACGCTTTAGGTATAATGCCAGGAGCCGCTTGTGGATTTGACAGCTCTAACGCAGTTCTACCTCCGACACGCCAAAATAACCACTATGTGGATGTCGGCTAAAGCGGATCTGATTTAATAGATCGCAAAATCTGCACCCATTGTATTTGGCACATGTGACTTGAAAGTCCTGCCTAATTCCTGGATCATGTCCCTTGCTGTTTTTAAATGGGATTCAAGAGTATGAAATCAAATTCATATAAACGCTGTCTTTTAATATACACTCATTACCAAAAGTATGTGGACACCTGCTTGTCGAGCATCTCATTCCAAAATCATGGGCATTAATATTTAGTTGGTCCCCCCTTTGCTGCTATAACAGCCTCCACTCTTCTGGAAAGGCTTTCCATAAGATGTTGGAACATTGCTAATTCTGTATGGACTTCGCTTTGTGCACGGGGACATTGTCATGCTGAAACAGGAAAGGTCCTTCTGTTGCCACAAATTTGGAAACACAGAATCATCTAGAATGTCATTGTATGCTATAGCGTTAAGATTTCCCTTCACTGTAATGAAGGGGCCTAGCCCAAACCATGAAAAACAATCCGAAACCATTATTCCTCCTCCACCAAACTTTATAGGTGGCACTATGCATTGGGGCAGGTAGCGTTCTTCTGGCATCCGCCAAATCCAGATTTGTCCGTCGGACTGCCAGATGGTGAAGCGTGATTAATCACTCCAGAGAACACGTTTCCACTGTTCCAGAGTCCAATGGCGGAAAGCTTAACACCACTCCAGCCGGCGCTAAGTGATCTTAGGCTTGTGTGTGGCTGCTCCGCCATGGAAACCCATTTCATGAAGCTCCCGACGAACAGTTATTGTGCTGACGTTGCTTCCAGAAGCAGTTTGGAATTCGATAGTGAGTGTTGCAACCGAGGACAGACGATTTTTACACGCTTCAGCATTCGGCTGTCCCGTTCTGTGAGCTTGTGTGGCCTACCACTTCACGGCTGAACTGTTGTTGCTGTTGACGTTTCCACTTCATAATAACAGCACTTGCAGTTGACCGTGGCAGCTCTAGCAGGGCATAAATTTAAACAAACTGATTTAAACATTTAAAATGAAATAAAAAATGTAAACATTTTTTACCCAATTGGTAGTTACAGTCTTGTCACCGTACGGACTCGGGAGAGACAAAGGTCGAGAGCCGCCGTCCTCCGAAACACAACCCAACCAACCCAGCCGCACCAATGTGTTGGAGGAAACACCTGTACACCTGGCGACCATGTCAGCGTGCACTGCGCAAGGCCCCCTGCCGGCTAAACTCTCCCGTAATCCAGACGGTGCTGGGCCAATTGTGCACCGCCTCATGGGTCTCCCAGTCTTGGCCGTCTGTGACAGAGCCTGGACTCTAACCCAGAATCTCTAGTGGCACAGCTAGCACTGCGATGCAGTGCCTTAGACCACTGTGCCACTCAGGAGGCCACTGATGAACTGATTTGTTGGAAAGGTGGCATCCTATGACAGTGTCACGTTGAAAGTCACTGAGCTCTTCAGTAAAGCCATTCTACTGCGAATGTTTGTCTCTGGAGATTACATGGTGGTGTCCTTGATTTTATACACCTGTCAGCAACGGGTGTGGCCAAATCCACTAATTTATAGGGGTGTCCACATACTTTTGTATATATAGTGTATATGCACAATTATATTCGTATAAGTGGATTCATTTACTGTTACCCAAAGTCTTTTAAAGATTTTTGTGCAAAATACAAGTATACCCTCCAGTTCTCCACTGATAAGAACACAATAACAAGGAAACTGCAATAAATTTCACAAAATCGATTGTCATGTCCATATCTCCATTCAGTAGATAGTGTATGCTCCGTCTCACTCACTCATCTCTCCCACTTAACCCCATCAGCAGTCAGGAGAGACAGAGGAAGGGGAACCAGACCTGCTGATCATCAAGGTGGAGGGAGAAGCAGATGACCAGGACTCTAGGATCAGCCACCCAGCTAGAACAGTGGAGGGCAGCAGAGAACTAACCACCCAACTGGCTGCAGCCACCACAGAGGACCCCGCCTTCCAGCTCAGTGGCCCCAGAGGCAACAACAACTACAACACCGCTATGGAGGTCAGTGGATCTGATGTCGTCCTTCTCCAATCAGAAACAGGGAATGTGAACCAGGGACCTCAGCAGCACACAGGATTTGAACCCAGAGCAGAGAGACAGAGTCTGGACACAAAGTGTGACATGAACGGGGACCTCAATCTCCTAAGAGATTCTTTAAACCAGGTGTGGAGAGAGGCAGTAGCGACTAACGATGGCACCTCTGCTGCTCACACTAAAGTCATGGACCTAGGGAGTGGCTCAGTGGGCCTAGAAACACAGAATAGCTCAGACATAGAAATGAGAAGTGTAGGGTTAGAAAACCACAGGTTTTCCCCCAAGTCATTCCATTCATCATCAGAACATGTGATAGTGATTGACTCTGTATCCAGTGGGCAGCAGGTAGATAGAGATTTTGAGTGGGGTCAGGTGGGTACAGCTACTAAACCACATATCAATGGGACTGGAAATAGGCAGGGAGTGGGAGTGTTTGAGGGGAATGCACCAACGATTCGCCCCTTCACCCCTGATTCGATGAGAGACACTATGCAATTGGTTTCACCCAGCTTCCGGCACACAGAGAAAAATACAGGCATGCATTTTGGCACAGGAAATGCAGGTGAGGCCAACAAATTTAGTTGGCACTCGTTGGCAAGCCTCCATAGACACTCTGAAATACCAGGAAGAGGAACTCAAGAACCAGCTCATTCCTCACTTCCTGTTGGCCATTTTAGACTAAGCGCATCAACTTCCTCTCACTCCAGTAATCTCGCCACAGATGTTTCACCTGGCACTGTAGAACGACCGTACGGTTGCCCAAGCTGCCATAAGACGTTTGTCCACAAGAGCGACTTGCAGCAGCACGTGGTCATCCACACCAGAAAGCGGGGATACGCCTGCACCTTGTGCGAGAAGAGCTTTGTGTCCCCTAGCAAGCTCCAAGTGCACCAGAACGTCCACACTGGGGAGAAGCCCTTCAGTTGTGCACAGTGCGGGCGCAGGTTCTCCCACTCTGGCAATCTGAAAAGACATCAAAAGCTTCATCATTGAGAACTGACATGGAACAAGAGATTCCTATTGAAAAAAGCTGTTATAGCAATATCACAAGTTCAAATGTCATTGGTTCTAACATAGTTGTATGTCTGCAGGATGTTTGCCCTGGTCTCAGACATCTACAATACAACGTGGTTCATATTTACATTATCTACAAAGACTGTTACGTTTTCTTGGCTTCTTTAAGGCCAACAGCATCACTCACATTGACTGTTAAGGTTGATCATGGTTGTGTTCTTCTAATAATACTGTGTGCGTCACACTAAAGTTATAGCACATACTGAAATTCTACTGTGAGACTGAAAAAGTTATGTTTTTCTGTAACAATTTGACCAATGGCTGTTGCTGTTTATTCATTCATTCCTATAATTCCATCAATAAATAATATTTTTCAAATAATTCCATGGTGCTTCTTTACCCTATAGAGATTGATCTTAAATATACAGGTAACTTCCAAAAAACACTTGAGTAAATTAGTGATACAAAGCATATTGAAAGCAGGTGCTACTACAACGGTGTGTTTCCTGATTTAATTAAGCTATTAACATGCCATCATGCTTAGGGTCCTGTATAAAAATGCTGGGCAGGCTATTATTTTGGCTACCATGGCTATGCTGCCATAGGATGATAATGCCCCCATCCACAGGGCAGAAGTGGTCACTGAATGGTTTGATGAGCATGAAAACGATATAAACCATATGCCTTGGCCGTCTCAGTCACCAGATCTCAATCCAATTGAGCACTTATGGAAGATTCTGGAGTGGCGCCTGAGAGAACATTTTCCACCACCATCAACAAATCACCAAAATAATGGAATTTATCGTGGAAGAATAGTGCTCCAATAGAGTTCCAGACACTTGTAGAATCTATGCCAAGGTGCATTGAAGCTGTTCTGGATCGTGGTGGCCCAACACCCTATTAAGACACTTTATGTTGGTGTTTCCTTTATTTTGGCAGTTACCTGAATATTGACCCTAAATATATACACTACCGGTCAAAAGTTTTAGAACACCAACTCATTCAAGGATTCTTCTTTATTTTTACTATTTTCTACATTGTAGAATAATAGTGAAGACATCAAAACTATGAAATAATACACATGGAATCATGTAGTTTGACTGGTAGTGTATGTAGATTAACCCTAAATATATATTGACCCTACCTATATATATTCTCACATTACTACCAAATGAAATCAGGCAGATCGAAGGAAAGGAAATTATTGCAGTCCAATATTAGTTTTAAATGTTTTGAGGACAGATAAGCTTCATATGTTCTGTGTCAATGAGTTAAATCAGTAAATTAACAACTTAATTTCAATCCATTTGATCAATAATATAGCCTCATAATAGCTGAGTTATAATAGACATGTATTTGTTTGAGAGCTTTGTAGAGATCATGCCTGTCTACTTAATTCCTCCCTTCTCTTTTCACGCCAAATCTACTGTGGAACAGGGGGACACAGAGGGGGAATAGAGTCTGGACAGACAGAGAAGTGTCCCCCTGACACTCACAATGCAGCGCTATGGGGAACTGTAGGGTTGAGGTTCAAGCAGACACTACGTCACTGCCAAATCTAAGGGTAGAGCTCGAAAATTCAAGCCCCTTGGGTGCTGCCATAGAGTTACAGTAGAAGTGCCCATCCAAGAAGGCTCAAGGTCATTGGCCACAAACATTACACAACAAGTTGGAAATCGCAAATTCAACAATTAGTGGTTTGGAAGGGATCAGTGACTACAAGCATTGCAAAGCAATCACTAGCCTGCTATTCAGTGGAGTGGGTGTGTGTTCCCAATTTTCAGTTTAAGTTTGTCTTTTACAAATTTAAAATGATAAACATTCAATATCGGCCATGCTGTCAATCCAGCATGATTTATGCTGCGCTCAAAACAACTGTTAACTCAGAACTGGAAAATCTGACTTCAGTGAGTTCAAGACAACTGAGAACTCAAGCTCTGACTGGGAAAATACGTTTTGAAAGGTCATCTAACTCGGAATTGTAAATCAGGAACTCGGGCCTCTTTCTAGACCTGAAGATCACTGAAGTCATCATGATTCAACCTTGTTTTTTTCTCTCTCAAGTTCCCAGTTGTCTTGAAAGCACCATAAATCCAGAGAATGCCTGACTTTGATGACAAAATTTGCCCACGAAGGACCGCCACGCCACCTTCCTGTTCAATTGAGCACAGCACAACAAGGTTAGTCCAAAAATTTATTGTATGCTGCTGCATAAATGATGTAATATGACAGGGAGATATGTATACTGTAGCTAAGAAAGTAATGCTAAGTGTATGTTGTATAGTAAGCTGTTAGTAACCCATGTGCCTCACCCTAATAATGTGGTCTATTTCCCCTATTAATTTCACCTACTGTTCTGACTTGGTGGTGCACATGTAGCCTATAACCTGTTTTAGAGAAATGTAATCATTGGATATTGTAAGAGCTTTCATTGTCTGCTTATATGCCCCCTTTATTTATCCTACGGTTCTGACTTGGTGCACAGGGAGAACACTGTAACAACGTCCCATGTTCTGAAATCTGTCGCTGTACATTTCAAATATGCTGAACAAATAGTTGACCACGTCCGTTCTAGCTTGCTCATTAATGTCTTAATCAAAATTATTTAAAAAACAATCTGATATGGCTGACTTGCTTCAACAAATGTGGTTTCTACTGACAATTGAGATGTATAAACTAGGACATAAGGGGGCGACAAGTGGATAAAAGGCAGTAAATTAAACTGGATTAGCTGTTTCGCTGCCAGACACAGCTCTGCTGATAGCCAGGTGTAGCAGTGGAAAGGTGTTGAGACTGCTATTGGGACTCTGCTGTTGGGACAGCTTTATGTAGGCCCTAACAGTTTGTGGGCCCCGTTTGTCACCGTTATAGTGCAATTAATGTATTGTTTAGCGTTGTGTTGAGTAGTGGCTTTGCTGGCAGGCACCCCCAATTTTGAGTTCAAGTTTCCTGATTTCAACGAATGGCCACCCGAAACAACTTTTCATCCCCAGCGGATACTCTCTGCCAGGTTCCCCGCAGAAGGAAGCAAGACACATTCGCAAATTTAAAACAGAGGCTTGAAAGGCATTCAAAATCAGCCGCAACATCTAAGGTCTCGTTCGGCCAAGAGGGAGCTCCGGTGCAGCCACTGCTCCAAGCACTTCTCCCACAGCCAACAACTGAAGATGCATGAGAGGGTGCACACCGGAGGGGAACCGCTTAAATGTGTCTACTGCGGGAAGTGCTACAAACAGTCAACACTCTCCTAGGTACAGATCTAGGATCAGATTCCTCTCCCCTAAACCTAACCTTAACTTAGTTGGAAAAAAATCTAAAACAGACCCGAGATCAGCTTCTAGGGGCAACTTCACACTACTCCACCTGGCGCAATGATTGACAAGGCCAGGAGTTTTTCCTGTGGTCAGACCAGTGAAAAACTCCTGGCCATAGTTGTAAGTGGAATGACTCCACACTTCTGGCGTTTTCATATGAAAACTGGGTCCGTGTGTTTTTGAGTTTGATTGGATTCCACATTTAACGATACTCTCTGTGTGTAGTGGTTGTGTATTTAGGTCAACTAGCTTGATGCTTGGTCCAGAGTGTTTTAATAATGAGTGAGCTATTACAGGTGAAAATTCTAAACATCCTTATGAATTTACATTGATGCAGTGGTGAACCAAAGTACAGTAATTAAGAATTGAAATGTCCCTTTGCCTCTCAACAAGATATATTTACTGTTTACGATTTATAATAGAAATACCACAAATAGTGTAATGCTTTTTTATATTTTTAAATCTTGAAATATTGTTTAAAGCAAATATCATGTTTATAATAGCTACAACATTGTTGTGGTGGAGCACTCCTGTACAGTAGGTGGCGCATATGATCACATGAAAGTGATGAGGAACAGGAAAAAATGTTCTCAACCGCAAGCTAACGTTACAAACAAAGCTAGCTAGCTATCGAAGTTCAGTCTCTGATATTATTGTATTTGTTTTAGTAGCTTGCTAGATAACTATATATCGTCATAATATAGAAAACATAAAGACTGTTTTCATATTGAAAAGGGGCCTAATGCGTCGGGGGACAATGTCGGGTTCCGTGGTCGAGTTCCAGGCGCAGATAGCCTCAATCATGGAGGTGTTAGCCAACGCGGCTGTAACCGAAATCTGCAAAATTGTTGACGATGGCTATGCAGTTGTACACATGGAGATGTCCCAAAGCCACAAGGACAACGAATTTCTCCGGAGGAAAATGAAATTGATGGAACTTCAGATCGCGAGGTTTCGAGCGGAGAGAACAAAGTTTTCAGAGGGGTCCGTCCACAATCGCTTCCATGGAATACGCCTCCTAAACAGACACAACCATCGAGAGACGGCAACGACAGGTTGGTGATGATGATGAATTTGACAGTGCACATAGACTAAATTACATGAGTCTTCAATTGATCCCATCCATCAATTGTGTTTTACAAAGTTTAAAGCAAGCATAATACATCCATGATTTATGTCATGTCAAAACATTTAGGGCCCAGCTGTATTATTGACATTCCATATATGACGTTTCATGCTTACTTTGTACTGTCAATACAGCTAGGGTCCCTCTAGCTCTATATACACATTACACACGTCATGAACGTATTATGCTTGTTTTGTTCATTGTAAAACACCATTGATGGATGGGGCCAAATTAACCTCTTTATTTCCAGGACCTACTTGGCAAAGCAGAAACAGACTTTCCAACAGGAGTTTTGGGAACAGCAGCATTCAAAGAGACAGACAGCCCATAGACGTGGACCAAGAGGATGCCTCTCCATCAAAGCATATGGATGCTACAAGTGATGAGGTACAGTTGAAGTTGGAAGTTTACATACACTTATGTTGGAGTCATTAAAATTGTTTTTCAACGACTCCACAAATTTCTTGTTAACAACTATAGTTTTGGCAAGTCGGTTAGGACATCTAAGTAATTTTTCCAACAATTGTTTACAGATTATTTCACTTATAATTCACTGTATCACAATTCCAGTGGGTCAGAAGTTTACATACACTAAGTTGACTGTGCCTTTAAACAGCTTGGAAAATTAAAAAAATTGAGGTCATGGCTTTAGAATCTTCTGATAGGCTAATTGACATCATTTGAGTCAATTGGAGGTGTATCTGGCCTACCTTCAAACTCAGTGCCTCTTTGCTTGACATCATGGGAACATCGAAAGAAATCAGCCAAGACCTCAGAAAAACAATTGTAGACCTCCACAAGTCTGGTTCATCCTTGGGAGCAATTTCCAAATGCCTGAAGCTACCACGTTGATCTGTACAAACAATAGTATGCAAGTATGAACACCTTGGGACCATGCAGCCATCATACCACTCAGGAAGGAGACGCGTTCTGTCTCCTAGAGATGAACGTACTTTGGTGTGAAAAGTGCAACTGCACATTGGACAAAGATCATACTTTTTGGAGAAATAATCTCTGGTCTGATGTAACAAAAATAGAACTGTTTGGCCATAATGACCATCGTTATGTTTGGAGGAGAAAAAAAGGGGGGATGCTTGCAAGCTGAAGAATACCATCCCAACCGTGAAGCACGGGGGTGGCAGCAGCATGTTGTGGGGGTGCTTTGCTGCAGGAGGGACTGGTGCACTTCACAAAATAGATGGCTTCATGAGGAGGGGAAATTATGTTGATATATTGAAGCAACAACTCAAGACATCAGTCAGGAATTTAACCTGTTTTGGAGACTGGTTAATGTTTGTAATTTTGGATGACTGATGTGTCCAAAGTAAACCTTAACATTCTTAAAATGAAGTGGTGATCCAAATTTTTACTTGGATTAAATGTCAGGAATTGTGAAACTGAGGTTAAATGTATTTGGCTAAGGTGTATGTGAACTTCTGGTGTATGTGAAGTCCCAATTCTAACAGACGATTTCAAACGGTCACAGACTTGTCTGTTTTAGTCTCGCACACCAGACACTTCCGCCTGGGGATGAGGTTATGTCTGTATAGACGTGTATGTCAGCACATTCTAACCAGTGATGTAGTGGTAAAAATAGGTGGGTAAACTCTTATCACCTATACTTTCCCCTATACTTTCCCCTATACTTTCAATGCATTTTTGCACTAAAGGTTTGTAAACGCATGTGTAAAATACAGAAGGTGGAGTTTACCCTCCACTACACCACTGATTATAACACAATAACAACAAGGCAACTACTATGAATTTCACTAAATCCCATGTCATGCCCATATCTCCATTCAGTAGATTGTGAATGCTCTGTCTCACTCACTCATCTCTCCCACTTAACCCCATCAGCAGTCAGCAGAGACAGAGGAAGGGCAACCAGACCTGCTGATCATCAAGGTGGAGGGAGAAGCAGATTACCAGGACTCTAGGTTCAGCCACCCAGCTAGAACAGTGGAGGGCAGCAGAGAACTAACCACCCAACCGGCTGCAGCCACCACAGAGGACCCCGCCTTCCAGTCCAGTGGCCCCAGAGGCAACAACAACTACAACAACACCGCTATGGAGGTCAGTGGATCTGACGCCGTTCTCCTCCAGTCAGAAACAGGGACTGTGAACCAGGGACCCCAGCAACACACAGAATTTGAACTCCATAGCAGAGAGACATAGTCTGGACACAAAGTGTGACATGAACAGGGACCTCAATCTCCTCATCAGCATGCTTCAGTTCAGCTGGTGCCTAGCCGAACCGTACGAGTGTGCTTTGCATACTCCCTTAAAAGACCTTCGCTTAAAAAACAAGAAAAATGCAGCAATTGTACTGTTTGTCCATTTTTAAACATCGTAGCCAGTCTATACCTCCTCAAAATGGTCCGTATTAATCTAAGATAACTCAAGAAATCTTCATTTCAATTTGCAATTTTACATCTAACTAAGATGTTTGGTGCAGTAGTTTTCAATGAAAAAATGTGCATGAAAACGAGTCGTCTCTCTTGAATGACAACAATTACTTTATTGAAGAATCCCTACGAAGGGGTGTAGACTTCCGCTCTGAACTTCAGCATGCCTCCAGAAAAAAAATTATGTGCCCGAACAGCTGAAAAAAACCTCACCGAAGTCCAAAACGAACAAAATTGTCACATAATGTTGTCCTAATATATGCACGATCTCAACCGAACTGTTTTCGACTGGGAAGCATGCAGACGCCTTAAGAGACTCTTTAAATACAGCCACCCATCTTGACACAAGAAATGTTGGCGAGGCCAACAAAGCTAGTTATTAAGCCTCCGTAGACACTCTGAAATACCAGGAAGAGGAGCTCAACAACCAGCTCATACCTCACTTCCTGTCAGCCATTTTAGACCAAGCTCCACAACTTCCTCTTACTCAAGTAATCTTGCCACATATATTAGACCTGGCAATGTAGAACGACCTTACGGTTGCCCGAACTGCCATAGGAAGTTTGTCCAAGAGTGACTTGTGGCGGCATGCAGTCATCCACAACAGAAAGCGGACATTCTCCTGTACCCTGTGTGAGAAGAGCTTTGTGTGCGCCAGCCATCTCCAAATGCACCAGAACGTCCACAGTTGTGGAGAAGCCCTTCAGTTGTGCACATTGTGGGCGCAGGTTCTCCCACTCCAGCAATCTGAAAAGACATCAGAAGCTTCATCATTGAGAACTGACACAGATAGGGCTGTGACTGTCAAGGAATTTTGGATGACGGTAATTGGTTATAACTGTTGCAAAATTGCAAAATACTCACATTTTCTCCTCAGCTCCTCACTTGTTTCAGCAAGGAGCAACAACGTTTCATCACTTCAGAGAGTCCATGTTACAGCAGAAACCATGGAGATCCTATTAAATTACTAGAGGGGCCATGTCATAAACACTCAGTTCTAGAATGGAGTGAGAATGGCAGCCATTGTGGTCAGGGAGAAATCCAATCCGGTCTAATTGGAACGGATGGCAGTAGAGGCAGAGGTGATGCATTTCCTGCTTTTATGAATTATAAAAGTAAGACGTGATATATCAGAAATATAATGATTGTTAACATAATATATTGTCATGCAATTATAAATACAGTTTATACAGGTTTTATACACATTTTCTGTATAAATAGTCTCTATAATATATATTAACAGACCATAAATGTCTCACGGTTTGTTTTCTTGGAAAGCTGTGAATGTTATAATATGATACAATATCAGTACTTATTGCATTTACAACTTGTATAAGACCTATCATCTGCTGTTTTCAGCCAGTGTATGGCTGTGGATTGACTGCACTGTTTGTATGGAATGTTGGCATATTGGCAGTTCATTTGAACAATTATTGGAAATCATTCCACTTAAACTGGCTGGCTAGCTAATAAATATTGCAGCACACTGGCTGACCGTGGTTGACAAACCTCCTGAACAAAATGGCTGACCTTTTATACTGTTATAAGACCTTTCATGTCCATTCTTGTGTTCTAATTCCTAATTCTATGGCAGAAACGGACTCAACTACACAAATACCCGGCCTTCCCATTTTCAGTCAGCTGTTGCTTCCCCCAAAAAATATAATTATTATATACAGTACCAGTCAAAATTTTGGACACATCTTCTCATTCAAGGGTTTTTCTTTATTTTACTATTTTCTACATTGTATAATAATAGTGTAGACATCAACACTATGAAATAACACACATGGAATCATGTAGTAATCAATGTGTTCATCAAATCAAAATATGTTATATTTGAGATTCTTCAAAGTAGCCACCTTTTGCCTTGATGACAGCTGTGCACACTTGGCATTCTCTCAACCACTTCACATGGAATGCTTTTTCAACAGTCTTGAAGGAGTTCCCACATATGCTGAGCACTTGTTGGCTGCTTTCCCTTCACTCTGCAGTCCAACTCACCCCAAACCATCTTTATTGGGTTGAGGTCAGGGGATTGTGGGGGCCAGGTCATCTGATGCAGCACTCCATAACTCTCCATGATCAAATGGCCCTTACACAGCCTGGAGATGTGTTTGGTCATTGTCCTGTTGAAAAACAAATGATAGTCCCGCTAAGTAGAAGCCAGAAGGGATGTCGTAGAGCTGCAAAATGCTATGGTAGCCATGCTGGTTAAGTGTGCTTTAAATTCTAAATAAATCACAGACTGTGTTACCAGCAAAGCACCATCACACCTCCTCCATGCTTCACTGTGGGAACCACACATGTGGAGATCATCAAATTTGGACTCATCAGACCAAAGGGCAGATTTCCATCCGTCTAATGTCCATTGCTCATGTTTCTCGTCCAAGCAAGTCTTCTTATTATTGGTGTCCTTTAGTAGTGGCTTCTTTGCAGCAAATCGACCATGAAGGTCTGATTCACGCAGTCTTCTCTGAACAGTTGATGTTGAGATGTGTCTGTTACTTGAACTCTGAAGCATTTCTGAGGCTAGTAACTCTAATGAACTTTTCCTCTGCAGCCGAGGTACCTCTGGGTCTTCCTTTGCAGCGGCGTTCCATTTTTGCGACTGCACTTTCAAAGTTCTTGACATTTTCCTGATTGACTGACCTTCATGTCTTAAAGTAATGATGGACTGTCGTTTCTCTTTGCTTATTTGAGCTGTTCTTGCCATAATACAGACTTGGTCTTTTACCAAATACAGCTATTTTCTGTATACCACCCCTACCTTGTTACAACACAACTGATTGGCTCAAACGCATTAAGAAGGAAAGAAATTCCACAAATGAATCTTTAACAAGGCACACCTGTCAATTGAAATGCATTCCAGGTGACTACCTCATGAGAGAGAGAGTGCCAAGAGTGTGCAAAGCTGTCATCAAGGCAAAGGGTGGCTACTTTTGATAAATATCAGATCTCAAATATATTTTGATTTGGTAAAAAAAAAAAAAATAATAATACTACATGATTCCATATATCTCAAACTGGATGGTTCGAGCTCTGAATGCTGATTGGCTGACAGCCTTGGTATATGAATTTGTATACCACGGGTATGACAAAACATATTTATTTTTACTGCTCTAATTTAGTTGGTAACTTATAATAGCAATAAGGCACCTCAGGGGTTTGTGATGTATGGCTAAGGGCTGTGTCCAGGCACTCTGCATTGCGTCTTGGTAAGAACAGCCATTAGCCGTGGTATATTGGCCACATACCACACCCCCTCAGGGCTTATTGCTTAATTATATTTGTATTAGTGGATTAATTTACTTCTAGCCAATGTATTTTATGATGGTTTAAGCAAAATACAGAAGGTGGAGTTTACCCTCCACTACTCCACAGATTATAACACAATAACAACAAGACGACTACTATGAATTTCACTAAATCCCATGTCATGCCCATATCTCCATTCAGTAGATGGTGTATGCTCTGTCTCACTCACTCATCTCTCCCACTTAACCCCATCAGCATTCAGCAGAGACAGAGGAAGGGGAACCAGACCTGCTGATCATCAAGGATGAGGGGGAAGCAGATGACCAGGACTCTAGGATCAGCCACCCAGCCAGAACAGTGGAGGACAGCAGAGAACTAACCACCCAAATGGCTGCAGCCACCACAGAGGACTGCGCCTTCCAGCCCAGAGGCAACATCTACAACAAAAACTACAACAACACCGCTATGGAGGTCAGTGGATCTGACGCCATCCTCCTCCAATCAGAAACAGGGACTGTGAACCAGGGACCCCAACAGCACACAGGATTTGAACCCAAAGCAGAGAGACCGAGTCTGGACACAAAGTGTGACATGAATGGGGACCTCAATCTCCTAAGAGATTCTTTAAACCAGGTGTGGAGAGAGGTAGTAGCGACGGATGATGGCGCCTCTGCTGCTCACACTAAAGTAATGGACCTAGGGAGTGGCTCAGTGGGCCCAGAAACACAGACTAGCTCAGACATAGAAATGAGAAGTGTAGGGTTAGAAAACCACAGGTTTTCCCCCAAGTTGTTCCATTCTTCATCAGAACATGTGATAGTGATTGACTCTGTATCCACTGGCCAGCAGGTAGATAGAGGTTTCGAGTGGGGTCAGGTGGGTACAACTACTACACAACAGGACAATGGGACTGGAAATAAGCAGGGAGTGGGAGGGTTTAACAGAAATGCACCAATGATTCACCCCAAATCGATGAGAGACAACACAACGCTTTTGGTAGCATCTGGTTTCCATCCTACAGAGAAAAATACAGGCATGCATCTTGACACAGGAAATGCAAGTGAGGCCAACAAAGATAGTTGGTCTTCATTGGCAAGCTTCCATAGACACTCTGAAATACCTGGAAGAGGAGTTCAACAACCAGTTCCTGCCTCACTTCCTGACGGCTATTTTAGACCAAGCGCCACAACTTTCTCTCACTCCAGTAATTTCGCCTCACACTTTAGACCTGGCACTGTAGAACGACCGTACGGTTGCCTGAGCTGCAATAAAAAGTTTCTCCACGAGAGTGACTTACGGCATCACATGATCATCCACACCAGGAAGCGAGCGTTCGCCTGCATGTTGTGTGAGAAGAGCTTTGTGTCCCCCAGCAAGCTCCAAGTGCACCAGAATGTCCACACTGGAGAGAAGCCCTTCAGTTGTGCACAGTGCGGGCGCAAGTTCTCCCACTCCAGCAATCTGAAAAGACATCAGAAGCTTCATCATTGAGAAGTGACACAGAATCAAGAGATTCCTATGTAAAAAAAAAAGCTATGGATTAGCATTATGTTAGTTCGTTTTATAGCAACACGCTGTGAAAGTCCTGCCTACTTCCTGGATCATGTACCTTGCTTTTTTTTTATGGGATTCAAGAGTAAATAATCAAATTCGTGAAAACGCTGTCATTTGATATACAGTTGGGTCCAAAAGTATTTGGACAGTGACACATGTTGTTGTTTTGGCTCTGTACTCCAGCACTTTGGTCATATTTATGATTTTTATGCCGAAAACTGTCACTCATCATTATTCACGATTAATTTATGATTATCTGCAATCATGGTAGCATCCATATTAATGTGGACGTGTTTAGAAACACATTCTATTCTTATTTACAATAAAAGTGACTCCAGAATGACACAATACATTATGTACCATTCACAGCTTCTACCCTCAAGCCATTAGACTGCTAAACTGTTCATCAAACGGCTACCCAGACAATTTGCATTGACACCATTTTTTTACACTGCTGCTACTCGCTGTTTATCTATGCACTTTACCCCTAACTACATGTACATATTACCTTGTCTAACCTGTACCCCCCTGTATATAGCATTGTTAGTGTTATTTTATTGTTACTTTTTTCTTTCAATTTAAATTTATTTTGTGCAAATATTTTCTTACTTACCGGTACTTTAAAATAAATTCTGCATCGTTGGTTAAGGGCTTCTAAGTAAGGATTTCACGGTAATGTTTACTACACCTGTTGTATTCGGCGCATGTGACAAATACAATTGGATTTGATTTCTATTGGGTACAAAATAATCTGTAAAACAACCAAAACAAACTGCAAATGCATCCAACAAGTAGAGTCACACGTTTGATGAAGGTAGGAATATCGCACAAATATGATGAATGGTTCATTTGATAGGTTGTCTTCTATCTTGACATTGTCAAGTCTTGAAATGTGGCACGAATCCCAGACTTGTTTTGTGATCAAAAAGTCGTATTTCTCTTAATTTCCAATGTAGTGAGAGGGGTTTTATCGCAATGGTACATCATACCGGCCAAATTTCTACCTTCTTGAACGGCAATAGCTCCTATACACATGAAAACGCCTTACCCCTGGTATCAATAGAACATTGCTCACACAAAAACAATATAACATTCAAAATGGATGAATCTTTCCTGTAAAGTTTACAGTCTGTAATTGAACCTCCTAGTCATTGTATCATTTCAAATTCAAAGTGCTGGAGTACAGAGCCTAAAGAACAACACATGTTCCCTGTCCAAATACCTTTGGACCTCACTATAAGCAGGCAAAGGTGTGTGAATCATGTTGGACATATTGGAATCAGAATAAAATAGATTTACACCAAAACAGTCTTTATGGGCAGCAGTGTTTTACATGATTCTAAACAAATTATCTCATTTACTCAATTCATACATTTAACCACCATCAAATGATATTATTGCACCTATATTGGATTTTGGACACCATATTGGATTTGAGGTCAAATCTAGGGTGCCCCCCAAAATAATCTGTTGTTTAATTACATGAGTAGGGGCATAAGATACAAAATCCTTCAAGGAACCTTGGACCCAAAATGTTTAATTTTGATGTCTAAGCCCACTTGTTTTCTTTAGAGCCGATTACAATAGCCACAACAACAACAACAACGTGTAACTATGTATTTTTATCAGGCAGGACCAAACAGAGCTGAATGAGAGCAATGACTTGGGAAGTTGTCTATTATTCAGCTACCAAAAAGTGTAGATTCGTCATAAATATTAATAGTTGATATTTCCACCTATTGTATCTCTGTGTTTACAGGTCTATATTTCCAAGATACATTAAGATATCCTGATGCTGTTTGCCTGTGTATGTGGGGCAGACAGCAAATATTGGGTTACATATGGTTATGTGGGAATGCCACTTCCAGCCAGGCATTATTGTGCACATTTCTTAGTTTAGGGCGTTTGTCACAATATCTATCAATTAACCACTACTTCAGCAAAATAATTTTACACAATCATCCATTTGAATAAATGACAGCCATTATAGATGTGGAAAAAAACATGTTTTGTAATAGCTCGGGTACAACGTTGTTGTGATGGAGCACTCCTGTACAGTAGGTGGCGGTGTTAAACTTTAATTGCACAGTCCAGCATAATGATGAAAAGGAAAGAATCACCGGCTACAAACAAAGCTAGCGATGTTTCGTTTCTGATAGGATTGCCTTCATTTTAATAGCAAACTAGATCCTGTAGATGATTATAATATTATAGAAAACACAAAGACTGTTTTCATATTGAAAAGGGACCAAAAGCGTCGGGGGACAATGTCGGGTTCCGTGGTCGAGTTCCAGGCGCAGATAGCCTCAATCATGGAGGTGCTAGCCAACGCGGCTGTAGCCGAAATATGCAAAGTTGTTGACGATGGCTATGCTGTTGTGCACCTGAAGATGTCCCAAAGCCACAAGGAGAACGAATTTCTCCGGAGGAAAATGAAATTGATGGAACTTCAGGTCGCCAGGTTTCGAGCGGAGAGAACAAAGTCTTCAGAGGGGTCCGTCCACAATCGCTTCCATGGAATACGCCTCCTAAACAGACACAACCATCGAGAAACTGCAACGACAGGTTGGTGATGATAAATGATTACCGTGTACACAAAGAACATCCTAGAATCAACATTATTGAAAATAATATAATTATTATAATACTTATTTTAGAAATCCTTAGCCCTTCTTGAAGGCGCAGAAGGCCCATTGTCACCCACTGTGTATGTGGTAGTACTAATTTGTAGAGTGGCTCTATTGTTCCTCACAGCATGATTTTTTCACTATCCTTAAAGTCTAAATAATCCCAATGTTGTACTGAAATATGAACACAGAAATACATTAGTGCAGGTGCTGTAAATGTTTAGTACACTCAGTGTATGCCATACTTACTTTGTACTGTCAACACAGCTAGGATCATTCCAGCTCTATAGACACATTATAAAACGTCATACACGTATTATGCTCCCCTTGTTCTTTGTAAAATCACCATTGATGGATGGGGTCATATGGAAGATGATCATCATTTTGTTAACATCATAGTTATTCATTTTTTTATTTATTTTTTTACCTCCCCTTTATTTCCAGGACCTACTTGGCAAAGCAGAGCCAGACTTTCCAACAGGAGTTTTGGGAACAGCAGCATTCAAAGAGACAGACAGCCCATAGACGTGGACCAAGAGGATGCCTCTCCATCAAAGCATATGGCTGCTACAAGTGATGAGGTAAGTTCCAATTTTAACAGACGATTTTAGACTGTCACAGACTTATGACTGTTTTAGTCTCGGACACCAGAACACTTTGCCTGGGAATGAGGTCATGTCTGTATAGATGTGTATGTCAGCACATTCTAACACAATAACAAGGCAACTACTATGGCTTTCACTAAATCCCATGTCATGCCCATATCTCCATTCAGAAGATAGTGTATGCTCTCTCACTCACTCATCTCTCCCACTTAACCCCATCAGCAGTCAGCAGAGACAGAGGAAGGGGAACCAGACCTGCTGATCATCAAGGACGAGGGAGTCGCAGACGACCAGAAAACTAGGTTCAGCCACCCAGCTAGAACAGTGGAGGGCAGCAGAGAACTAACCACCCAACCGGCTGCAGCCACCACAGAGGACCCCGCCTTCCAGTCCAGTGGCCCCAGAGGCAACAACAACTACAACACCGCTATGGAGGTCAGTGGATCTGACGCCGTCCTCCTCCAATCAGAAACAGGGAATGTGTACCAGGGACCACGGCAGTACACAGGATTTGAACCCAAAGCAGAGCGGCAGAGTCTGGACACTAAGTGTGACATGTATGGGGGCCTCAATCTCCTAAGAGATTCTTTAAACCAGGTGTGGAGAGAGGTAGTAGCGACGGATGATGGAGCCTCTGCTGCTCACACTAAAGTAATGGACCTAGGGAGTGGCTCAGTGGGCCCAGAAACACAGACTAGCTCAACCATGGAAATGAGAAGTGTAGGGTTAGAAAACCACAGGTTTTCCCCCAAGTCGTTCCATTCTTCATCAGAACATGTGATAGTGATTGACTCTGTATCCAGTGTGCAGCAGGTAGATATAGATTTTGAGTGTGGTCAGGTGGGTACAGCTACTACACCAGATGACAATGGGACTGGAAATAAGCAGGGAGTGGGAGTGTTTAACAGAAACGCACCAATGATTCGCACCGAATCAATGAGAGACAACATGACGCAATTGGTTTCACCCGGCTTCCGGCCCTCAGAGATAAATACAGAAATGCATCTTGGCACAGGTGAGGCCAACAAAGATAGTTGGTGTTCGTTGGCAAGCCTCCAGAGACACTCTGAAATACCAGGAATAAGAGTTCAACAACCAGCTCATACCTCACTTCCTGTCTGCCATTTTAGACCAAGCGCCACAACTTCCTCTCACTCCAGTAATCTCGCCACAGATGTTTCACCTGGCACTGTAGAGCGACCGTACGGTTGCCCGAGCTGCCATAAGACGTTTGTCCAAGAGAGTGACTTGCGGCGGCATGCAGTCATCCACACCAGAAAGCGGACGTTCTCCTGCACGTTGTGTGAGAAGAGCTTTGTGTGCGCCAGCCATCTCCAAGTTCACCAGAACGTCCACACTGGGGAGAAGCCCTTCAGTTGTGCACAGTGCGGGCGCAGGTTCTCCCACTCCAGCAATCTGAATAGACATCAGAAGCTTCATCATTGAGAAGCGACACAGAATCAAGAGATTCCTATATAAAAAAAAGCTATGGATTAGCATTATGTCAGTTCGTTTTATAGCAATGCGCTATGAAAGTCCTGCCTACTTCCTGGATCACATCCCTTGCTGTTTTTGAATGGGATTTAAGAGTATATAATAAAATTCATGAAAACAGTCTTAAGATATATGTGCAGTTATATTTGTATTAATGGAATCATTTATTTCTGTCCAATGTCTTTATGAAGGTTTTTGTGCAAAATACAAAAGGTTGAGTTTACCCTCCACTACATCACTGAGTACAACACAATAACAACAAGACAACTACTATGAATTTCCCAAAATCCCATGTCTCCATTCAGTAGATAGTGTATGCTCTGTCTCACTCACTCATCTCTCCCAATTAACCCCATCAGCAGTCAGGAGAGACAGAGGAAGGGGAACCAGACCTGCTGATCATCAAGGTGGAGGGAGAAGCAGATGACCAGGACTCTAGGATCAGCCACCCAGCCAGAACAGTGGAGGGCAGCAGGGAACTAACCACCCAACTGGCTGCAGCCACCACAGAAGACACCGCCTTCCAGTCCAGTGGCCCCAGAGGCAACAACAATTACAACAACATCGCTATGGAGGTCAGTGGATCTGACGTTGTCTTCCAATCAGAAACAGGGAATGTGAACCAGGGACTCCAGCAGTACACAGGATTTGAACCCAGAGCAGAGAGACCGAGTCTGGACACTAAGTGTGACATGTACGGGGGCCTCAATCTCCTAAGAGATTCTTTAAACCAGGTGTGCAGAGAGGTAGTAGCGACTGATAATGGAGCATCAGCTGCTCACACTAAAGTAATGGACCTAGGGAGTGGCTCAGTGGGCCCAGAAACACAGACTAGCTCAGACATAGAAATGAGAAGTGTAGGGTTAGAAAACCACAGGTTTTCCCCCAAGTTATTCCATTCTTCATCAGAACATGTGATAGTGATTGACTCTGTATCCAGTGGACAGCAGGTAGATAGAGATTTTGAGTGGGGTCAGGTGGGTACAGCTTCTACACAGGTCAATGGGACTGGAAATACGCAGGGAGAGGGAGTGTTTGAGAGGAACGCACCTACGATGGCAAGCCTCCATAGACACTTTGAAATACCAGGAAGAGGAGTTCAACAACCAGCTCATACCTCACTTCCTGTCGGCCATTTTAGACAAAGCGCCACAACTTCGTCTCACTCGAGTAATCTTGCCGCACACGTTAGACCGGACACCATAGAGCGATTGTACGGTTGCCTGAGCTGCCATAAGAAGTTTGTCCACGAGAGTGACTTGCGGCAGCACGCTGTCATACACACCAGAAAGCGGGCGTTCGCCTGCACCTTGTGTGAGAAGAGCTTTATGTCCCGCACCGATCTCCAAATGCACCTGAATGTCCACACTGGGGAGAAGCCCTTCAGTTGTGCACATTGCGGGCGCAGGTTCTCCCACTCCAGCAATCTGAAAAGACATCAGAAGCTTCATCATTGAGAAATTGGACAGAAGCAAGAGATTCCTATTGAAAAAAGCTGTTCTAGCAATATCATGAGTTCAAACTTGATTTGTTCTACAATGCATTCGGGAAGTATTCAATTCGGGAAGTATTCAATCTATACACACTACCCCATAATGACAATACAAAACAGGTTATACATTTTTGTGTGTGTATATATGTGTGTATATATGTGTGTATGTATATATATATATATATATATATACACATATGTATGTATATATATATATATGTATATATATATATATATACATACATATGTATGTATATATATATATATACATACATATGTATGTGTATATATATATATATATATATATATATATATATATATATATATACATACATATGTATGTGTATATATATATATATATGTATGTATACATACTCTGTACTTTGTTGATGCATCTTTGGCAGCAATTACAGTATTCATGGGTATGACGCTACAAACTCGGGGAGTTTCTCCCATTCTTCTCTGCAGATCCTCTCAAGCTCTGTCAAGTTGGATGGGGAGTGATGCTTCCACCAACATGCTTTCCCATAGTGATGAGCAGTGCCTGGTTTCCTCCAGATGGGATGCTTGGCATTCAGTCTAAAGAGTTCAATTTTGTTTCATCAGACCAGAGAATCTTGTTTCTCATGGTCTGAGAGTTCATTAGTTGCCTTTTGGCAAACTCCAACCGGGCTGTCATGTGCCTTTTTACTGAGTGGCTTCCATCTGGCCACTCTACCATAAAAGGCCTGATTGGTGGAGTGCTGAAAAGATGGTTGTCCTTCGGGAAAGTTCTCCCATCTCCACTGAGGAACTCTGGAGCTCTTTCAGAGTGAACATCGGGTTGTTGGTCCCCTCCCTGACCAAGGCCCTTTTCCCCCAATTTCTCAATTTGACATGGGGCGGCCAGCTCTAGGAAGACTCTTGGTGCTTCCAACTTCTTCCATTTAAGAATGATGGAGGCCACTGTGTTCTTGGGGACCTTCAATGCTGCAGAATTTTTTTGGTAGCCTTCCCCAGATTTGTGCCTCAACACAAACCTTTCTCGGAGGTCTACGGACAATTCCTTCAACGTTATGGCTTGGTTTTTGCTCTGACATTCACTGTGAACTGTGTGACCTTTTATACAGACAGATGTGTGCCTTTCCAAATCATGTCCAAGAAATTGAATTTACCACAGATGGACTCCAATCAAGTTATAGAAACATCTCAAGGATGATCAATGGAAACAGGATGCACCTGAGCTCAATTTTGAGTCTCATAGCAAAAGGTCTAAATACTTACAGTACCAGTCAAAATTTTGGACACACCTACTCATTCAAGGGTTTTTCTTTATTTTTTACTTTTTTCTACATTGTAGAATAATAGTGCAAACATCAAAACGGTGAAATAACACACATGGAATCGTGTAGTAACCAAAAAAAAGTGTTAAACAAATTCAAATATATTTTATATTTGAGATTCTTCAAAGTAGCCACCACGTGGCATTCTCTCAAACAGCTTCATCTGGAATGCTTTTTCAACAGTCTTGAAGGAGTTCCCACATATGCTGAGCACTTGTTGGCTGCTTTCACTTCACTCTGCAGTCCAGCTCATCCCAAACCATCTTTATTGGGTTGAGGTCGGGTGATTGTGGGGGCCAGGTCATCTGATGCAGCACTCCATCACTCTCCATGATCAAATGGCCCTTACACAGCCTGGAGGTGTGTTGGGTCATTGTCCTGTTGAAAAACTAATTATTAGTCCCACTAAGTGCAAGCCAGATGGGTTGGCGTATCGCTGCAGAATGCTGTGGTAACCATGCTCATTAAGTGTGCCTTGAATTCTTAATAAATCACAGACTGTGTCACCAGCAAAGCACCATCACACCACCTCCTCCAAGCTTCACGGTGGGAACCACACATGTGGAGATCATCAAATTTGGACTCATCAGACCAAAGGACAGATTTCCATCCGTCTAATGTCCATTGCTCATGTTTCTCATCCAAACAAGAGTCTTCTTATTATTGGTGTCCTTTAGTAGTGGTTTCTTTGCAGCAATTTGACCATGAAGGACTGATTCACGCAGTCTCCTCTGAACAGTTGATGTTGAGATGTGTCTGTTACTTGAATTCTGTGAAGCATTTATTTGGGCTGCAATTTCTGAGGCTGGTAACTCTAATGAACTTATCCTCTGCAGCAGAGGTAACTCCGGGTCTTCCTTTCCTGTGGCGTTCCTCTTGAGAGACAGTTTCATCATAGCGCTTGATGGTTTTTCCACTGCACTTGAAGAAACTTTAAAAGTTCTTGAAATTTTCCGAATTCACTGACTTTCATCTGTAATGGACTGTTGTTTCTCTTTGCTTATTTGAGCTGTTCTTGCCATAATATGAACTTGGTATTTTACTAAATAGGGCTATCTCCTGTATACCACCCCTACCTTGTCACTACACAAGTGATTGGCTCAAACGCATTAAGAAGGAAAGAAATTCCACCAAATAATTTAACAAAACACACCTGTTAATTGAAATGCATTCCAGGTGACTACCTCATGAAGCTGGTTGAAAGAATGTCAAGCATGTGCAAAGCTGTCATCAAGGCAAAGGGTGGCTACTTTGAAGAATCTCACATATAAAATATATTTTGAATTGTTTAACACTTTTTTGGTTACTACATGATTCCATATGTGTTATTTCATAGTTTTGATGTCTTCACTATTATTCTACAATGTAGAAAATAGAACAAATAAAGAAAAACCCTGTCATTTTGTTTTTATTTATTTAACTAGGCAAGTCAGTTAAGAACACATTTTACCCCTAACCCAGACAACACTGGGCTAATTGTGCGCCGCCCTATGGGACTCCCAATCACGTCCGGTTGTGATACAGCCTGGAATCAAACCAGAGTCTGTAAGGATGTGTCTAGCACTGAGATGCAGTGCCTTAGACCTCTGCGCCACTCAGGATTCCCCATCGGGAATGAGTAGGTGTGTCCAAACTTTTGACTGGTACTGTATGTAAATAAATTACTTCTGTTTTATTTGTATACATTTGTGAAAATGTCTCTTTGTCATTATGGAGTTGTGTGTGTAGATTGAGGAGAAAAAGAGCTTGTCATCCGTTTTAGAGTAAGGCTGTAACGAAACAAAATGTGGAAAAGGGGAAGACTTTCCCAATCCACTGTATGTCTTCAGGATGTTATCCCAGGTCTCTTTATGTTTTATAATACACCACGTGGTTCATATTTACATTATTTGCATACACTTCAACCTTCTCTTATCCACTGTATGTCTTCAGGATGTTATCCCAGGTCTCTTATGTTTTATAATACACCACGTGGTTCATATTTACATTATCTGCATACACTTCAACCTTCTCTTCTTGCCCAGGGACCCCCTCCCAGGCAACCGATCATATGTTAGCCAAAAAAATGACATCTTGAATGATAATGGCAAGGAGAAATAGTAAACTTTTTATTTTATTTTTATGAATAGTTTTTGTAGATTCAGTATTTTGACATACCCACATTTTATAATTTGAGGAAGTTTAAACTCTAACATGGCCCACTGGCTAGAAAGTTAACTCCAAACACATTTTTGCTAAGTGCAGCTATTTAGCTGATTTAAACAAAGGTTAGCCATGTGTTGGTAAAAATATATGTTCAAGTAAAGAATTTACTAGCAGTCAGTGGCACTTGCCACACTGGTAGCCTATTCACAGGTGCTTTTTCAAAGCCTATGTCAGACAGTGTAATTGGCTCCAGTGAGTGTAATTTACCCAATATTAGGAAATGTGTTGACATCTTTAGAAATAAAATATTATCTCTTCTAATTCAAAATGTGTTTATTCTGTTTTTGCTAATGATATTCATAAACATTGTAAATACACTTTTCTCCACTTTTTACATGTATGTATATATATATCTATATTTTTTTTTGCAGACCCCCCTGCAGTTTTTGTTGATAAATTCCTATAATATAATCATTAAATAATATTCTCACATTGACCCTAAATATACAGAGGAGAAAAAAGGCAACATGTAAAGTATTGGTCCCATGTTTCATGAACTGAAATAAAAGATCCCAGAAATTGTTCCATATGCTCAAAAAGCTTCTCTCTCAAATGTTGTGTACGAATGTTTACATCCCTGTTAATGAGCATTTCTCTTTTGCCAAGATAATCCTGACAGGTGTGACATATCAAGAAGCTGATTATACAGCATGATCATTACACAATTAAAAAAAATGTTGATGGCAATGCACAGAGATACCGTGACGAGATCCTGAGACACACCTCCATCACCTCGTCTTTCAGCATGATAATGCACGGCCCCATGTCACAAGGATCTGTATACAATTCCTGAAAGCTGAAAATGTCTGTTCTTCCGTAGCCTGCATACTCACAAGCATGTTTGGGATGGATCGACATGTACGACAGCGTGTTCCTGTTCCCTCCAATATCTAGCAACTTGAAGAGGAATGGGACAACATTCCACAGGCCACAATCAACAGCCTGATCAACTCTATGTGAATGAAATGTCACACCAGATACTGACTGGTTTTCTGATCAACGCCTCTACATATTTTTTAAGGTACAGTGTCTGTAACCAACAGGTGCATATCCATAGATTAGGGCCAAATGAATTGTTTTTAATTGAATGATTTCCTTATATGAACTGTAACTCAATTGTTGCATGTTGCGTTTTCTTTTTGTTCAGTGTATACTGTATTCAAATCAAATTGTATTTTTCACATGCGCCGAATACAACAGTTGTAGACTTTACCGTGATATACAATGCTTTTATTCAGAGTGATTTAATAAATGACTATCTGAACTAAAAGACTAGTTCCCCATAGTACTCATTTTGTCATCATGAAATGCTTTGAGAGGCTAGTTAAGGATCATATCACCTCCACCTTACCTGACACCCTAGACCCACCTCAATTTGCATACCGCCCCAATAGATCCACAGACAATGCAATCGCCAAAGTCATCGCACTGCACACTACCCTATGTAGGAATGTTCTTCATTGACTAGTTCAGCCTTCAACACCATAGTACCCTCCAAGCTCATCATTAAGCGCGAGGCCCTGGGCCTGAACACCCTTCCCTGTGCAACTGGGACCTGGACTTCCTGAGGTAGGAAACAACACCTCCACTACGCTGATCCTCAACACAGAGGCCCCACAAGGGTGTGTGCACAGCCCCCTCCTGTACTCCCTGTTCACCCATGACTGCGTGGCCACGCACACATCGAAAGTCAATATTCAAATTTGCAGACGACACAACAGTAGTAGGCCTGATTACCAACAATGACGAGACACCCTACAGGAAGGAGGTGAGGCCCTTGCGGAGTGGTGCCAGGAAAATAACCTTCTACTCAACGTCAACAAAACATGGACTTCAGGAGACAGCAGAGGGAGCACGCCCCTATCCACATTGACGGGACCGCAGTGGAGGAGGTGAAAAGTTCCTCCGGAGTACACATCACTGACATCTGAAATGGTCCACTTACACAGACAGTGTAGTGAAGAAGGCACAACAGCGCCTCTTAAACCTCAGGAGGCTGAAGAAATTTGGCTTGGCACCTGGAACCCTCAAACTTTGACAGATGCACAATAGAAAGCATCCTGTCGGGCTGTATCACCGCCAGGTACTGCATCGCCCGCAACCGCAGGGCTCTCCAGAGGGTGGTGCGGTCTGCCCAATGCATCACTAGGGGCACACAGCCTGCCCTCCAGGACACCTACAGCACCTGATGTCACAGAAAGGCCAAAAATATCAAGGGCATCAACCACCCGAGGCACTGCCTGTTCACCCCGCTATCATCCAGAAGGCAAGGTCAGTACAGGTGCATCAAAGCTGGGAACGAGAGACCGAAAAACAGCTTCTATCTCAAGTCCATCAGACTGTTAAATAGCCATCACTAGCCAACTACCACCCGGTTACTCAACCCTGCACCTTAGAGGCTACATGTACATAGACATGGAATCACTGGTCACTTTATTAAAGTGACTAGTGTTTCATTATTAATGTTTACATACTGCATATGTATATAATGTATTCTACTGTATTTTAGTCAATGCCACTCCAACATTGTTCGTCCTAATATTCCTTAATTCCATTATTTTACTTTTAGATTTGTGTGTATTGTTGTGAATTGTTAGATACTACTGAACTGTTGAAGCTAGGAACACAAGCATTTCATTACACCCGCAATAACATCTGCTAAATATGTGTATGTGACCAATAAAATTAGATTGTATTTACAGTTAGTGCATTCATCTTAAGATAGCTAGGTCGGACAACCACATATCACAGACAAAGTAAGTACATTTAAAAAATGTTTTAGCGATCAGAGTCAGGGCTAGTAGGAGGGAAAAAGTGAAGAGCGAGTGGAATTTCTCGAGTAAGAAATGTTGCATCCCTCCAGTAGAGTTCCAGACACTTGTAGAATCTATGTCGAGGTGCATTGAAGCTGTTCTGGCAGCTTCTGGTGGCCAACACCCTATTAAGAAACTTTGTTGGTGTTTCCTTTATTTTGACAGTTACCTGTATATTCTCACATTGCGTCCAAATTAAATCAGGGAGTTGGAAGGAAAGGACATTTTCCTATTAAAAGTACAGGGAATTACCGCAGACCAATATTAGTTTTAAATGTTTTGAGGACAGAGAAGCTTCAGATTTTCTTTGTCCATGAGTTGAGTCAGTAAAGGAGCAACTTCATTCAATCCATTTGATCAATAATGTAGCCTAGTCACTTTTACCCCTACCCACAAGTACATACTATAAAGTATTACCTCAACAACCTCGAACCCAGGAACATTGAATCGGTACTGGTACTCCTTGTATACAGCCTCGTTATTGTTTTAATTGTGTTACTATTTACTTTTTTATTTTGCAAATATTTATATTTTACTGTACTGTTGGGAACGGGCTCTTAAGTCAGCATTTCACCGTAAGATCTACACCTGTTGTATTTGGAGCATGTAACCAATACAATTTGATTTAGTAATAGCTGAGTTATAATACACCTGTATTTGTTTGGAGAGTTTTGTAGAGCTCATGCCTGTCGACTTAATTACTCCCTCCTCTTTTCAGGCCAAATCTACAGTCAAAAAGGAGGACACAGAGGGGGAATAGAGTCTGGACAGACAGAGAAGTGTCCCCCTGACGCTCAAAACACAGAGTGAGGGAGAACTGTAGGATCCAGGTCCAAATTGCTAGATTTCAATGGACTGTCCACCCGAAACCGCTTTTTCATCCCCAAGGGTTACTCTCTACCAGGTTCCCTAAAGAGGGAAGCCAGCCCCCTTCCCGAATTTCAACAGGCTCCACTTCTTCATCAAAATGTATAGAAAAGCAGCTGCAACAGCTGACGTCAGCCAAGAGGCAGCTCCGGTGCAGCCACTGCACCAAGCGCTTCTCCCACAGCCACCAGCTGAAGATGCATGAGAGAGTCCACACCGGAGAGAAACCATTTCACTGTGTCTACTGTGGGAAGTCCTTCACCCAGTCTGGCCACATGAAGAAGCACCACCTCGTCCACACTGGCGGAAGGCCACATGACGTTGGGTTGCCCTGAGTGTTCCAGGGTGAAGTTTCCCCAAGGCACAGATCTAGGATATGCTTCCTCTCTCCCAATCCGAACCTTGACTGGTTGTGGAAAATAAAATTAAAACTGACCTAAGATCAGCATCTAGGGGCAAATTCACACATCTCCACTTGGCGTAATGATAGGCACGTGGTGTGAAAAAACTCCTGGCCCTGGTCGTAAGGGAAAAAGCTCCACACTTCTGGGGTTTTCATATAAAAACTGGGTCCATGTGTTAACAGTTTGGAAGGTTTCCACATTAAACACGACCCTCTGTGTGTAGTGGTTGAGTTTCAGTTCAACTGGCTTGATGCTTGGTCCAGAGTGGACTGTTAATGTATATTATTAAAGGTGAAGATTTTAAACATCCTTATGAATTTGTATTGGTGCAGTGATGATCCAAAGTACAGTAATACATTTAAAAAATAATGAAAATGTATGAAATGTTTACACGAAATAGCATGTTTCTTTCGTATGTACATTGTTGTAGCACTCCTATACGGTAGGTGGCGGTGTTAAACTTTAAATTATACAGCCCAGCATATGATTATATTATTGTGACGAGGAAAATAAAGCTAGCTACAATCAAAAGCTATCTGTCGATGTTTAGCTTCTGATATGATTGTATTTGTTTTACTAGATTGCTAGATAACTATATATCGTCATAATATAGAAAACATAAAGACTGTTATCATATTGAAAAGGGGTCAAAAGCGTCGGGGGACAATGTCGGGTTCCGTGGTCGAGTTCCAGGCGCAGATAGCCTCAATCATGGAGGTGCTAGCCAACGCGGCTGTAGCCGAAATATGCAAAGTTGTTGACGATGGTTATGCGGTTGTACACATGGAGATGTCCCAAAGCCACAAGGAGAATGAATTTCTCCGGAGGAACATGAAATTAATGGAACTTCAGATCGCGAGGTTTCGGGCTGAGAGAAAGTTTTCAGAGGGGTCCGTCCACAATCGCTTCCATGGAATACGCCTCCTAAACAGACACAACCATCGAGAGACGGCAACGACAGGTTGGTGGTGGTGATGATGAATTTGACAGTGCACATAGACTAAATTACATGAATCTTCAATTTGACCCCATCCATCAATTGTGTTTTACAAAGTTCAAAGCAAGCATAATACATCCATGATTTATGTCATGTCAAAACATTTAGGGCCCAGCTGTATTATTGACATTCCATATATGACGTATCATGCTTACTTTGTACTGTCAGTACAGCTAGGGTCCCTCTAGCTCTATATACACATTACACACGTCATGAACGTATTATGCTTGCCATGTTCTTTGTAAAAATACCATTGATGGATGGTGGCGCATAGAAAATGGTAATAATTTGTTAAACTGTCATACACTATATATATAAAGGTATGTGGACACTCCTTCAAATTATTGGATTCGGCAATTTCAGCCACACTGTTGCTGACAGGTGTATAAAATCGAGCACACAGCCATGCAATCTCCATAGACAAACATTTGTAGTAGAATGGCCCGTACCGGGGAGCTTGGTGACTTCCAATGTGGTACCTCCATAGGATACCACCTTGGCAACAAGTACATTTGTCAAATTTCTGCACTGCCAGAGCTGCACCGGTCAACTGTAGGTGCTGTTATTGTGAAGTGGAAACGTGTAGGAGTAACAACGGCTCAGCCGTGAAGTGGTAGGCCACACAAGGTCAAAGAACGGGAACACAGAGTGCTGAAGCGCATAAAAAATGGTCTGTCCTCGGTTGCAACACTCACTGCTGAGTTCCAAACTGCCTCTGGACAATACATCAGCATAAAACTGTTAGTCGGGAGCTTCATGAAATGGGTTTACATGGCCCGAGCAGCCGCACACAAGCCTAAGATCACCATGTGCAATACCAAGCATTGGCTGGAGTGGTGTTAAGCTTGTTGCCATTAGACTCTGAAGCAGAGTGATGAAACACTCTTCACCATCTAGCAGTCCCGCGGGCGAATCTGGATTTGGCGGATGCCAGGAGACGCTACCTGCCCCAATGCATAGTGCCAACTGTAAAGTTTGGTGGGGGAGGAATAGTGGTCTGGGACTGGTTTTGGCGTGGCCCCTTAGTTACAGTGAAGGGAACTCAACACTTAAGCATACAATTACATTCCAGACAATTCTGTGCTTCCAACTTTCTGGCAAAAGTTTTGGGAAGGCCCTTTCCTGTTTCAGCATGACAATTCCCCCATGCACAAAGAGAAGTCCATACAGAAATGGTTTGTTGAGATCTGTGTGGAAGAACTTGACTGGCCTGCACAGAGCCCTGACCTCAACCCCATTGAACACCTTTGGGATGAATTGGAACGCCGACTGCGGGCCAGGCCTAAATGCCTGAAATCAGTGCCCGACTTAAAGCAAGTCCCCGCAGCAATGTTCCAACATCCAGTGGAAAGCTTCCCCAGAAGAGTGGAGGATGTTATAGCAGCAAAGGGGGTACCAACTCCATATTAATGCACATGATTTTTTTATGAGAGTTTTGACGAGCAGGTGTCCACATTCTTTTGGCCATGTAGTTCTAATTATTATTATTTTATTTCCAGGACCTACTTGGCAAAGCAGAAACAGACTTTCCAACAGGAGTTTTGGGAACAGCAGCATACCAAGAGACAGACAGCCCATAGACGTGGACCAAGACGATGTCTCTCCATCAAAGCATATGGCTGCTACAAGTGATGAGGTAAGTTCCAATTTTAATAGGCGATTTTAGACTGTCACAGACTTATGTCTGTTTTAGTCTCGGACACCACTGTATAGACGTGTATAGACGTGTATGTCAGCACATTATAACCAGAGATGTTTGCAGTTAGTAAAGTAATACTCTCTATACTTTCAATGCATTTTTGCACAAACAGCTTGTAAACGCTCACGTAAAATACAAAAGGTGGAGTTTACCCTCCACTACACCACTGATTAGAACACAATAACAACAAGACAACTACTATGAATTTCACTATATCCCATGTCATGCCCATATCTCTATTCAGTAGATAGTGTATGCTCTATCTCACTCACTCATCTCTTCCACTTAACCCCATTAGCAGTCAGCAGAGACAGAGGAAGGGGAAACAGACCTGCTGATCATCAAGGTGGAAGGAGAAGCAGATGACCAGGACTCTAGGATCAGCCACCCAGCTAGAACAGTGGAGGGCAGCAGAGAACTAACCACCCAACCGGCTGCAGCCACCACAGAGGACCCTGCCATCCTGTCCAGTGGCCCCAGAGGCAACAACAGCATCCACACTGCTATGGAGGTCAGTGGATCTGACCTCATCTTCCTTCAATCAGAAACAGGGAATGTGAACCAGGGACCAGAGCAGTTTACAGGACTTGAACCCAGAGCAGAGAGGCAGAGTCTGGACACTAAGTGTGACATGAACGGGGACCTCAATTTCTTAAGAGGTTCTTTAAACCAGGTGTGGAGAGAGGTAGTAGGGACTGATGGTGGTGGCTCTGCTGCTCACACTAAAGTAATGGACCTAGGGAGTGGCTCAGTGGGCCTAGAAACACAGACTAGCTCAGACATAGAAATGAGAAGTGTAGGGTTAGAAAACCACAGGTTTTCCCCCAAGTCATTCCATTCTTCATCAGAACATGTGATAGTGATTGACTCTGTATCCAGTGGGCAGCAGGTAGATAGAGATTTAGAGTGTGGTCAGGTGGGTACAGCTACTACACCAGATGACAATGGGACTAGAAATAAGCAGGGAGTGGGAGTGTTTAACAGAAACACACCAATGATTCACATCGAATCGATGAGAGACAACATGACGCAATTGGTTTCACCCGGCTTTCGGTCCTCAGAGATAAATACAGACATGCATCTTGACACAGGAAATGTAGGTGAGGCCAACAAAGCTAGTTGGAGTTTGTTGACAAGCCTCCATAGACACTCTGAAATACCAGGAAGAGGAGCTCAACAACCAGTTCATACCTCACTTCCTGTTGGAATTTTAGACCAAGCACCACAATTTAATCTCACTTGATTAATCTCACCACACACGGTAGACTATGCACCGTAGAACAACCGTACAGTTGCCCGAACTGCCATAATAAGTTCGTCCATGAGAGCGGCTTGCGGCAGCACGCTGTTGTCTACACCAGGAAGCGGGGGTTCGAAAGTACCTTGTGTGAGAAGAGCTTTGTGTGCGCCAGGCAGCTACAAATGCACCTGAACGTCCACACTGGGGAGAAGCCCTTCAGTTGTGCACATTGCGGACGCAGGTTCTCCCACTCCGGCAATCTGAAAAGACATCAGAAGCTTCATCATTGAGAACTGACACAGAAGCAAGAGATTCCTATTGAAAAAAGCTAGCAATATCATGAGTTCAAACGTTGTCATATGTTTGCCTTAGTCTATGTATTGCATGTAAAAAATTTTTTAGCATTTGTTACATTTTAGTAATTTAGCAGACACTCTTATCCAGAGCGACTTACAGGAGCAATTAGGGTTAAGTGCCTTGTTCAAGGGCACGTCGACAGATTTTTCACCTAGTCGGCTCTTGCAGAGCGCTACAAATTTGCAAAACGTATGACATGTTACGAATTACAATTTGTGTTGGCTAACGTTAGCTAGGTGATTAGATAGCTGGGCTAAGGTTATGTGTTAGTTTAAAGGGTTATGGTTAGGGGAAGGGTTAGCTAAAATGCAAAGTAGCTAAAGTTGTCCATAATGAGATTTGAACACTCAACCTTTTGGTTGCTAGACTTCTGCGTTGTTCACCCACCCATCCACGCCGACCAACCACACTCCTTTCATTTTTGCCTTAAGTAACCTCTCTTATGTAACTACACCAAACGTAACATATATTCATTTGAGGGTCACAGATTTAGATGTACTATGTTACATCTAGTCTATGAGACAAGGCTGGTTTACAATACAATGTGGTTCATGTTTACATTATCGGCATAAACTGTTAAGTTTTCTTAGTTCCTTGGCTCCTTCAAGGCCAACAGCTTCACTCACATTCACTTTTAAGGTTGATAGTGGTTGTTTTCTCATAAGAATACTGCGTGCCTCACAACATAGCAGATCCTGCATTTGTACTGTGAGAGTGAAAAACTGTCCTTTTGTACCAATTTGTTCATTAAAGCCTATAATTCCCTCAATAAATAATATTTTTTTAAGAATTATGGTGCTTCTTATTTATTACATTTTTTTACCCACTTTTTCTACCCGATTTTGTGATATCCAATTGCGATCTTGTCTCATCGCTGCAACTCCCTAACGGGCTCAGGAGAGGCGAAAGTCGAGTCATGCGTCCTCCCAAACCAATGTGTCTGAGGAAACACCGAAGTCAGCCTGCAGGCGCCAGGCCCGCCACACAAGGAGTCGCTAGAGCGCAATGAGCCAAATAAAGCCCCCCAGCCAGACCCTCCTCTAACTCGGGCGGCGCTAGGCCGATTGTGCGCCGCCCTGTGACTCCCGGACACGGACGGTTATGACACAGCCTGGGATCGAACCCGGGTCTTTAGTGATGCCTCAAGCACTGTGAAAGCAGTGCCTTAGACCGCTGTGTCACTCAGGAGGCCCCTCATGGTGCGTCTTGACCGTAAATACAGTTTATTAGGTACACCCATCTAGTACTAGGTCGGACCCCCCTGTAGCCACGAAGGGATGCACCTGGTCAGCAAAAATGTTCAGATACGCTGTGGTGTTCAAACGTTGCTCAATTGGTATATTCCTGTGCCAGGAAAACATTACACCACCTCCACCAGCCTGTACCGTTGACACCAGGCAAGATGGGGCCATTGACTCATGCTTCTTGTGCAAAATCCTGACTGCCATCAGCATGACGCAACAGGAACCAGGATTCGTCGGACCAGTGCTAGCCAACGTGGCTGTAGCCGAAATCTGCAAAGATGTTGACGATGGCTATGCTGTTGTACCACTCCTCAATTGTCCAGCGTTGGTGATGGCGTGCTCACTGGAGCCGCTTCTGCTTGTTTTTAGTTAATAGGAGTGGAACCCGGTGTGGTCGTCTGCTGCAATAACCCATCCGACGAGTTGTGCGTTCTGAGATGCCGTTCTGCACACCACTGTTGTTCCTCGCCGTTATTTGTCTGTCTGTGGCCCGCCTGTTAGCTTGCATTATTCTAGCCATTCTCCTTCGACCTCTCTCATCAACAAGTTGTTTTCGTCCACTGGACTGCCGCTGACCGGATGTTTTGTTTGTCGTACCATTCATGGTAAATCCAAGATTCACGGTTGTGCGTGAAAATCCCTGGAGGCCGGACGTTTCTGAGATACTGGAACCGCGCACCCGGCACTGACAATCATACCATGCTCAACGTTTCTTAGGTCGCTTGTTTTACCCATTCTAGCGTTCAATCAAACAGTAACTGAATGCTTTGATGCCTGTTTGCCTGCTTTATATAGCAAGCCAGGGCCACCAGACTCACTGTCTGTAGGAGCGAACCATTTTCGTGACGGGGGTGGTGTACCTAATAAACTCACATTGACCCTAAAATATATATTCTCACATTGACCCTAAATACATATTCTCACTTTGACCCTAAATATATATTCTCACGTTGACCCTACATATGTATTCTCACATTGACCCAACATATATATTCTCACATTGACCCTACATAGTGTATTCTCACATTGCTTACGAATGAAATCAGTCAGTTGGCAGCAAATTATGTTTTCCTTTCAAAAGTACAGGAAATTAGTGCAGTCCCAATTTTAGTTTCAAAAGTTTTGAGGACAGATAAGCTTCAGATTTTCTGTGTCCATGAGTTGAGTCAGTAAATTAACAACTTAATTCAAGCCATTAGATCAATATTATAGCCTAGTAATATCTGAGTTATAATAGACCTGCATTTGTTTGAGAGCTTTGTAGAGCTCATGTCTGTCTACTTAATTCATCCCTCCTCTTTTCAGGCCAAATCAACTGTGGAAGGGGAGCCATGGAAGAAAGAAGAGGGTCTGAGGGAGATGCCAGGTAATGATTTATGGATTGCTGTAATGAAAAATGACATACTGATTGACAACCTCATTGTTTTATTTGACTGCATATGACCATCATGCTTTTGTTGTCTCTTCAGGTACTGATAGTGGCCACAGAATGACAGACCCAAACACACCGACCTCTCTAGACACGGACCAAAAAGAGCTCACTGAGCAGCTCAGAACCAAACACAGCATAGTAACTGTCAACAGATCAGACAATGTTTTCAAGTCAGACCCCGAGCCTGAGAGCCTGAGCCAGGTGTTCCAACTCACAGGTCCAGGGCCTGTTGCTAAACAGCAGCACAGCCTAAACCGCGAGAGAACAACCGATCTGCCTGTAAACTCCCGTAAGCGAAGAGGCAGTGATACAGCGAATGATCGGCCGTCTTGTTCTAGTTATGTTGCCGAGACAGTCTCAGGAAGCCCCTCGCCTCTCAAAAAGGTGAACCCCATTCCCCCACTTCCTCAGATGGTGAGGGGGGAACACGAGAATTCCCAGGGCAGTTCAGAGGTCAAGTCTGAGGTCATAGTTATTGACCCCCTCCATGTTGACGAGGGGGAAGATGGGGATGGCACGCCCTCATCCTGGAGACAAGGTGACATCATGGAACCCAGGCGTCATCAAGGAGGACATAGTGAAGCAGATGCCATGCTTCTTGGAGGACATTCGAGTAACACTTATCATCTTCATCATCCTCACCCAGGTGTCCAGCCAGCAGCGAGACAGAACTCATCTGACAATCACTTCTACACCATCGGCTTGGACGGCGCATTCAACAACCGCCTCGGCACCTTTCAGAACCCCGCAACCACCGCCACTGCTCCATTGGACGAGGGAACCGGGGAGCTGCAGTACCCCACCTGGGTGGATTTTCCTGGGAGCGCCCCCGACACCCACCTGGGCGACGGGACTGGGACTCATCAGGACAGAGCGGAGAGGGAGAAGTCATACAGGTGCACCTTCTGTGGGAGGGAGTACCCTCACCTGTGCCAGCTCAAGATGCACCAGAGGGTTCACACGGGGGAGAAACCATACGAGTGCACCCTGTGTGGGAAGCAGTTCAGCCAGCTGTGCGGCCTGAAGCGGCACCAGAGAGTACACACAGGGGAGAAACCTTTCAGATGCGCTCAATGCGGGAAACAGTTCTCTCATTCCAGCAACCTGAAAGTGCATCAGAGTGTCCATACAGGGGAAAAACGTTTCCACTGCACCCAGTGTGGGAAGAACTTCTCCTTTCTGAGCAATCTGATAAGACACCAGGCAGTTCACGCAAGGAAATTATAGGTTGTATTGATTTGTTGTGTTGATTTAGGATTGTGTTTTCTGAATTGATTGGAAATTGAATGAGGTGTGTGATTGCTCTGGCTAAATGCTGCAACTCTGAATTTTTCGACTTGTTAGTTATACACGTGTTCAACCAGTTAGCAAGTCAGAGGTTTCCCAGTTCCGACAAGCACCTACAGGCTGCATTAAAGGTCGTTACCTGTTCTTTGTATTCACTATTATTTTGTATTCTGGAGCAATTTGTAAAACATTTTTATTTTTAAGAATGACTCAATGTTTGCTGCAGATGGTTATATTAGTTCAACATACAGTAAGTATCATGTTGTCTATAATGTTAAACTTTTTATTATACAACTTCCTACAGTATTTGTGTAGTTGAAAATAATCAGGCCAGAATAAGATTGTCACAAGGAACATGCTTGTGTTAAAGTTAACGTTTTTTGTGATGTTTTGAGAAATAAACCAACTCATGGGAAATGAGATTAACATATTTTGTCTTTGAGAATAATGCATAAAGCTTTATCATCAGACGGTAAACTGTGATCTCAGTGTTTACGTCCTCTCCGGAAGTAGATGGTTTAACCCCGGAAAAGGGTATTGCGCGGGTAAGTTTGTTTGCTAGCTAGCCTGCTTAGTAAGGTTGGCTTCATAGCAATCACAGAAAAATAAAGTGGTGACAGCTGCATAGAAGTACGGTATTTGACAAAGAGTTAAAGGGTATATTGGGAGGTGGTGTCCCGTCCCCCAGGCCGTTTGCATGGTGTACTGTACTACCCGATAGGATCATGTAGTGGAATGGTAACGTTAGTGGGTTTTTAATGAGTGTAGGTAGCAGCTGCAGAGAAAGACCTTGGAGTACGAGATTTTACTGCAGAATAAGTAATGGGGGGTGATTTTAATGAAATAGGGGTATATACTGTAGGTGTAGGGTTATTCCTGTTCCTATTTATTTTAGGAACAGGAATAATGAGAATTTAATGTAGGTAGGAAATGACTGGCCTCACTTTAGTATAGCAGCGGTGTATGTACATTTAAATTGTATGCGATAGGCCAATCCCGAAGGAGAATCAAATCAAATGTATTTATAAAGCCCTTCTTACATCAGCTGATATCTCAAAGTGCTGTATAGAAACCTAGCCTAAAGCCCCAATCAGCAATGCAGGTGTAGAAGCAATGCAGAGAAGAGGATAGCTGGCTTGTGCTTGTAGTCAAATAATAAAAAAAGATGTTCAACGAAATCTTTTTTCGTGCGCGTGTAGTGTCCGTTATGGAAACTTTAACAGCAGCAGCCGTGCGAGCAGTGTGTCAAATAATGGAAGAAAGCTACGCTGCCCTTCGTGTGGAAATGGAGTGTAGCCATGAACCGAACAGGAAGCCCCTGACGATGGAGAAGGAGACTGTGCAAGCATTCAAACCTTGCCGTTCTCCTGATCGTATACAAATGGAAGGTGAGATCACAAATCAAATTATTTGTCACATGCGCCGAATACAACGTGTAGACCTTACCGCGAAATGCTTACTTAACATTACAAGCCCTTGACCAACAATGCTGTTTTTTTAAGTAAGGGGGGAAATAACGAGGCAATATACCAGGGGTACCGAGTCAATGTGCTGTGGTACAGGTTAGTCTTGGTAATATGTACTGTACCAGGCAAGTTTGGACACACCTACTCATTCAAGTGTATTTCTTTTATTTTCTGTATTGTAGAATAATAGTGACGACATCAAAACTAGGAAATAACACATGGAATCATGTAGTAACCAAAAAAGTGTTCAACATTTCTAAATTAATTTTATATTTGAGGTTCTTCAAAGTAGCCACCCTTTGCCTTGATGACAGCTTTGATCACTCAACCAGCTTCATGGAGTAGTCACCTGGAATGCATTTAATTTAACAGGTGTGCTTTGTTAAATGTTAATTTGTGGAATTTCTTTACTTCTTAAATGTGTTTGAGCCAATCAGGTCTGTTGTGACAAGGTAGGGGTGGTATACAGAAGATAGCCCTATTTGATGAAACACGAGGTCCATATTATGGTAAGAACAGGTCAAATAAGTAATGAGAAATGACAGTCCATCTTTACTTTAAGACACGCAAGTCAGTCAATCTGGAAAATTTCAACTCATAAAGGTGCCATAGATTTTAACTAACCTGCTCTTGGCGATACTAAAATATAATTTCAATTCAAGCGTGGACAATATGCAGTAATGTATTGGGCCCATAGCCTACTGCACAAACCTGTTTTTTTTTATTTTTTTAAATCTGAGCGGAAGAGCTCGGCTGGCATTTTGACTCAGTGATCTTGACTCAGAAAAGGTTGGTGACCACTGATCTAGAGGTTAGCTCTGCCCTGGACCAGAGCTAGAAGATAGCTAGCTACCTATAACCCTGTATGGGTGGTTGCTTGGCCCACACTCAATCTTGGGTTAGGGTTAACTATCACCTAGCCCTTTTGACTCCAATATGGCTTGTGTAAATGAGAGCAAGCGATCACCCAGGTAAACACTACACATTGGGGGTGAATGAAGGAGTCAGTTGTCCCCAATAAATGTGGGATCCAATGTAAATCCCTTTAGGTACAGATCATCATTAGCTGTAACACTATGCAGTCAATGTTATGGCAACTTTTTTTTTCTAGTAAGTTAGATATTATGGAAAATGGGCCTTCGTAGCTAGGGTACTAAAGGTACTGTGATTCACTGTACCCAAATCTTAACTGGTATGTTACCCCACCAGGTTTGAGAAAGACCCCTGTTGATGAACAGCAGGATGAAGACGTGGCCAGTGGTGCTGATATGGAAGATGATCCCATGGACCACGATGATCTCACAGGTCATGATGATTACACTCCACTGTTACCGATGTCATCGCAAGGACCATCACAGCCTGTTAAACCAAAGACCACATCCTCTCTGGTTAAGCTTACGGAAGATGAGGTCAGTGGAGCTTGTGATCATATACTGGGGGCCTAATTCATAAATGAGACTATATGAATTATACTCACATTTCGTAGCAAATTATACGTTTCAACGACATGTACGGACAATACCAAGGTAAACAATGCAACTTCTTAATGTTAAAACAAATAAGAAGCATAATTTAAGGTTTCATATCTAGATAGCTAACTTGTACTAAGAGTTGGCTGGCTGGCTAACGTGAGTTGGCTGGCCGGCTAACGTGAGTTGGCTGGCGGCGTTGCTTTCATATGTGTGGGACATTGAATATATGTGAACATTCCATGATATTTGCTATCCACAGTGTTGGAGCCAGTAATGTGTTATTGTCCGTGGTTGTTTGTGTGTGATGTCAGATATATATATATTTTGTATATTAATGCGCCTTACCCCTAATACTTAATATAATCCTATCCTTTCCACATACACTTTAATTGATACTCCAATAAATATGGCACCATAGAACTCTGTTAAGCCCCACAATTAGCCGATCTCATGTTTTTTTTTTTACTGACATTAAGTTATTTGTTACAGGTGCACCATTCGATTGTTCCTGTCAATTCTCTACTATCACTCACAAGATGCACAACCTGCTGCAAATTGTTCCACTGTCCACTTTGTCTCAGCTTTAAACCAACCAAACGCTCAAGATTACAGCGCCATGTTGATGTGCACCTGAAAAATGCGGTGTCTTTCAAAGGTATGCGGATGTTTTAACCATGTAGTCTGGTAGATTGTATTATCATTCTTGTCAAGATGTGCGTTTACTCATTTCCGTCTAATTTTTCTAGATAAAAAGATTTGTAAATGCAATTTGGACTGTAGGACAGATGGCCATTATCACTGCCCCCAGTGTGAGAGAACTATCATCAGGAGGGATGCCATGACAAGTCATCTGCTGTTGTGTCAAGGGGCTTCATCTCCTGTTTCATCAGCTGCACTGCCCTCTACGCATGCTGTACTCCCCACACCTGCTGTAAACCAGCGTATTAAAATCACCACCCATATCCAACTGCCTCAAAGACCAGCCTATAGGACTCTGACGACTATGTGTGATCACTGTGGCTTTGTGCTCCTGAGAAAGAACTTGAAGCAGCACCTGCTGAGGAAACACCCAGAGATAGCCACTCCATTGGAGGGAGCACAATCAGATCCTGTGTCTGTGGCACAACAACACGGCACCATGAAACATGCTGAAGGGACCAGACGGAGACTGGCCGCCACCTGCACCATATGTGGGCGTACGGTGACCATGAAGAACATGCGAGCACACATGAACAGAAAACACCCTGATTCCTGGTAGATGCCTGCTTTGCAAACAGGCATTATAGCCTGATCCCAGATCTGTTTGTGCTTTTGTCATTGAGAAGCAAAACAATTTGGCCAAGAGAAAGAGTACAAGGAGTGGAATGTTAGCAAAACAGGTTCTGGATTTCAGGATATAGGCTTCATGCATCAACTACTTAATTGATGGCTGAATTATATTATAATTTTTTTTAATAACAAATCTTGTACTTTCATGTTGTATATATTTTTTACCATACAAATGGAGAAAATTGCATTTGTTAATCTGACCCTTCAGTCTATTGGGTTACGGTTATGACCTGGCTGCCAGTTCCATTTCCAAGGCCTGAGTGCTGGTCTTGCAAACAAGCACAACAAACAATTGGAGAGGAAAACTATAAACATTTGGTTATTTTGAACATTTCTTGCAGTCTCTATAACTTGTTAAAGTTTACTATTGTACAAAGTATGTTGAAAAGCTGGGGAATCATGCTCCACTCACTCACACCAAATAATGGTGGTTCAAATCTAGGCTGTAATCTGCTGTAATCAAGTTATTTCGTTTAGAACAAAATATGTAAGAAGCTGCTAGACTCAAGGGCGTATCTAAACGTGTATTTACGGTATTTCACCGGCCCGCCCAACCTCATCAGCTGTCCGGAATTAATCCAAAGAAAACTTCCGGAGGAGGTGAAGAGGTGTGAAAAGGCGAAGCCACCATCTGATAACAAAGAGGATGTTCACTGTAGCCTTCTCACATCACAGTAGGAACAAATTAGATTGATTGTTGTAGTCTACTTGGTAACCATGTCTCACGAACTCGCTTTTCGTTGTCGCGTCACCTCCATTATGGAAGCTTTGACAGCAACAGTCGTGCAAGAAATCTGTCAATTTATGGGAGAAAGCTATGCTGCTCTTCGAGTGGAAATGTTGCATGAACAAAATAAAAAAGAGACAAGGATGGAGAAGCCAGCGAACTGCCCCAAGAACTTTTCAAAACCTGGTGAGATGTTAACAGTTAGCTATTTAGTGTACAACACAAATTTTAGCGTCTGGTGTACATCCATGGTTTAATTAGGCAATAATGTACGAGGGGGTGTGGTAAATGGCCAATATACCACGGCTAAGTGCTGTTCTTCTGCACAACGCATCGCAGAGTGCCTTGACACAGCCCTTAGCCGTGGTATATTGGCCATATACCACAAACACCTGAGGTGCCTTATTGCTATTATAAACTGGTTTCCAACGTAATTTAGAGCACTAAATATAAATGTTCAGTGTGCGGTCTGAAATACCATGGCTGTCAGCAAATCAACATTCAGGGCTTGAACCACCCAGTTTATAACATGCAATAAACCCAGAGTGCTAAACTATATATATATATATATATATATATATATATAAAATGATTAATGCGTCTATTTTCATTATTTGTATGTTAGTTAGCCCACCAAGTTTGGGAAACTTTCCAATCGTGGGGCAGATCCTGAATAAACAAGAGGCCAACTATCATTGGCTAGAAGACGGTGCTGTTTTTGAAGGCCTAGCATCACCGGTGCCAGAGACGGAGAGACAAGAGCCATCACAGCCCCCTGGTCAGATTACAGACACGGTAAATTCAGTTTGGCTTGTCCCACCTACTTTGTAAGTGAGGACCACCACACGAGATGTTTGTGTTGTTGCATCCCCAACATAACTGGCTGTAGTTTATTGATGAATCACGTTCTAATGACATTGTCTTTTGGAAGGTACCATGGCCAGTATGGCTCATCAAACAGGAGGAAATGGCTGATGATGATTTGGAATCGGAAGGTTAGTTGAAGCAACTATTTTCAATCAGGATGTAAAGTATTTTATTTCCCTTGTATTACATTGTGTATTTGTCATAATTATATACATTTATTTTTGTAATGTCCATTTAAAAAAAATCTATTCCATAAACAAATGTGTGTGTTGTATATATACGAACAACAACTTAGACACACAAACAGACTACATCTCATCTGCCCAGACCAGCATGCTCACACCCCATCCCTAGTGCCTGCATTATTGTTTGCCGCTTGGCCTTAAATTGAACCGATTCATTTTTCTTGGTTGCCCTTACTAATTCAATAATAAATCATTACATTTGTCCATTGTGTCAATGTCAGCGGATTGATTGACTTCCAAGTTTAAGTTTTTTTTTTTCATTTCCAGGTTACGGCGAGTGGATTCCAGAGACTCCCAAGGCAAGCCAGAATATCACAGGAGAAAGTGATGAGGAAGAGAGAAGTCAAGCCTCTGGGGGATCCAGAGAACTTGGACTCGATGACTTCAAGAGAGAACAGAGTCCGTTGCTGGTGTCAGCTGAGGATGCTGTGACACCCATAAAGACAAAGTATAAAGCACGCATGTTAGAACACACTGGGAAGCCACGTTTCCGCTGCGATATCTGCGGTGAGAAATTCCAGCGTCAGAGCGGCTTGACCAGGCACCAGCGGCACAAACACAACACCGTGAAAACCTACAGTTGCACTGTGTGTGGGAAAGGGTTCACCTACATCAAATCTCTCAACACGCATGAGCTCACGCACTCTGATGTCTCTATCAGTTCAACTATAACTCTGGATGAAGCCAAGGCAAGGAAAAGAGGTCTGACTGATGAACCCACAGACAGAAATGCAGCGAGAGATGTGAGTTGTGTAAAATGTTGCCCATTACCAGTACCTTGAAGATGCATGACTGATCACAAGGCGTCCATTGTTTTGATGTGTTTTTCTAGATGATCAGTGCCATCCTTCACTCAAAGCCAGGTGGAGAAAAGATATTCCAGGAGTATGGGAAAACCAAAGGTCTTACGGATAGCACACGGAGACTGATGGTGAACATTATTGTGGCCGACATGATGGAAAATCATGGGTACGTATCATGACAAATGGTATAATATTTAAGTGTATTATTTGTCAAACTTAAAGGTATTAGACACCCCAAAATGAAAGTCTGCTAGATGTTTTCAGACCTTAAAAGCAGACTACTGTCAATATATACTGTATGTCCACATCATTGCTTGATAGATTTTTGTTGCCAATTCTTTCCGTTCATTTTGAGGTATAGTTACTATATCCACAAACCAATGGTTCAGAAAGTAAACATGGCTCGACAGTAGTGTACTTTTGAGGTATGAAAACATCTTAAAAGCTTTCATTTTAGTGTGCCCTTTAACACAAGCTCCATTACTGTGGCATTGTGATTTTAGGTCTGAAACGCCAGTCATGCATGCATTCCCTGTATGTAGAGTACAAGCCTGTCTGTTGATACCGAGGGGGTTTCCCTAGAGACATCCCTCCACTTTAGATCACAACATGTGGTGGGGCTTCAGTTTTGCTGAGAAAAGAATCACTGATTATTGCTTTTACTAGAATTGTTACTGTTTATTTTATCTTCCTCAAAGTAGGATCCCCCCATCAAGTGTCCGCACCAACTACGCCCTGGGGATTGTGACTTTATTCCCCTTCTTGAATGATCCAGATTCAGAGCATGGTTATGTAAGTATGGACGGAGGACTGAATTCTCTCTCAGCGGATACCAGGCCTACAGTTCCAGGATGTTAAATTAAATGGTGTTGATCATTTTGAACTGTTTCCTTTTTTGATTGACAGGAACAATATTACGACGCAGCTAGTGGGTCTGGTTATCTGACCTGGAGAATAAAGACAGTGGGGCGCAACAAATCATGTAAGACCAAGAGGAGAACCAAGTCCACCTATCAAAATGGTCCAAAGGCTCAACACAGTTCCCCTTCAGCTGTTGAGGAACTGTTAGGTGATGAATGCTAAGTTACTCCTGCACAATATTATCCCAATTCTCTGCTAATTTCACTCCTCTGTTATCAGTTGATCGAGACATTTGGTAAATCATTGTTGGGTTGTTTTTGTAATGTCCATCAGATTGTAGTTAGAGCTCTTTAGCAAATAGTAGTAATGGTAGGGAGTTTTTTTGCAGAATTATCCCTGAAAGTTACATCTTTGTAATCTTTCAGATGAACAAGTGTCCATGTCTGAGGTCTTGATCTGCTCAGTTGGGTCTGATTCCTCTGGATCAGCTTTAACTCTGGAAAAATCCAAGGCACGAAAAAGACGACTGACTGATGAACCTACAGACAGAAATGCAGCAAGAGATGTGAGTTGTGTAAAATGCTGCTGTTAGCTCCACTACTAGCGTGTTAGTGATAATACTTTAAAACACATGTAGCTGTTTCTGTTCCGCCTATTTACATACCCTTGTCTTCTTGTCCATTACCAGTACCTTGAAGATGCTCGACTGATCACAAGGTGTCCATTGTTTTGATGTGTTTTTCTAGATGATCAGTGCCATCCTTCACTCAAAGCCAGGTGGAGAAAAGGTGTTCCAGGAGTATGGGAAAACCAAAGGTCTTACGGATAGCACACGGAGACTGATGGTGAACATTATTGTGGCCGACATGATGGAAAGTCATGGGTACGTGAATAATTCAATGTGTTAGAAATGTGTGATGACGGGGCCTACCGGGTGGCGCAGTGGTCGCAGTGGTCGCAGTGCTAGCTATTCCACCAGAGACTCTGGGTTCGAGCCCAGGCTCTGTCGCAGCCGGCTGCGACCGGGAGGCACATTGGCCTAGCGTCGTCTGTGTTAGGTAGGGTTTGGCCGGCGGCGATATCCTTGTCTCATCACACACTAGCGATTCCTGTGGCGGGCCGGGCGCAGTGCACGCTGACCAGGTCGCCAGGTGTCCGGTGTTTCCTCCGACACATTGGTGCGGCTGGCTTCCGGGTTGGATGCGCGCTGTGTTAAGAAGCAGTGCGGCTTGGTTGGGTTGTGTTTTTCGGAGGACGCATGGCTCTCGACCTTCGCCTCGATGCAGTGATGAGACAAGACAGTAACCACTAACAATTGGATACCACTAAAAAGGGGGTAAAAGTAAAAAATGAAATGTGTGATGACCAAAGCTGTTATGTTTAACTGCATGATTTTAGTCAAACTTCAAGTACCTGTGTGTTCATACTGGTGGGTTTCCACAGCTTTAGATCAAACCATGTAGCGGGGCTGAGAAAACATCCATTTTTTACATGTTTTATTCAACCGATTTAACTAGGCACGTCACTTCAAATAACTGTTCATTTCCTGATGGAACTTCCTATGTACTGATGGGTGGATACATACAATACACATTAAAACATAAAACAGTATTTTATTTAAAACATTTTATTTACATATTTTTTGTAATCTTCCTTGAAGGAGGATCCCCCCATCAAGTGTCCGCACCAACTATGCCCTGGGGATTGTGACTTTATTCCCCTACTTGAATGATCCAGATTCAGAGCATGGTTATGTAAGTATAAATGTAGGACTGAATTCTCTCTCGGAATACCAGGTCAAAAGTTCCAGGACATTAAAACGCCGTTCATCTTTTTTTTTTACTGTTTTCTTATTGATTGACAGGAAAAATATTATGATGCAGCTAGTGGATCTGGTTACCTGGCCTGGAGAATAAAGACAGTGGGGCGCAACACGTCATGTAAGACCAAGAAGAGAACCAAGCCCACCTATCAAAATGGTCCCAAGGCTCAGCGAAGTTGCCCTTCAGCTGTTGAGCAACTTTCGGGGGATGAATGCAAAGAGGCGATATCTGTGCTTCAGCATACAACAACTAATGAGTCACTGGTTCGAGAGAAGATGATGGCGACGTTCCAATACAGACAGCAGGTGGTTCATGATCCGGGGAAGTCCTCAACTGTCCTAGATGTCTTCCCCAGATTCCTTGACACTACAGGCTTGGTAAGACTGTATGAATAGAATTCATAATGTTTTGGTGATTTTAAAAGAAAGTGGAAAGAGAATTCATTTTGAATGTTTTTGTTGTTGAATGTACTTCAGATCAACCAAGATTTCACCAGACTTTTCGGAGAGGTGGTGTCTGGGACATTTATGGCGAAGTGGCCAACATTTTTCAAACCCAGGGTCATCGCAGATTGCAAAACCCTTCCCTTCAGTGAACCTGTGGAAGACCTCCTCTCATCTGCTCAGCAGGAATCCAATGATTATGGTACTAGTGCAGAACTCAAATATGTTCTTTGGTATTTCCAATGACTTTTCTAATTTGACCATACAATGTCTTGAGTGAAACTGGCATGTGAGCTTTTACTGAGCATTTCTTGTTTTCCACTGAAAAATTAGGATGGGAGAGTGACTTGGCAGCCATTTTGTTGCTTCTGCATCTCCTACCCCCGACCTCAAAGGGCCCGAAGACCGCAAAGATCCGTACCTCTCAAGCTGCTGACCATCTGGTTAGATTTATGAAGGTTTGTGCACCTTTCTTTAGGACAGTAGTTGTTAACAATACAGAGCCCCTCCCCTGGGGTTAACAGGAGCTTTATGACAGTTTCACATAATGTTCTCCAGAGGTGTAGCCAAATTCAATTATATCCCATGTAAATAGGATAACCATCCATTTTATGAAACTGAGCGCATATTTGAGTGAAAATATAGTTAAACTAAACCCTCATTGCTAGGTTAATTAGATTAAGATTATGATCACTTTATTGGTCAATTGCATATAAGGTCCAACTGAAATTTGACTTTCGCTTTTAATCCAACCCCTCTGAAAGACATGCATATTCAGGTTTTGGAGAGGTGCGGGGGGGCTTCCATACTGGGTGCCTGGGGAGCTGCTGTTGTGGGAAGTAAAGTGCCCGTGGGCACAACGGAAGGCAATGGCATCTAGAATGGAACTGGCAACCCTCTGCCTGCTTACTCACCTCTAACCGCTGGGCCAATGTTTCCCAACTCAAGTACCCTCAACAGCACACGTTGCATCCCCTGACAAACTCACTTGATTCAACTTAACGGCTTGATGATTAGTTGACATGTTTTAGGTATGCTTGTCCAGTACAATAAAATATGTACTGGAGTTGGGAACCACTGTGCCAGGCTACCTACCTAGTGGTCATGTGGTCTGCCCTTGGGATTGTGGAACATGTTATTTACTGTTGTCTTGTACTCTTTTCCTCAGGTAGGGACAAGTGTGGTGACCTTCCTTGAGACAGTTGGATATGAGCAGCAGCCCTTCCTCCTCTGTGTCGGTGAAAGGAAGAACAGCCTTCAGAAGTTTTACATCGTCGTTGACCAGAAGGCCATCCCATGCAAGGCCCAAACATCAGTGGCAGCTTTTGACGAGCTCTTTAAGGCACACTATGTCTTCAGTGTGTCCTACCATGAAGCATTGTGTAACTTCTACACATTCATCCAGACCACCGTGTACGGTATCGACGTGGGGAAGGCAAAGGAGTCCTCAAGAGTCAAGGAGATTAGAGTAAGGCTGCTTAACAAAGACCAGGGGAGTGGTGCCGCCGGAGCGCAAGGGAGCGGCGCTCCCGCCCTTTTTGCAATTTGAGAATATAAGTTAGTAGTTGAATAGAGTAGAGCAGTATCACCATCTGCTCTATTTCGCTCCTGAAACAGTAACTCAAGAAGATCTAAGTGCGTATCCCCCATGAAGCTGATTGAGATCAAATGATTGTCATGCAGATGCAGTTTGGACATTTCACCGGTAAAACTCATAATTATCGTTCACCAATGACACTGATGGCCTATTTGTAAATTAGATGCCCTCAAACACCAAGTTCGGTATATTACATTTTAGTGAGAGAGTGTGAGCATAGGGCAGATGTTGCAGTTGGAGAATGCATTTTGTGCATATTGTATTATAATATTCATTAGGTTACATCTGTCAGTACGAACTTTGACGGTAAAATGATGTAATTCACTTTTTGGGGGTTGGCTCCCGAACCTAACAAAAACAAATGGCACTTTACCACTTACATAGATATGTGAATTGAGATGTGTTTACTTGTTTTATTTGGAAAATACACTACAGCAGTTGTGCATTGCTTTTTTGACAAGTTTTATCATGGTTTGTCAATAAAACGTAATTCAATCTGGACAGCAATTGTTGTAGATGATAATAAATCAGTCAATTGAAATAAATTCATTAAGCCCTAATCTATGGATGTCACACAACTGGAAATACAGATATGCATACATTTAGTACATTTCACTATATGTAAAAAAACAAAAGGTAGGGGCGTGGATCAGAAGACCAGTCAGTATCTGGTGTGACCACCATTTGCCTAATTCAGTGAGACATCTCCTTCGCATAGTGTTGATCCAGCTGTTGAATGTTGTCCCACTCTCCTTCAATGGCTGCGTGAAGTTGGTGGAAATTGGAGCACGCTGTCGTACACTTCGATCCAGAGCATCCCAAACATGCTCAATGGGTGACATGTCTGGAGTATGGAATTATGTTTAGATCCTTGCAACATGGGGCTGTGCATTATGCTGAAATATGAGATGATGGCGGCGGATTAATGGCATGACAATGGGCCTCAGGATCTCGTCACGGTGTCTCCGCATTCAAATTGCTATCGATAAAATGCAATTTTGTGTGTTGTCTAGTTTATGCCTACCCATAACAACCCTCACCGCCACTCTTATCGACGAACCACTCGCCCACATGACTCAATACACGCTATCTGCCTGGTTCAGTTGAAACCGGGATTCATCTGTGAAGAGCACATATCTACAGCCTGCTAGTGGCTATCGAAGTTGAGCATTTGCCCACTGAAGTCGGTTTCCTCTCAGAATTGCAGTCAGGTCAAGACCCTGGTGAGGTTGATGAGCTTCCCTGAGACGGTCTCTGACAGTTTGTGCAGAAATTCTTCAGTTGTGCAAACCCACAGTTTCATCAGCTGTCCGGGTGACTGGTCACAGACAATCCCGCTGGTGAAGAAACTAGATGTGGAGGTCCTGGGCTGGTGTGCTTACACATGGTCTGCAGTTGTGAGGCTTGTTGGATGTACTGCCAAATTCTCCAAAATAACGTGGAAGGCAGCTTATGGTAGAGAAATGAACATTAAATTATCTGACAACAGCTCTGGTGGACATTCCTAGCCTGCCAATTGCACACTCCCTCAACTTGAGACATCTGCGGCATTGTGTTGGAACAAAACATTTTAGAGTGACCTTTTATTGTCCTCAGCACAAGATGCACCTGTATAATAACCACGCTGTTTAATCTACTTTTTTTGATATACCACACCTGTCAAGTGGATGGATTATCTTGACAAAGGGGGAATGCTCACAAACAGGAATGTAAAACAAATGTGTGCACAGTTTTAGACGAATAAGCTCTTTGGAAAAGCTGGACAATTTCTGGGATCTTTTTCAGCTCATGAAACACTACATGCTACGTCTATATTTTTCATTATAAATTATGGAATTGAGATTCTTCTGATGTAAATCCGTTTTTTTTCTCATTTTGTATACAACACAAATATTGCGGGAAAATGGAGGCCGATGAAGGTCGTCACTCGTTAACACAGCTGCAAAGTCATACATCCCGCCTATTTCTACAATTTATTCAAAAATTGTATTTTAATCCTAATATTAACTACACTGCTAACCTTAAATAAAGACTAAAAAGCTAATTTCGTTTTTAAAATTCTTTACGATATAACCAATTATGACTTTGTGGCGGTGGTAACCTCGTCAGCTGTCCGGAACGAAACTGCTAACACCAACTCAATTGTTCCGCAAGTAGTTAATTTCCTAGTTCACTCCTGTAAACTCCTGTAGCCATGTCTTTCGAACTCGCCTTTCGTAGTCGTGTTGCCTCCATTATGGAAACTTTGACAGCAACAGCCTTGCAAGACATCTGTCAACTTATGGGAGAAACCTATGCTGCTCTTCGAGTGGAAATGGTGCATGAACAAAATCAAAGTTCGAGGACAAAATTGCAGGCGATGGAGAATGGGACAGGGGTGGAGAATCCAGCGAACTGCATGGAGCGCATTCATAAACTCAGTGAGATTAAATATCTAACGATAGTTATACCTATATGCTAATTGTCTATAGGAAGTGGGGATAGATATACAATAGCTAGCTATGTCGCCTAGTTAGCTAGCAGTCGCCTATTTATGAAAGTCCGAGAGCGCTATTATTCATGACGTCGCCTGATCCTTCAGCGCTACAGTAGGCCTATTGCTGTGCTCCTAATGTAATGTCTTTAGCTTTAGTGAAGGTGCTTTACAAATACAATATATTTATCCGATAAATATCTACCATCATGGGTGGTGATTGCATATTTCCACTACATGTTTTTGAAGTTTCAGTCTCGTATAACCAACATTTTCAGAATCTCAAGCTTTATTTGTGTTCGTTTCCCCGCCAGGTTTGAGAAACTTCCCAGTTGTCGAGCAAATCCTCAATGAACAAGAGGCCAATGGTCTTTGGCTAGAAGTTGATCCTACTGTGGAAGACGAAGGTCCACCCTCACTGGTGCCAGAAGGAGAAGAGCCAGCACAGCCTCTTAGTCAGACAACAGACATGGTGAGTTGAGTTTGCTGATTTTGTAAAGGTAGAGGCAGGTAACTGCCAAAATAAAAGACATGTGAAAATATTGTGTTAATAGGGTGTTGGGCCACCAGAACACCTCCAATGCGCCTTGGAATAGATTCTACAAGTGTCTGGAACTCTACTGGAGGGATGCAACATTTATCCATGAGAAATTACATAATTTGATGTATTTGTTGATAGTCTCGGGTGCCGCTCCAGAATCACACAGAGACACATACTTTAACCCCCCTCCTTTTAGACCCCTCTTTCAAGGTGTCTGAGAGTTCTTCTAGCCATGGTAGCCTAACTAATGGGCAACTGGGCATATTTATACATTCCCTAAACATGATGGGATGTCAACAGGGCCTAAAATGAATTTTTTGGTCCACCAGCCACTGTAAGGTAGATTTAAATATCTACCAGCCACTCAGATTTTTTTTACCAGCCAAAATATTCTCTTTAAAATTACACCAACAAAAACCAAGAAAATGGATGAGCATGCTTTGTAATGTTTGAAACAAATGTATTACTAGTAAGAAGTAAAGTGGTGTATTGTTTTCATTTCATACGACCTGAATCTCTTAACCAAAATATCATAGATGAGACAAATGTTTTCACCTTGCCCTTTAAGGGTGGGAGGTTACCGTGATAATGCTACTTGAGTCATGTTTGTGCCTGTGAGTGAGTCTGACTAGTAGCAGCTGTCTTTTCCCTAGGAAGTTGAAAAGCAAACATTGAAACAAAATAACCTACCTTGTAAATATCCAAGAAACAATGTCTCACTTAAGCAGACTTTAGTTTAAAGTAAATTAGACCAACTTGTATGCCTTACTTTCATTGTGCGCACAGCCCCCAGCCAGGCAGTGTTGCAGCGCAAGGTGGGATATGTTATATACTGTAGGATTCGTAGTTACTTGACTTTGAGTCATTTATACTTGCTTGTATGAACTATTTTCCTTTAGTAATTTCTAACTGTGCAAATCCTTTGACATTTTGACAACTCGGATGACATTTTCTGTAGGCTGCAGCAATGACCCATTGGAACCCAAACTTGGCATGAACATTTAGCTTACAAGACGTTTTAAATGTAAGGTCTGGTAGATGATTCAGTCAGTGCCATTAGTGATGATATGACAAGGCACTGGCTGGTTTGTGGGCCTGGGATGAGGGCTGTGTGTGTGGCAAAGCACTGCCGTTTGGCGTGCAGCACGTTGGCAGTGCTTGCTGTGACTTGTAGTGCAGCACATTGCGGGCAGTATGGAAGCGTGCCAAAATGACTTGACAACCCAATGTGCCACGGACCGGATTTGGCACGAGATATAGATATAGGAGAGAATGCAGATTAAAGAAGTATTTTTAAGCCTTGAGACATGGATTGTGTATGTGTGTCATTCAGATGGTGAATGGGCAAGACAAAATATTTAAGTGCTTTTGAACGGGGTATGGTAGTAGGTGCTGGGCGCACCGGTATGTGTCAAGAACTGCAACACTGCTGGGTTTTTCAGTTTCCTGTGTGTGTCAAGAATGGTCTACCACCCAAAGGACATCCAGCCAACTTGACACATTGGAAGCATTGAAGTCAACATGGGCCAGCATCCCCGTGGAACGCTTTCCATACAATCTAGAGTCCATTACCTGACAAATCAGGCTGTTCTGAGGGCAAAAGGGGGTACAACTCAATATTAGGAAGGTGTTCTTAATGTCTTGTACACTCAGTGCATTCCATGATGTGTTCAACATATTCCATTATTTTGGTGTTATTCCCCCTGTAATGTTTTCTATAGATTTTTTTTTTATCATTTAAAAAAAAATTAAATGACCAAGATGTTAGTGTTATCGTTTTATTTATGACTACTAGTTTAATTAAAGGCTGTCTTTTGGAAGGGGGTGGAGACATGGCCTGCACCACCAGTCATCAAACAGGAGGAAATGGATGACGACGACATGGAGTCTCAAGGTCAGTTTCATCTTTTACTCTAATCTATGTTCAATACAAAAGCACAGACTAGCTCAACCACACTAACTTGTAACAATTATAGTCACTGTGTGTTGTTGACTTCCTCTTCAGCGTACGACAAATGGATTCCAGTGACACACTGGGCCAATCAGAATATCACAGGAGAAAGTGACGAGCAAGAGAGAAGTCAATCATCTGGGGGATCCAAAGAACTTGGACTTGACGACTTCAAGACGGAACCGAGTCCGTTGCTGGTGTCAGCTGAGGATGCTGCTCCACCCATAAAGAAGAAATATGATAAAAGGTACACCTGTGAAATATGTGGAAAGACTGAGAACAAGAAAGCCAGAATGACGAGTCACATGCGAAAGCACACAGGGTTGCCCTTTAACTGCGATATCTGTGGCGAGAAATTCCAGGCTCAGAAATTATTGACCAGACACAAGCGCTTCAATCACTACACAGGGATCATCTACAGTTGCTCTGTGTGCGGAAAAACGTTCATGCAGGTCACATCTCGCGACACACATGAGCGTGGTCACACTGGAAAAAACTATTGGTGCTCAGACTGTGGCGAGACATTCAAGGAGCGCCAGGAACGCGACACACATGAGTGTATTGTTTACAAGGGAGACCGGCCCTTCAGCTGCTCCGAGTGCAACAAGGACTTTGAAAGGCAGTACCATCTCAAAAAACACCAGCTGGAAAAACACTCTCAAATGGTGGAGCAAACTGTCGACCCAGAACCTGAGTCCAAGGACATTGAGGACCAACAGAGTCAGTTTGAGTCTGAGAGTTCTGAGGCACCCACACATTTCACCTGTGACATATGTGGAATGACTATTATGAATAAAGGCAACATCAACAGACACATGTTAACACACACAAAGAAGCCCTTTAGTTGCGATATCTGTGGTGAGAATTTTAAGCGCAAAGCCCAATTCACCCGACATCAGGGCAAACACGCGAAAGTTGAGAAAGTAGAAAAACCCTACAGTTGCACTGTGTGCGGAATGATGTTTGTGTATTCTAAAATGCGCAACAACCATGAGCGCAAACATATTGGAGAAGACTATTGTTGTTCAGACTGTGGCAAGAAGTTCAAGGAGCGTCAGGAGCACGAGTGCATTGTTTACAAAGGAGACCAGCCCGTCAGATGCTCCGAGTGCAATGAGGACTTTGAAAGGCAGTACCATCTCAAACAACACCAGCTGGAAAAACACCCTCTATTAGTGGACCAGACAGTCGACCCAGAACCTGAGTCCAAGGACATTGAGGACCAACAGAGTCAGTTGTTTGAGTTAGCGGAGAGTTCTGAGACTGAGGCACCCACGCGTTTCACCTGTGACATATGTGGTATGATTATTATGAATAAAGGCAACATTAGCAGACACAAGTTAATACACACAAAGAAGACCTTTAGTTGTGATGTCTGTGGTGAGAATTTTAAGCGCCACACCTGTTTAGCCAAACATCAAGGAAAACACAAGAGTGTTGAGGAGAAAATAGAACCATACAGTTGCTCTATGTGTGGAATGAGGTTTGTATTTCCTAAAATGCGTGACAACCATGAATGCAAACACATTGGAGAAGACTTCTGGTGCTCAGGATGTGACAAGACGTTCAAGGAGCGAGGGGATCGCGATGAGCACAAGTGCACTGTTTACAAGCGAGACCGACCCTTCAGATGCTCAGAGTGCAACGAGGACTTTGAAAGGCAGTACCATCTCAAAAGACACCGGCTGGAAAAACACCCTCTAATGGTGGACCAGACACGTCCCGGTCATGATACTGCGACGGTAGTACAGGGAGCACAGCCTTCAAATGACAATGACCCTAAGGCCGATATGAGTACGTTAGGTGGAAAAGTTCCAGTAACAAACTCGGGTTAAGTTGACACAAGTGAAATGGCTTCAACTGAATTAAGTTGTTTTGTTCAGTACAAAAAGGATAGACATGGATTTGAATGAAGGGGTGACGGATAGCGTTGGAAATAGTGTGTAGAACAGTGATGGGACTGGGATTCAACCCCACACAGGCAGGGTATCGCATCTCCGCCTTTACTGCACAACTAACTTCAGGCACCTGGATAATGTTTTACAGCCATCTTTAATGCTCATGTTGGGCCTAGATTCGATCTGGACTGTTACAGCGTGCTTCACGTTTCAAATTACGTTTCCGATTGAGCCAAAATATGCAGCATTTAACGTGAATAGACTGATTCCCAAACCACCCCCTCACCCCTACCAACTCACTCGGAGGGCCCTCCGTTGTCACGTGTTGCTGTCAACTCCCGAGGGTGACTTCCAAAGAGAGGCGAGGGGATCAATAAACTGTCTACTTCGGGACACACTCTTGGGTATACTGATGATTTGTCTGGACTTATGGTTTGTTTACATAGCAGGTTAGGAGAACTTACGCAGCCGGTTAGGATAATTAACGTAGTAGGTTAAGAAAAGGGTTAGAGTTAGGCTTAACTAAAATGCTACAGTTGTCAACAAATAGATGGAGCTGTAGGTCTAGCCACAACCATCAGCTATGTCAGGGGTTCCCAGACCCCCCCCCCTTCCAACATTGTGGAACATCATGTGCCCCACTTCTATTTTCTAAGTATATTTCTCTGTTCACACTTCCCTTGATGGCGGGGAGAATTTTGTAGGTTTAAAGCTCATTTTTCTTATTCTATACATTTAGCCAAATCAGTGTGTTAATGCGATATTTGAGTGACTCAAACATTACAACAATCTATGGCCTAAAAATGTCTTGACAGAAAGGGTTGTATTAGAGTTGTTAAACAAAATGGAATTGAGAAATATTTGTGACTCTGGTTTCAGTAACATCATTTTTTTTTTAAAGGTTTGTCAACGATATGTTCTTGTTTATTGAGAGGAATAAAAATGTGTAAAAACCTGTATCGTTTGGTTTTATTTTGCATGTACAATACAAATACGGGATATGCTTATCAAATCGAGGAGGCAGATACACGAGTGTTTATGGTATATCACCGGTGCAACCTCGTCAGTTGTCCGGAACCAAACGTCTATCAGCAATTCAAACACTCCAACAGTAACTTAACACTGCAAATTTAGCGTGGTTAGTGAGTTTTGTAGCCATGTCTTTCGAACTCGCTTTTGGTTCTCGTGTTGCCTCCATTATGGAAGCTTTGACAGAAAAAGCCGTGCAAGACATCTGTCAACTTATGGGAGAAACGTATGCTGCTCTTCGAGTGGAAATGTTGCAAGAACAAAATCAAAGTTCGATAAAGTTACAGGCGATTGCAAATAACATCGAGAAGGAGAAGCCAGCGAACTGCATGGAGATAATTCAAAAACCAGGTGAGTCAAAGCTAGCTACGTTGGTTATGCGTATAGGCTGTGTCTGTAGGAAGCTTGCCTACAATTAGCTAGCCATGTCACTTACTCACTTGAAGCCTACAGTAACTAACGTTACACATCTCCCGGTCGAAGAGGATATCTAATAGTCGCATGTCTGGGGGACGCTCAAGCTCCAAGTCTGGACAGTAACGTTAACTAGCCTCAACGATTCCGGGAGACTCTTCTCTCGTCTCTAACATGTATCGTTAGGCTCACGTTTTGTTAACAGTCCCATCACAAGTCAGATTGTTGAATAAACTTTATTTTACAAGTTGCCTGCAGATTTTTGTCCTTATGTTGGAGGTAATCTGAGACACTACGCTGGTCTGTTTTTGTCTTTCTGGTTCGTATTTTCAATGCAAACACAATTCGCACGCCACTTGCATAATATGTCAACAATGGCCGAGTTTAACCGAAGCACCGACCAAACATTGTCCCACGCAATCACCTGGTAAATTTCACAAACGCACCCAGTTGATTAAGAAGCGATGCGCTTTGGTTGACCATGTTCGGCTATTGTTTACATATTGTGCATCACGTGAAATGCGTCAGGAGAAAATACAAGCAACAGAACCTACTGGTGCAGCAGAAATTCGGGTTAACACTTTCCACCGCTAAAAGGACTACCGGACAACCGGTAAAGTATGTTAAAATGGCATAGTATTCACAATTCTGGCTTGTACAGAATTGCTTTTTTTTTTTACAGCAACTTATTTCTGACTAATGTCTATGGAGTAACCTTGGTAACAATCTGTTGCCGGTAGCGTTAGTAGGCGGATTACTATGTTATCACCTCTTTAGTAAAACGTAGCTATAGCAAATGCAACCTAATTCTCAGAAAAACATAGTTACGCCATCCTGCCATGAGTAGTGATTGCATGTGTCCCCTATGTTTGGGAAATCGGTGCCTCGATATCTCAGTTTTGTGTTGAACAATTTGTTTTGAAAATCTGTATTTGTATGTTAGCTTCCCCAACAGGTTTGAGAGACTTCCCAGTCGTGGAGCAAATCCTCAATGAACAAGAGGCCAATGGTCTTTGGCTAGAAGGTCACCTTACTGTTGAAGACGAAGGTCCACTGTCACTGGTACCAGAGGAAGAACAGCCATCACAGGCTTTTGGTCAGATGACAGACATGGTGAGTTTAGCTTGTGGTTTGGCTGTCAATTTTAGATATGTCTCAGAGCTGCACTGACTACTCCCAGCCAGATGTCATTGAAAACCATGCAAAGTTTCAAGTCCTGTGTAGCAGGCCTGTAACTGAAAGTAAGGCTTTGAATGACACCTAGGCAAGCTCTATACTGTCTAGGCTACAGATGATAATACGTTTAGGGCTCCTTAAACATAAAATGCCCTTCTGAAAACATTTGTGTAAAATATATTCCATAATTTGTGTCATTCCCCCTGTTTTTGTCATTTAACAAAATGCTAGTGTTGGTGTAATTGTTGCTGTATGATCAGTTTAATAACAGCATTGGTTGTCTTTTGGAAGGGGGTGGAGACATGGCCTGCACCACCTGTCATAAAACAGGAGGAAATGGATGATGACGACATGGAGTCTCAAGGTCAATTGATGCTATTATTTTAATATGTTTAATACAAAAATCACAACTCTGCAGCATGAGTTATTCTTAGCTTCTGTATTTGTCACTGAGAAATATCCCTGTGAAATGTATTGTTGGTGACTTCCTTTTCAGGTTATGGCAAGAATAATCCAGACACTCACAAGGCCAACCAGAATATCACAGGAGAAAGTGATGAGGAAGAGAGAAGTCAAGCCTCTGGGGGATCCAGAGAACTTGGACTCGATGACTTCAAGAGAGAACCGATTCCATTGCTGGTGTCAGCTGAGGATGCTCCGGCACCCACGAAGAAGAAATGTAATAAAAGGTACAGCTGTGAAATATGTGGAAAGACCGAGAGAAAAAAACGCAGAATGACAAGTCACATGATAACACACACAGGGCTGCCCTTTAGCTGCGATATCTGTGGTGAGAAATTCAAGTTTCAGAATTACTTGAACAGACACCAGCAATCCAAACACACAGTGAAAACCTACAGTTGCTCTGTGTGCGAAAAAACCTTCCGGCAGGCCACATCTCGGGACAGGCATGAGCGTGGTCACGCTGGAAAAAACTATTGGTGCTCCAACTGTGGTGAGATGTTCAGGGAGCGCGGGGATCGTGACGTGCACGAGTGCATTGATTACAAAGGAGAACGTCCCTTCAGCTGTTCCGAGTGCAGTGAAGCCTTTCAAAGGCAGTACCATCTCAAAAGACACCAGCTGGAAAAACACTCTCTAATGGTGGAGCAGACTGTCGACCCAGAAAATAGAGTTGAGGAGAAAAGCGAAAAACCCTGCAGTTGCTGTGTGTGTGGAATGATGTTTGTATATCCTAAATCGCGGGACACCCATGAACGTAAACACATTGGAGAAGACTACTGGTGCTCAGGATGTGGCAAGACGTTCAAAGAACGCCAGGGTCGCGATACGCACGAGTGCATTGTTTACAAGGGAGACCGGCCCTTCAGATGCTCCAAGTGCAATGAGAACTTTGAAAGACAGTACCTTCTCAAAAGACACCAGCTCGAAAAACACCCTCTAATGGTGGACCAGCTACATCCCATGTCATGATACATTGTTTTGTATGGTTGAAAAAAAATAATGACCATGCCCAGACCTAATTGCTCACACCCCCCTCAGCCCCTGCCTCAAACTCCACCATTTTGTCTCTCTCCATTGTTCAACATTTATTTACATTGTAATACTTCTGACAGCACACTTTCTAACTCTGCCTGTAACCTTTGGATTTTATAGCATTCCCAGAAGGTATGGATTGTCAATTTAAATATTATTCATTACCACATTTAGCTAACATTAGATAGTTTATCTAGAGATTCTTACCCTTTCCTTGATTCGGCATTCCAGATCATCATGGTATTTGTAGTTTATGATACACATTAGCAACTAATTAGCATTTCATTTGGGGGGGGGGGGGGGGTGAATATATTGATACACCACCTTGTCCTAGAGAGATTTACACCTATCAAAACGTCACAGGGTAAGCCTAAACAAAACACAGCCCTTATTTTAAGTGTTTCTAAAATCCCCAATGGGAAAAATGAATGGTGGAAAAAACGATTGGGATTCATTTCTGTTTGATTGCTGGGTATTATAACATACTGTGGTACTCAGTTCTTGGTTCCAATAGTTAATCTTTTTTTCTAAGAGTTTGTCAGTTGGATAGGCTCTCTGCAAAGTTTTGAATAGCTTACTTATCATATGAATATCCTTTTTTGACTCGAAATAGGATTCCCTCAAGATGTTCTGATGTCCAAAAAGATTTCAAATATAAATGTCTTGATATTAAACTTTTTAAGTTGCATGTATTTGAAAATCTCTACATTGGTCAGTCCAGTTTTATTTTTTCTCCCCCATGGACTGTCTCAATACACCGCATCCGGCGACCTTCCACATCTGCAGTGGAAGGTGGCCGAGCTACAGCAGTGTAGGTCAGACCATGAGACATCCCGAAAATTGGTTTATCAGGAAAACGGCTGTAGCGTACAAAAGGTTTCGCCTGGGGAAAGATGAGACTGTACCGAACACGATGGTGGTCTACATTTACTCTGACCCCACCCCGTCCAAACTATTTTGGCTACAAACTAATATGACTCCATGGTGGAAAGGGGAGATTCCCACCAATTGGTTTCTTGGACCAATCAGAACAGTTGTTTGCGTTCTAGAAATAATCTGCAAGGCCTCAAATCCAAACTCATTAGAGAATACACTTTTTTGTTGGCGTGGCGTTTGGGTAGCCAGGCAAAGGGATCGATAAACCCATCAATTTAGAACACACTTGTGACTTGAATGATGCAATTCATGTTCCACTTAAATAATAAAACGAGCATGAAATTCAAAACAAATCCCCTGTTTTACAAGATATAAACCTCCGTAACAGTTACACATTTTCATTTGTAAAAGATATAATACTTCCCATGTCATGTCTCAATCTGCCATAAATGCACATAGCCTGTAATCAGGCACCCGCCATTATTTTGTGTGAAATTGCACCAATTCAATAACTCTGTGCCTTATGTGATTTCACTTTGCTCTGAAGCTGCCAGCGTTGCTGTAATGGAGGATCTAATTAATTAGCAGGTTAGAAAGACTAATGTAGCAGGTTAGGAGAATGAGGTTAAGGTTAGGAAAAGGGATAGTTAGGTTTAGCTTATCCATCTAGCCACAACCATCAGCTTTGCAAACAAACCATAAGTCCCGACAAACCATCCAGAGGAGTCTGAGGGGAGGATGGCTCATAATAGAATGTAATTTGCTACTATTCCACTCCAGCCATTACCACAAGCCCGTCCTCCACAATTAAGGTGCCACCAACCACCTGTATAACATCGGTCTTAATTGATTTTAGGATGTATTGTGTTACCTGAAATTGTGTGTTGTTTTGAATATTGTATTGCTTTAGCAACATTGGATTTTCCCTTTTCATGTATATAAACGTTTTTTTTTTTTATCTGGACAGCAAGGGTTGTGGAAGAACAGTTGATCAAAAGGAAGGAAATTCGATTTTTCTTGACTTATCAGGGGTTTCAGTAACAGTATTTTTTAAAAGGTTTGTCAAACCAATATGTTGCTTTCTGAGAGGAATAAAGATTTTTTTCAACCTGTCGTTTAATTGTATTATTTTGCATGTATAACACAAATATTCAAAGTTGGTGAAATTAAGGAGGCAGATAAGTGTTTACGGTATATCACCGGGGCAACCTCGTCAGCTGTCCGGAAACAAACGGCCACCAGCAATTCAAAGGTTCCACCACAGACAGAAGGGTTTCGTTTTAATTTTTAACAGATTTGGCTCCACGGTCATTTCATTCTAGCACACTAGCTAACATTTACCAAGTTAATTAGCCATGTCTGTCGAACTCGCTTTTCGTTCGTGTTGCCACTATTTTAGAAACGTTGATAGAAAAAGCCTTGCAAGACATTTGTCAATTTATGGGAGAAACTTGTGCTGTAGAAATGTTGCATGAACAAAACCAAAGCTCGACAGTCACAGGTGATGGAGAATATCATCGGAAAGGAGAAGCCAGCGAACTGCTAAATTAGGTATTATGCGTATAGGTTATTTGCCTGTGCAGGAAGCTCGGATACAATTACTTCCCCGCCTGTCGGCTAGCTCGCTAGTGGACTTCGCTCCAGCTGACTTTTGTCTTCATATCTCTCGGAGCGGAGAGGATGGCTAGCTAGCAGTCGAGTGTGACGGACGGGGGTCCCGGCTCCAATTCTGGCTTGTCCTTAGCGGACTAAACTCCACTCCATGGTGAAAGATTAACTTCCACCCACTTCTATCTGGAATTTTATTCCTCATCATGTCTTCTCTACTTTTGGTGGCCTTAACGTCATGTTGTTTTGCAATTATAATATTGACAAAGTTCCAGTGAAACTTTATGCTTTTCATCGGCAGGTTCTTGTCATGGTCCTTAATTTATTAAAAAAATTCTCCACACAGATATTATATATGGAATAATCGGGATATATTGTATAAAAATACCTCTCTGTTTTTAGAATATTGGTTCCGAAATAATATCCTATTGGTGAGCCAACTGGTAAATGCAGAGGGTCTTTTACTCAGTTATAAAGAATTCTTGTAACACCTAAAGATTTTGCAATTGTTTTAGATGCCATTCCCTCAGGTGTTGCTATGTTATTCAGGAACGTGTCAAGACCTGACCCTCAGAGCCTACCTTCTATTGACCCTGTTGACTCATCAGTATATATTAAACAGTGTTATCATTACACAGGTGACTCTTGTGCTGGGGACAATAAAAGGTCACACAAAACACAGTGCCACATATGTTGTCTAAAGTTGAGGGAACTGGCATTCAATGTTCAGTTCTCTACCATAAGTCGCCTCCACCATAATTTCAGAGAATTTGGCAGTACGTTCAACCTGCCTCAACCGCCTCACCCCAGGACCTCCACATCCGGGATCGTCTGAGGGGGTACTGAGGAGTATTTGTGTCTGCAATAATAATGCCTATTTAAGGTGAACAACTCATTCTTGTTGGCCGGGCCTGGCTACCAAGGGTGTAGTTTTATGCCCTCCCAAGCCCACCCATGGCTGTGCCCCTGCCCAGTTATGTGAAATCCATAGATTAGGGCCTAATATGTTTATTTCCATTGACTGATTTTCCCTATGAACAGTAACCCAGTAAAAATCTTTGAAATTGTTGCATGTTTGGTGTATATTTTTGTTCAGTGTAAATCAGTGATGGAATTGATAGATCTTTCTTCTGACTTATCAGTTGTTCCAGTAACAGCTTTCCTTTAGGTTTGTCAACTTAAAAAAAAAAAAAACATTTGGAGAGGAATAAAAATCAGTCAGTGATATTTACATTTTATTATTTTACAACACAAATATTGATAACAGCAGGAACATTTTAAGGAGGCAGATAAAGATTGTCTATTATATTGACAAGATATTCAAGTGACTGCTGCCCCTGTCTACGGCCTCATCACCGACCTGCCTCTCCCCGTACCCACCGCAGACTCCCAGGTAAACGCACTACCACAGGTTCATTGAAGTGTAGTTTACCCAGTAGATATCTGGCTAATACCGACATAATACCTACATGTATAAGTTAAGGAGACTACTTGGCATGCAGTTTAGACACCCCAAGAGGTTTAATGTAGCAATGCTTCATCAGGACAGACAAATACCCACAGACTGACCTGTTCTTCTAGTTAGAATCATTGGCGGCATCTATTATACACTGCTCAAAAAAATAAAGGGAACACTTAAACAACACAATGTAACTCCAAGTCAATCACACTTCTGTGAAATCAAACTGTCCACTTAGGAAGCAACACTGATTGCCAAATTTCACATGCTGTTGTGCAAATGGAATAGGCAACAGGTGGAAATTATAGGCAATTAGCAAGACACCCCCAATAAAGGAGTGGTTCTGCAGGTGGGGACCACAGACCACTTCTCAGTTCCTATGCTTCCTGGCTGATGTTTTGGTCACTTTTGAATGCTGGTGGTGCTTTCACTCTAGTGGTAGCATGAGACGGAGTCTGCAACCCACACAAGTGGCTCAGGTAGTGCAGCTCATCCAGGATGGAACATCAATGCGAGCTGTGGCAAGAAGGTTTGCTGTGTCTGTCAGCGTAGTGTCCAGAGCATGGAGGCACTACCAGGAGACAGGCCAGTACATCAGGAGACGTGGAGGAGGCCGTAGGAGGGCAACAACCCAGCAACAGGACCGCTACCTCTGCCTTTGTGCAAGGAGGAGCAGGAGGAGCACTGCCAGAGCCCTGCAAAATTACCTCCAGCAGGCCACAAATGTGCATATGTCTGCTCAAACGGTCAGAAACAGACTCCATGAGGGTGGTATGAGGGCCCGACGTCCACAGGTGGGGGTTGTGCTTACAGCCCAACACCGTGCAGGACGTTTGGCATTTGCCAGGGAACACCAAGATTGGCAAATTCGCCACTGGCGCCCTGTGCTCTTCACAGATGAAAGCAGGTTCACACTGAGCAGACGTGACAGTCTGGAGACGCTGTGGAGAATGTTCTGCTGCCTGCAACATCCTCCAGCATGACCGGTTTGGCGGTGGGTCAGTCATGGTGTGGGGTGGCATTTCTTTGGGTGGCCGCACATCCCTCCATGTGCTCGCCAGAGGTAGCCTGACTGCCATTAGGTACCGAGATGAGATCCTCAGACCCCTTGTGAGATTATATGCTGGTGCGGTTGGCCCTGGGTTCCTCCTAATGCAAGACAATGCTAGACCTTATGTGGCTGGAGTGTGTCAGCAGTTCCTGCAAGAGAAAGGCATTGATGCTATGGACTGGCCCGTTTTGAGCAGTGTATGTCTAGGCATAGTCTCTGTGGGGCATAGTCTCTGTGAGACATATCTACCCTTACAAAATCGTCTGACAAAGCACAAGATCCATTCACCTTGTCTGTCATCTGTACTGTTCTATTTCTACGTTCCCAACTCATAGGAATCCCCACTCAGTTATTAACTACTTTGAAATGGGAGAAGCCCTCAATTGCAATGCCCATGCTAAAACAGGTTATATCCATGATGAGTCCTATCTATCTCTATGATAACGGGCACAACTCTGATATACTGTAGTTGTTTTTTTTTACCCCCAACGTTTGTGAGATGCCTTATGCGTCCACTTATCAGTGCATTTGTAACAACCTAATCATTACATAATTACATTTCCGGCAAAATAAGTCTCACGAAGCAATAAAATGCTTCGTTGAACAAATTCGACAATTATTTCCTCCATACAAAAATTCCTCACTTTCGTAAACAGATTTCGGGCTGAGTAAAACGTCTCGCTTCGCCTCTTCCTCTGGTATTTACTCTGGTATTTATTGCAATTTATACTCCGAGCTGTGAAAGACAGCAATACGCAACAAAGCGTCTAAGTGTGCCGAAAAACCACACGAAGAAGAAGAATCGATATCCCTGGAAACGGCGAACACTTCTTCAACCATTCCGCCAGTAGCTCATTTCCTTCCACTGTCAGGTGTTGAACCACACGCATCAACTTTTGTATTTGTGTAACTATGTCTTTCGAACATGCCTTTCGTTCTCGTGTTGCCTTCATTATGGAAACCTTGACAGCAACAGCCGTGCAAGACATTTGTCAATTTATGGAAGAAACGTATGCTGCTCTTCGAGTGGAAATGTTGCAAGAACAAAACCGAAGTTCGAGGACAAAATTGCAGGCGATGGAGAATAGCAAGGGGAAGGAAAAGCCTGCGATCAGTATGGAGAGCGTTCAAGAAGACGGTGAGATGAAATATTTACAGATAGTTATGCCTATTGACTATTTGTCTGTAGGAAGCTAGGAGACAAATAATACACTATCAGGCTAGCTAACAGTCGCCTGAATGTGCAGCCCCGGAGGGCGCTGTTATTACTGACTGAATATTAGTGCTCCCTGCTGGACCTTATGGCTATAGTCTGTAGGGGGCACCATACTCCCTCAGTAGTGAAAAGGTGCTTTGCAAATACTATTCTAAATATATGCAATCATGACGAGTGATGGCATATTTCTACTACATGTTTTTGTGAAATCTGAGCCTTATTATCCCTGTATGACCAACATTTTCAGAAAAACTCAATTTGTATGTTACCCCCCCCTCATCAGGTTTCAGAAAGTTCCCAGTCGTGGAGCAAATCCTCAATGAACAAGAGGCCAATGGTCTTTGGCTAGAAGGTCACCTTATTGTTGAAGACGAAGGTCCACCGTCACTGGTACCAGAGGAAGAACAGCCATTGCAGATTTTTGGTCAGATGACAGACAAGGTGAGTGGAGCTTGTGCTTTGGCTGGCGATTTTTGTAAGGGTGGATATGTCTCACAGAGACGAGGCCCAGACATATTTAATTGAAAACCATGCAAGCTCATGCCCAGTAAAAAATGTGTAGCAGGACTTTAACTGTAAATAGTATATTAAGGCTTTGAATGACCCTTAGATAAATTCAATAGCGCTTTCCGAGTGGCGCGGCGGTGTAAGGCACTGCATCGCAGTGCTAGAGGCGTCACTACAGATCCGGGATCGATCCCGGTCTGTGTCGCAGCCGGCTGCAACTAGGATACCCATGAGGCGGCGCACAATTGGCCCAGCGTCGTCTGGGTTAGGGGAGGGTTTGGTTACCGGGATGTCCTTGTCCCATTGTGCTCTAGTGACTCCTGTGGCGGGCCGGGTGCAGGCACGCTGACACGGTCGCAAGTTGGGCGGTGTTTCCTCCGACACATTGGTGCGTCTGGCTTCCGGGTTAAGCGAGCAGTGTGTCAAGAAGCAGTGTGGCTTGGCAGGGTCGTGTTTCACAGGATGCATGGCTCTCGACCTTAGACTCTCCTGAGCCCATACAGGACTTGCAGCGATGGGACAAGACTAACTACCAATTGGATATCACTGAAAAGGGCTAAACAAATATATATAAAAACTCTAAATACCATCTAGGCTACAGATACATCTTTTTAAGGGCTGTTTTCAAAGATTCTCATTTAAGCATAAAATATGCCCTTCCAAATATAGTTGTTTGTATTAAATATATTCCATGATTTTGGTGTCATTCCCCTGCTGCATTATGTTTTGTAATGGAAACCCCTGCAACAAGATACTTGTCTAACTGTTGCTGTATGATCTACTCTCTTAAAGGCTGATAAGAGTTAATAACACCATTGGTTGTCTTTTAGAAGGGAGTGGAGACATGTTCAGCACCGCTGGTCATTAAACAGGAGGAAACGGATGATGTCATGGAGTCTCAAGGTCAGTTGAAGCTATTGTATTACATGTTCAAGCTCTGCAGCATGAGTTTCAGTGCCTTCAGAAACTATTCAAACCTCTTGACTTATTCCACGTTTTGTTACACCCTGAATTCAAAATGGATTAAATACAAAAATTCTCACCCAATAATGACAAAGTGAAAACATGTTTTATGAAATGTTTCCTATTTTGAGCAACTCCAGCCGCCGCTTGTGGCTGCTCGACCACGGAAACCAATTTAACGAATCTCCCGACAAACAGTTTCTGTGCTGACGTTGCTTCCAGAGGCAGTTTGGAACTTGTGAGTGTTGCAACCAAGGACAGGCGATTGTTGTGCACTACGCACTTCAGCGGTCCCATTCTGTGAACTTGTGTGGTCTACCACTTTGTGACATTGTTGCTCCGAGGACGTTTCCACTTCACAATAGCAGGACTTACAGTTGACTGGGGCAGTTCTTGCAGGAAAAAACATTTTTACGAACTGACTTGATGGTAAGGTGGCATCCTATGACTGTGCCATGTTGAAAGTCACTGAGCTCTTCAGTAAGGCCATTTTACTGCAAATATGGAGATTGCATGGCTGTGTGCTCGTTTTATTTATTTTTTAAATGTAAAAAAAAAAGTAATAGTTTTTACACCTGTCAGCAACAGATGTGGCTGAAATTGCAGAATCTGCTAATTTGAAGGGGTGTCCACATATAATGTACCTGACCTGCCGGCCCTACCTACCTGGCCGGCCCTGCTTCCCCGGATTGCCGGCTGACCTGGCCGACCCTACCTACCTGGTCGGCCGGCTGACCCTGCCTACCTGGCCGGCCGGCTGACCCTACCTACCTGGCCGACCAGACCCTGAGTCAGTACTTTCAAGAAGCACCTTTGGCGGAAATTACCGCTTTGTGTTGTCTTGTGCAGAGCTGATAGACGTTCCCATCTGGATTTGGGTATTTTCTCTTTTTTTCATTGTAGATTTTTTTCAATCTCTGTTAAATTAGATGGGGAGCGGCGGTGAACAGAGATCTTCAAGTCTTTCCACAGATTTTCAATGGGATTCTGGTCTGGCCTTTAGCTGGGCCACTCAATGACTTTTACATTGGCTGTATACTTGGGTTTGTTCTGTTGGATCGTAAATATTCGCACCAGTCTAAGGTCATTTGCACTCTGAAGCAGGTTCCTATCCAAGGATTTGTCTGTATTTGACTCCATTCATTGTTCCCTCTGTCCTTACTAGTCTCTCAGTCCCTGCCGCTGAAAAGTGTCCCCATAGTATGATGCTGCCACTACCATGCTTCATGGTAGGGATGGTGTTAGACGGGTGATGAGCTGTGCCTGGTTTTCTCCAGACATAGTGCTTTGCATTCAGCCCAAAGAGTAAAATGTTGGTCTCATCGGACCAAAGAATCTTTTTCCTTATGCTCTCTTTCCGTGATGTCATTTGCCTTTTTCTCAGAAGTGGCTTCCGTCTGGCCACTCTTAAATAAAGCCCAGATTGGTGAAGTGCTATAGAGACTGTTCTAGCAGGTTCTCCCATCTCAGCCAAGGAACTCTGTATTTATGTTGATGGTTATTGGTCACCTCCCTGACCAAGGTTCTTCTTGCCCGGTTGCTCAGCTTGGTTGGACAACCAGTTCTTGGCAGAGTCTGGGTAATCACGTATTTTGTCCATTGCCCAATGATGGAGACCAATGTGCTCTTGACTGTTTCCAACACTGGAAATTGTTTTCTAACCTTACCCAGATAGAATTCTTTCAGATCTACATACTGTACCTTGGACATAATGGAATGGTTTCTGCTCTGACACGTGCACTTTCCATTGTGGTAACTTCATATAGACGGAGGTGCATTCAGTGTGTGCCCCCCCCCATTTTTAAATTTTTATTTTTGAACAGACTTTTGGGGTTTGTTTGTTTCTGTGGGTGTGGCGAGCTTGAAGCAATTAGTGTGGCGTACAGTATTTAAAGGGCAGTGGCCATACTGACGAAGTTCCCCAACCCACAACCAATGACACAGTGCATTCAGAAGTATTCAGACCCCTTGAATTTTTCCACATTTTGTTACCTTACAGCCTTATTCTAAAATAGATTAAGTTGTTTTTTCCCCCTCGTCAATCTACACAACACCCCATAATGGGAATGCAAAAACAGGTTTTATTTTTGTGTAGCAAATGTATTAAACAGATCACATTTACATAAGTATTCAGACCCTATACTCAGTACTTTGTTGACGCACCTTTGGCAAAGATTACAGACTCGAGTCTTATTGGGTATGACGCTACAAGCTTGGCAAGCCTGTATTTGGAGTTTCTCCCATTCTCCTCTGCAGATCCTCGAGCTCTGTCAGGTTGGATGTGGAGCATTGCTGCACAGCTATTTTCAGGAGATTTTCGATTGGGTTCTGGCTGGGCCACTCAAGGACATTCAAAGACTTGTCCCGAAGCCACTCCACGTTGTCTTGGCTGTGTGCTTTAGGTCGTTGTCCTACCGGAAGGTGAACTTTCGCTGAGGTCCCGAGCAGGTTTTCATCATGAATTTCTCTGTACTTTGCTCCGTTCAACTTTCCCTCAATACTGACTAGTCTCCCTGTCACTGAAAAACATACCCACAGCATGATGCTGCCACTACCATGCTTTGCCGTAGGGATGGTGCCAGGTTCCCTCCAGACGTGACCCCAAAGAGTTCAATCTTGGTTTCATAAGACCAGAGAAAATTGTTTCTTGCTTTTGGCAAACTCCAAGTGGGCTGTCATGTGCCTTTTTAATGAGAAGTGGCTTCCGTCTGTCCACAGTACCATAAAGGCCTGATTGGTGGAGTGCTGCAGAGATGGTTGTCCTTCTGGAAGGTTATCCCATCTCCACAAAGGAACTTTGGAGCTCTGTCCGAGTGATCATCGGGTTCTTGTTCACCTCCCTGACCAAGGCCCTTCTCCCCTGATTGCTCAGTTTGGCCTGGCAGCCAGCTCTAGGAAGACTCTTGGTGGTTCCAAACATCATACATTTAAGAATGATGGAAGCCATGTGTTCTTGGGGACCTTCAATGCTGCAGAAATGTTTTGGTACCCTTCTCCAGATCTGTGCCTCAACACAATCCTGTCTCTGAGCTCTACGGACAATTCCTTTGACCTCATGGCTTGGTTTTTGCTCTTACATGCACTGTCATCTATGGGACCTTTTATATAGACAGGTGTATGTATGCCTTTCCAAATCTTGTCCAAGCAATTGAATTTACCACAGGTTGACTCCAATCAAGTTGTAGAAACATCAAGGATGATCAATGGAAACAGGATGCACCTGAGCTCAATTTTGAGTTTCATAGCAAAGGGTGTGAAAGTTATTTCATTTTCAATAAATGTGCAAAAATGTATAAAAATATTTTCACTTTGTCATTATGGCGTATTGTGTAGATGGGTGAGAACAAATATTTCATCCATTTTGAATTCGGCAACGAAATGTGGAATAAGTCAAGGGGTATGAATACTTCCTGAAGGCACTGTATGCTCTTAGCTTCTAATGGACAATATGACGAGTCACTGTGAAGCAAACCTGTAAAATGTATTGTTGGTGACTGCCTTTCCAGGTTACAGTGGGTGGATGCCAGAGACTCACAAGGCCAACCAGAATATCATAGGAAAAAGTGATGAGGAAGAGAGAAGTCAAGCCTCTAGGGGATCCAAAGAACTTGGACTCGACGACTTTAAGAAAGAACAGAGTATGTTGCTGGTGTCAATTGTGGATGCTGCAGCACCTACAAAGAGGAAGAAATATAACATAAGATACACCTGTAAAATATGTGGAAAGACTGGGACCAAGAAAGGCAGAATGACAAGTCACTTGATAACACACAAAGGGACTTCTAGTTGTGATATTTGTGGTGACAAATTCAAGCATCAGAATGGCTTGACAAAGCACAAGCTACTCAAACCCAGTGTGAAAACCTACAGTTGCTTTGTGTGCGGAAAGATGTTTTTATATTCTAAAATACGTGACTACCATGAGCGCATACACGTTGGAGAAGACTACTGGTGCGCAGACTGTGGCAAGACGTTCAAGGAGCGCCAGGATCGCGACATGCACGAGTGCATTGTTTGCAAGGGAGACCGGCCCTACAGCTGCTCCGAGTACAACAAGGACTTTGAAAGGCAGTATCATCTCAAAAAACACCAGCTGGAAAAACACTCAAATGGTGGAGCAGACTGTTGAACCAGAACCTGAGTCCAAGGACATTGAGGACCAACCGAGTCAGTTTGAGTCAGCTGAGAGTTCTGAGGCACCCATAAGGAATGACCCGATACAATACACTTGTGAAATATGTGGAACAACTTGGGCAACTCAAAATAGCATGCGCTCTCACATGTTTATACATAGAAAAATACAAAGGAAACACTATACCTGCGACGTCTGTGGCAAGGTATTTAGGCTCAAATCACCTTTCACCATACATCAGCTCAGACACAAGGGAGACCTGCCCTTCAGCTGCTCCGAGTGCAACAGGGACTTTAAAAGTCAGTACCAGCTTAAAAAACACCAGCTTGAAAAGCACCCTCTAAAGGTGGCGCAGCCGTGTTCTGATCTTGTATGGACAGCGACCTGAAGGCCTTTGGTTGGTAATTTCAGGTCCCACAACCTGAGTTGAACAATGATTGTGGTGATGATGTCTAACGTGTGCTCTGTCTGAGAATGTCAGCTACCATTTATGCTCTTCACTGAACATGACCCAATTAAAATGGCTGTAACTGAATGAACATTTTTAAGTGTAAGAATTTTTGGTTTTAATGTAATTTTTTTGCCCATATTTTTGGCTTTGGCAAAATTGGATTTTCCCTTTTTGTTTGAAAAGCATGATTTAGGCTTCATCATTGTTAAATAGCTTGTCGTATTTGAATAAAAACATATCCAGACTTTTATGTTTACATTTTATAAACAGGGCAACTATGGAATGAGTGAACGATTACTGATTTGTAAATATAGAGCAACTTTCTCCACCTGGAACTGAATGTGTTTACTTCTGTGACATGGTGAGTTCTCCTATAGAGGGTGGCGGAATCCGAGTAGAACAGCATCCTAAATCAATTGGGTCGATAAACTGGTATTTACGGTAGACTAACCTCTGCCACCCGGAAGTAAACAATGACATGTTAACTGCTAGCGAGCTGAACACAAACAATATCGCCGAAGATGTTCACATAAATATTGTTAGTGCTTTTTGATGACATGGTACTTTTACTCTACAAACCATTCATCCAATACACTTCATGTGTAAGCTTTGAGTGAAATAACGTTAAGCGATAATGTCGAATTCTGTACCTTTTCACTCTCAGCTCGCCTCCATCATGGAGGTATTGGCTAACGCGGCAGTGGCAGAAATCTGCCAACTTGTAGACGATGGCTATGCCGTGTTGCGCCTTGAAATATCGAGAACTCAGAGCGAAAACCAGGCTTTGAAGACCAAACTACACCTGGTGGAGGTTCGTTCTAGGGAACGATCTGTCAAAAGAAGCATCGTACCCCCATTGTCGAGCTGTTTTGGCGCGCTAGGAACAGGTGAGTTTCTATAGTTTACCAATGCAATGATAGACATGAGTTTTGGTGCAGGAAATATTATTTGTGGACTGCATGTTCTCAATGCCGTTCATGAATCTATTGTTTTTCCACTCCGATATAGATCAAGTCGAAGAGAAGCAGTCCCCCAGTGTAAGGAGAAATGGAGGATCCGTGGTGTTGGGGGACAGGAGCACTAGGACTGTCAGTGAAGAGGTTAATGGATTCTAAGTTACATATCTGATATAGTTGCAGACCAATATATCAGCACTCTTTCACTTTTCTTAAATAGTTCCCCATTTGTTAAATAAGTACTTTGATCACCAGATTTTCCACATGGCTTATTTTTGTACATTTAAGTTGAACATTTTAATTTAAAAAAGTAAAGACGATGGCATGGTCAAAATTATTGCCACCCCGGAGCTAGTACTTGGTTGCACATCCTTTGGCCAAGATAACTGGAGACAAGCGCTTCTTGTAGCCATCAATGAGCTTTCCACACCTTTCTACTGACAATTTGGCTCACTTTTCACCCGTGAATTGCTATAATTGTTTAATATTGGAGGGATGCCATCAACTGCTGTTTTTAGATCTCGCCTTAGGTTTTTGAGGTGATTCAGATCTGGACTTTGCTGGCCACTCCAGAACACTCCAGCCTCTCTTCTTAACCATTCCTGGTTGCTTTTGTGTGTGTTTGGGCTTGTTGTCCTGCTGGAAGACCTATAACCTTCAACAGAGACCCAGTTTTTGGACACTGGGTTTAACATTAGACTACAAAACACCTGAATCTGCTGATGTCATGATGGCTTGCGCACTACCAGAGGTAGGGAGGGTGTTATTTTCCTTGAATGCTTAATTTGGTTGTCAGTAAACACAGAGCTGATCTGTATTGCCAAAGAGTTTTAAAAAATATATTGGTCAACAGAACATTTGGGTGGATTTTGGTAAGTTAAATCAGGCATTTTGTGTCTCCTTCAGCAGTGTGATCTTCTTATGTCTACCAAAAACAAAGCATTCAAATTCAAAGAAAATAACACCCTCCCCACAATCAATTATGGGGGCGGTTTGACAATACTGTGGGGTTAATTTGCTGCTTCTGGTACTGGGGTCTTAAATGTTTGCAAGACATTATCAAGGTGTTTTGGAATGCAATGTTCAAATCAGTGTCTCTGTTGAAGGTCCTCTTCCAGTAGGACAACAACCTCAAACACACACAAAAAAAGCACCCTGGAATGCTTCAAGAAGAAGCGCTGGACTGTTCTGGAGTGGCCAATGAAACTTAAGTTTACAAAAATAACATTGCAGAATCAATGTTGAAAATCCAATAAGGTGTGGTGACCAAAAGTTAGACAAAAATGTATTTCAATTTATTTTAGAATAAATTGGGAATTATTTAAGAGCGCACTCCAACTGTACTTATAGACTGGTTATTCCTGGAGTGAACTTGAGGATACAGCAGGACAGTTAGAGTTCAGTCCAATTCCTCCTCTTGTTTTGCAGAACCTTGACACGACTGAGCATCCTGAGGTAGTGGTTGTAAAAGAAGAGAAATTGGAAGAGGAGCTGAGAGACTGTGGCTCAAAGCACAACCAGCAACCCAGGAGACTGAGTAGGTACCACACTTACCACACTTACCAATAGGATGGGGCCATAATGGTCTAGTTACAAAAAGTATACAATCGCATCATGAAATTATTGTTATCTTCTCTCTCTCTCTCATTCTTGTCCTCAGTTAGTGTGTCTCGGTCTCTTGTTGCTGTGAACGATCAAATCCTGAATGCAGAAACTTCACCTGTGGAGGTAGCTGAGGAGAAGCGGGACAGCGACAACCAGAGGCTCCAACAGACCGCGAACAGACACAGCACGGCAAGCCAGCACACACACAGCTCGGACTGTGTGACATATCAGAGAGAGAGTCATACAGCAACTGGCCTCTCTCGCATAGAGGATGGTAGAGACATGCTTGATCCATCTTGTTCTTATTTGGTGGAAACGGACTCTACTAAGCCACTTGATGCCCAGCCGCCCTTGACTCCGAGTGGGGTCACAACCTTGTGTGACAGTACGGCCTCCTCTGCCTCACTGGGCTGGAAGCAGGAGGCCGGAGGAGTTGACACTCTTAAAATGGAGGCAGGAATGCCCTCCTGGACCAAAGGGAGGGATATTGGAATGGGCCTGGCTGCTCAGTGTGGAGTTGACATCCCTGGGAAAAACAGGGAGGGTATTCAGCTGGGGAACGGCACAAACGTCTGTCCTCAGAGCAACGTTAATTTAAGGGAGAGCGAGTCATCGGAAGGGCGCAAGTCCAGCGAACCGGATGTAAAAGGATTCGATACCTCCTTAGACTATTTTTTCTCTCCGGCGGAAATGGCCGGGATACAGACTCATCACCGAGGAGACGACGCTGGAGGCGAGGAGCTGACCTCTTGTCCGTATCCCGGCGACGATGGTTTCGTCAGCCCTTCAAACTCGACACAAGGGGGCCTCCCCTTCTCAAACAGACTGGTCAACTGCCAGGAATGTGGACGGCTGTTCTCCAACTCGCTAGACCTCGCACTGCACCAAAGAATTCACATGGGGGAGAAACTCTTCAGCTGCACCCAGTGTGACAAGCAGTTCCTCCACCTGCACCAGCTCAAGACCCACCAGAGAATACACACCAGGGAGAAACCCTTTAGCTGTTCCCAATGCGGGAAGCGCTTCTCCCAGTCCAGCCACATCAAGAGACACATGAGTGTTCACACAGGAGAAAAGCGGTTTGGCTGCAGCGTATGCGGCAAGAGGTTTTCACAATCCTGTAGCCTCAAAGTGCACCAGAGCGTCCACACTGGAGAGAGACCGTTCAGCTGCACTCAGTGCGGGAAGAGTTTCTCTGTGCTCGGGAACCTAATGAGGCACCAGAGTGTCCACAGAAGAACGCAGGATTAAGTCTTGAATAATTAATGGACACTGCATTATGTTTATATCGTGTTGGTAAAATATTGATATAATGAATTTTGTACATCGTGCACTGGTAAACATTGTTGTTTTGTAATAATATCCTGACGTAAACTGTCTCTTGGTGTGATGTGAACATAATAAAACATTACCCCTGAAAATGAATGTGGAGTTATCATGCTTGTTCAGTGCATTGAATGAAAAACTGCTCCAAGTCACTAAATGATGAGCCTATTGCTATTAAACCTACTACTTCATCAAAGGCTGCTCTGCAAACGTGGGTTGTCAAGATTTATTCAAATTTTTGGGGGTAAGGCTATTATGTGTAACAATTAACAATTCTATGAAAAATATTGGTTGTGTGTCAGCTCTCGTGCAGTGTAATGTTTTGTTTAGAATAGTTTTAGTCCTGTCTACCCTCAAACTCCGAAGGTGGCGGTAATGTGCTAATCCAGTCAAACGAGAAGTGCGGTACGTCATCAACAGGCGACACGATAGCATCCTTCTAGACCCGAAGCAGTATCGTTATTCAACAATAACAAGCTAGGGCTTTACATAAGTATTCAGACTAGTATAATCATCCGACATTTTTAAGCAACGATAGGCAATTTGGCTTAAGTATTTCGGTTGTAGATTAAACTAGTGCATGAAGAGCAGAAATGGCAACAATGGCGGACTGTGTTGGTTATCAATTGCAAATAGCTTCGATAATGGAGGTGCTAGCCAATTCGGCGGTGGTCGAGATCTGCAAAATTGTTGATGATGGTTATTCCTCTCTGCGTTCCCAAATGGAGCAGGAAAGAGTGCAAATTGAGAGGGAGAGAGAGCAAACCGAGAAAGAGAAATATGTGCTCCGACGAAAATTACGCGAAATGGACGTGAAGATGCGGAGCTATGAGCGAAGACTCAGAAGACGCGATCTACGGAATGAAATGCATGCAGTTAATTTGAGACCACATGAAGGTACCGACAGCTTATTATTATTTATATATATAAACGGGTTATAAACAGGGCTGGGTTTCTAAATGCAATCCGTTAGTTACCTGTCAAATTGTAATCAGCAACGTAATGTTTGGCTTGCCCAAACTCCCGAACGTAATCTGATTACTTTCCCTTTAAGAGGCATTAGAAGGTAAAAATGAATATTACCAATTGAACGAAAGCTATTGCGGGATAAATCAATGTTAGCGTTTACATAGATGGCCATAAATCGATGTTGCATTTTACTGTATGGGTTGGCTTTGTAGGCTTCTTCGAACCCATTACTTTCTACTACCGATAATAATACAATTAGGTTATCTTTACATTAACAAAGTCTGTCCGATTTCCAGTCATTCCAATTAATTGAATACCCCATGATCTTGAAGAATACGACTTGAAATATATATTAGCCAAATTCTTTTACCGGAGCATAACCCCAAAACGAAGGATTTATTAATTATTAACTTACTTTTGTTGTTTATCTTGTCTTGGAGGACAGATCGGCCTCATTGCTTCGAGTTGAAAAATAAATGCTGCTCTCATGGAATGGCATGCATTGAGCACTACCGAAAAGTACCATTTGCTTAAGAAAAATGAATGACATATGCTGCATTTGCTATAGGCCTAATGTTTATGTTTTTGGTGCTGACGCTTTGATATTTCCATAATTTGCGTCTATCAAAAGTGCGCGAGTTTGAGCATGTGTCTGTTCGGTAAATGGGCTCCCATACAAAACAAGATTTTAGTTTTGAAACGGCAGTAAAAGTGCAGTCGACTGGTATTTTGGACGCAGTAATTGTAGTTGAACTGCAGGTATACAGCACTGTAACTGAAAAATTACTGCAGTAAAAAAATACTGTCATTTTGAACGAAGTATTTGCGACATACTGCAGTTATACTACCCTCTGACTGCAATATTTTTGGTGAGGGCAAGTTTTGGGAATCAGCACAAATTAGATTGAGCAATAAAATCCCCACTCGTGGACTTCTTAAATGAAACTTGTGTTTGACAGTATGGAGCACAATAACAGGGAGGAGTGTAGAAGGGAGGAACTCCCTCAAACTGTTATTCCATAGGATGGGTTCAACATTATGTAGCTGTTGCGAGAGTGCATACTTCACTGGCTGTTCAATTAAACCAGTATTGGGATAAAGTACACACAGTGCCTTCAGAAAGTAGTTGTACCCCTCGACTTTGTTGTGTAACAGCCTGAATTCGGAATGGATTCAATGTTTTTTTTCTCACCCATCTACACACATCACACCATAATGACAAAGTGAAAACATGTTTTTAGAAATGTTTGCACATTTACTGAAAATGAAATACAGATATTTAATTTACATAAGTATTCACACCCCCGAGTCAATACTTTGTAGAATGCAACTTTGGCAGCGTTTACAGAGGTGGGTCTTTCTGAGTTCGTCTCTAAGAGCTTTCTACACCTGGATTATGCAACATTTGCCACTTATTGTTTTAAAAATTCTTCAAGCTCTGTCAAATCGGCCATTGTCCTGCTGAAAGGTGAATTCATCTCCCAGTGTCTGGTGGAAAGCAGGCTGGACCAGGTTTTCCGCTAGGATTTTGCCTATACTTAGCTCCATTCAGATACTTTTTATCCTTAAAAACGACCCAATCCTTAATGATTACAAGCATACCCATAACATGATTCAGTCATCACTATGCTTGAGAATATGAAGTTGTGTACTCAGTAATGTGTTGTTTTGGATTTGCCCCAAAAAGTGAATTACTTTGCCACATTTTTTACAGTATTACTTTAGTGCCGTGTTGCAAACAGGAGGAATGTTTTGGAATGTGTTTTATTATGTACAGGCTTCCTTCTTTTCACTGTCAATTAGGCTAGTAGTTGTTGATCCCTCCTCCGTTTTCTCCTATCACAGCCATTAAACTTGAACTGTTTTTTTTTTAAGTCACCATTGGCTTCATGGTGAAATCCCTGAGGGGTTTCCTTCCTTTCCGGCAAACGGAGTTAGGAAGGACACCTGTATCTTTGTGGTGACTGGGTTCATTCATACACCATGTAATTGTAATTAATTAATAACTTCACCATGGTCAAAGGGATATATTCTTTATATATATATAAAACATATTATATATATATATATATGTGTCTTTTCATGTTTTATTCATTTGTAAACATTTCTAGAAACATATTTCCACTTTGACATTATGGGATATTATGTGTAGGCCATTGAACAAAATCTCAATTGAATAAATTTTAAATTCAGGATGTAGCACAACAAAATGTGGAAAAGGTCAAGGGGTGTGAATACTTTTTGAATGAATTGTGCACATTTGTGAACAACCATCAACCACAATCTGGGCAAAGGTGCAAATGGCTAAATGAGATACCAGCAGTGTGATTCACATCAATGCGCGATGTAGATATCAATAATAGGTGATATCCGTATCGTCCGTAGGCTACAACACCACTGCTGTCATCCTAACCTCCAAGTGTTTATTCAAGTTGGATAATCTTTGGATGCCGACAGCAGTGGCACCAAGACATAGCTTGGACTGTAGCCTACAAAAGCCTATTCCTGCTCTTTTCCCGCAATCCATCAAACACCTTGGGTGTGTCATCATAGTGGTCTCTGACATCATAGTGGTCTCTGACATCATAGTGGTCTCTGACTTGTGGTCAGACTCACTCAGGTGAAACAAACTTAACTTGCGCCTTTTTTCAATGCTGATTTGAATATCATCGAGAAAACAGAAACATTCACGCAAACATCGTTTCTGAATTTAAAAGGTAATCCTAGGAGTAATCCTAGTTTTTCAAAAGTATCTGTAATCTAATTACAATATTTTTCCTGGTAACGGATTAGTTTGTTTGTTTGTAAGCAGTTACGAATGACATGTAATCCGTTACTCCCCTACCCTGGTTATACATGTTTTCCTGTCAGCCAGGACCTGTTTCACTAAGCATATCAGAATAGGAGTGCTGATTTAGCATCAATTTAGCCTTTTAACCTGAATCATAATTTAATAAGAGCAGGGCACCTGATGGGCAGGGCACCTGATGCTAGATCATCACTCCTACTCTGAGACACTTTGTGGATATGTGCCCAGATCTTCATACAATGATCCTAATAATGACAATGCTTCGTAGTTTCAGTGTCTTCAATTGCCATGCCAGTGAGTAATGACCAGGCCCGAGGCCCCCTGGCTACAATCGAGGACCATTCACAATACCACCACATGCCTCAGGTGTGTTTTTGCTGTCAAAATGAACGTAAATGACATGGAATAGGCTGAAACGTAATCTGTATTTTTCTATTTTATTTACAGGAAGACAGAACTGCATTGTCCCTAATCAAGCAGGAAAGAGTGGACAGCTGTGGCGTGGACCTGAAGGTAGAACAAAACATCCGCTCAGAGAGTAGACCCACTGGTAAGTTTCAGTGCAGATATTGATTACTTAGAACACTTTTTTATTTACAATCCACTCACTGTTGAAATACCCAACACACAGGCTACTACTGGCCTTAACTGGCCTGTCAACTCTTAGCCCTTAACTGAAGACATCAACTCTTAGCCCTTAGCTGAAGACATCAACTCTTAGCCCTTAACTGAAGACATCAACTCTTAGCCCTTAACTGAACACATCAACTCTTAGCCCTTAGCTGAAGACATCAACTCTTAGCCCTTAACTGAAGACATCAACTCTTAGGACTTGTGCTGTGTTTAAAGGCAACCTATTGTATATGATTAGGAATGTCTGATCATTGTGTTGATTACTCCTTTTTCATCCTTGATGGTAGTTCCAGAACCCAACGACGATGACAGCGAGAGACATAACATGGCTGACACTCACAGCTCGCCCACTGCAGCCACAGAGGACCCCACTGAGCCCACTAGGACCAGTGGATCCGAAGCTAACCTCAAGTCAGAGATGGGGACAGAGGGTGTGAACCAGAGACCCCAGCAGCCAACAGGACCAGATCTCAGCACAGAGCTACTGAATAGCCCCGGTTTGGATCTGGCTCTGATGCAGGAGAGGGTCCTGGGGCATCTGGGGCTTTCCTTGGCCCAGGCAGCAGCCGCAAACGCAGAGGCTGCCGGGCATCCATCTTGCTCCTACCAAACCCAGGCTGACGTAGAGAGCCAGTCCAGACAGTTCCCCGGCAGCGACATGGGCGTCTTCGCCCCCTTTGACATGACAGCTCCTCCTCCTCCCGCACCCCCAGCGAATCAGAGGCAGCCGCATGGAGCCACGACGACGAACGAGCCAATGGGCTGTAACTTCTGCGGCCGCATCTTCCACAGCCAGGCGTCCCTGGAGGTGCACCAGAGGGTCCACACGGGACAGCGGCCGTTCAGCTGCCCACACTGCGGCAAGTCATTCGCGCAGCCCAACAACCTCCGGGTGCACCTGCTAATCCACAGTGGCGAGAGGCGGTACCGGTGCTCGATCTGTGGGAAGAGTTTCATTTCGTCAAGTCACCTTAAGAGACACAGGACCGTTCACACCCAGGAGAAACCCTACATCTGCTCTCGGTGCGGCCAGTCCTTCACTCAACTCTGCAGCGTCCGGAGACACAGACAGCAGTCGCGGTGCGGCGAGCCACCTCACGCTCAAAACGAACTTTCTGCTTGACTGTAGAAAAGGTGTTGTACAGTACGCGTGTGTGTTAGCTGTATCTGAAGTGATTTACAATAGCTATAGGTTTCCTGATCAAAACGATTCGCCTTTTAGTCTCTTGGATGATAGGTCCACAGATAGAAGTTGAGAAATGTATGTTGTTAACTCTAAATTCATATTTACCTAAAGATGACACTGTCATTAGCTTTATGTGACTGTTTAGTACAATACATCCCGTCTTACCTTGGTCATAAGGTAAGATAGGGGTTGTCCCTGGGAAAGGCTTGTTTTTAGAGTAGTACTTTATTGATCCCAACTTGGGACATGGTTTTATTTTACCACTAGAAGAAGTCCAGGAGGACGAAGCAGGACATTACGGAGCCAGTGGATTGGACTGAGCCCTCGTCTGGCATGGCTGTCTTCACTGTGTGACTGAATCACAGGGATGAACGATGCAACTAATAAAACGTTTTCCTGCATGTCTTGAAGGAGTTTGCTGACAGGGTCATTTGAGACCAATGCACGTTCACGTGCTTGTCGGAACTAGGAAACGCTGAAATTAATGACTTGCTAATTGGCTCTAGTTATCATAGGTGTTTATACACTTGCTGCGCTGAACCAGTTAGCAAGTCGGAAATGTTTAAGTTCCGACTAGCACATGAACGCGGCAATACTGAGGTATAACACAGGTGAGAAGCAGTTTACACAGGCAACCCAATTCTGATATTTTTCTCCAAATTGGTCTTTTGACCAATCACATGAGATCTTTTCACATACAATCTTTTTCAGAGCCGATCTGATTTGTTAAAAGACCAATTAGTTGGGGGGAAAAGATCTGAATTAGGCTGCCTGTGTAAACACAGCCGTTGAAATGCACAGTGCGTGGACAGTTTACACAATCAGGTATTGCAAGAGAAGGGTTAATACATGACAGAGGAAGTGAAGGTTTATGCTGTCAAATCAAATAAATGTCAATTAAATTAATGGGGAATGGCCCCCTGGATAGCTTTTTTCTGCAGTATTTGTATTAATTGCTTACACCAATCACTTATCTGCTTCCTTGTAAGTAATCACAGCTCTCCAATTGGTTGGATTGGTTATACATATCCAATCAATTGTCTATATATACACACACACACACACTGTATGTGCTAACCTGAAGAAACAAGAATGGATGCATTACTTAACCAAATCCCTATCGCGGAAATTCAGCATTACAGCGTGATTGAAATGTAAAGGTCGATGTTCCCGCGTTAATGGAGACTGCATTCACTGTAAACGTTGCAGATGTCGGCGCAATATGAAATCCCATTTTTAACACGCTATCTGTAATGCTTCAGCAATCCAGATTGAATAGAGCTCCTAGACCATGGTTCTCCAACAGGTACACTACCCTTCAAAAGTTTGGGGTCACTTAGAAATGTCCTTGTTTTTGAAAGAAGAGCAAATGTGTCCATAAAAATAACATCAAATTGATCAGAAATACAGTGCAGACATTGTTAATGTTGTAAATGACTATTGTAACAGGAAACGCCTGATTTAAAAAATATAAAAAAATGGAATATCTACATAGGCGTACAGAGGCCCATTATCAGCAACCATCGCTCCTGTGTTCCAATGGCACATTGCGTTAGCTAATCCAAGTTGGCCAACATCCTGGAGTCGCCTCTTCACGTTGAGACTGGTATATTGCAGGTACTATTTAATGAAGCTGCCAGTTGAGGATTTGTGAAGTGTCTGTTTCTCAAACTAGACACTCTTGCTCAGTTGTGCACCAGGGCCTCCCACTACTCTTTCTATTCTGGTTAGAGACAGTTTGCGCTGTTCTGTGAAGGGAGTAGTACACAGCGTTCTACGAGATCTTCAGTTTCTTGGCCATTTCTCGCATGGAATAGCTTTCATTTCTCAGAACAAGAATGGACTGACAAGTTTCAGAAGAAAGGTCTTTGTTTCTAGCCATTTTGAGCCTGTAATCGAACCCACAAATGCTGATGCTCCAGATACTCAACTAGCCTAAAGAAGGCCAGTTGTATTGCTACTTTAATAAGCACAACAGTTTTCAGCTGTGCTAACATAATTGTAAAAGGGTTTTCTAATGATCAATTAGCCTTTTAAAATGATAAACTTGGATTAGCTAACACAATGTGCCATTTCAACACAGGAGTGAGGGTTGCTGATAATGGGCCTCTGTACAACCTATGTAGATATTACATTTAAAAAATCTGCAGTTTCCAGCTACAATAGTCATTTACAACATTAACAATGTCCACACTGTATTTCTGATCAATTTGATGTTATTTTAATGGAGAAGAAAATAGTATTTTCTTTTTGAAAGGTAGCGTATATGGCGAGCTACCTGTAACTCGCAGCCCACCTATGAGTAGCTCGACAAGCAATTCATGTGTTCCATTGCAAAGCTACTATCCAATCAAAGCCACATTAACATTATCCCACCCCTGGTTAGCCAGTTTTGGCTTAAAAAGACAAACGTAACACAATATCTGCCAATTAATTTCCAGCAATATTTTTTTTCCAGAAGTCACAATTGTTCTTCTGATGTGATTTGAGGATTGTTCATTGTTCCTCTATGAATAATTGTAATATTGAGTAAAAAATATATATCTATTTTTTTTTATTCTTGGTATATTGACAGAAAACGGATATTGTACACCAAGGACCCGGGGAAGAGTTGCAGGGTAGAGGAGAATCAAATAATGTGCTATAAATTGTGTAGCTCGAGAAATGTTTAGTTTTTTTAAGTATCTATCATGCTCGAAAAGTTTAGAGGCCCCTGCCCAAGACATTCACTGCGGATTATACCATGTGTTTACGGTAAATTAAAATGTACGTTAATACGTCATCATTAAGCGACACCGACCATGGCTATTATTGTAATTTTTGAAAACAATAATTCGCTTTTTGTTTTGAATTGAATATTAGGGTAAAGGTTAGTGTTATGTTTAAAATCAGATTTTATGAAGATAAATTGTAGAAATAGGCGCGGTTTAGCCATCCAAGTGGGGTGCTTCATTTTGGTAGTAGTGAAGGAGTAACGTTAGTTAACTAACTACCTACCTATCTAACGGACTTTCTCTCCCCGATTGACCACCTCCCTCAGATGACCACTTAAACCATGAACTTTCTAATGACTTGTTTTTATAAATTACAGTATTTGTCTTTTTTTTGTGCGCTTTGAGATTATTTCAAAAGGCGCTATATAAATAGAATAAATGATGATTTTGTGGCTGTTGTAACTAACTTTAGTGAAAACCCATGTAAACCAGCCTTTCTTAAAGTATGGGTCGCGGACCTGTTAATGTTGGGTCGCGACGTGTCAGAGTAAATGTATAATTATGTAATGAATTACTGGAATTGATTTGGTCTTTCTTGAAGATGCCTCCGCGAGCTGCTGCGCTGTCTTTCAGCAGTAGATGATGCGCTGTGGTTCAGCGGCAGCTGATGCGCTGTGGTTCAGCGGCGGATGATGCGCTGTGGTTCAGCGGTGGATGATGCGCTGTGGTTCAGCGGCGGATGATGCGCTGTGGTTCAGCGGCAGATGATGCGCTGTGGTTCAGCAGCGGATGATGCTCTGTCGTTCAAATTGACTCATGCTAGCAACAAGTTCTGACTGAGCGCAATCGTCATGAGAAGCCAATACACCGATGATTTTCTCGCTCTGTCATAAGTTCTTAGTAATGAGTCAATCAAAACGAACAAATTCATATAACGACACGTTATACCCAGGGAATTATTTCAGAACAGGGCAGAATGCTTCAGGAAACAGTGCTTCGACTGTGGGAAAGTAAATCCGCTAGCAAGGCATTGTTGTAATTTTATAACAGGTGATGATAAGCAGAAATAAGAGAGTACTCTCTCTCATACTACTAGATGTGAGTTTCTCTTTCAAACAATCCCCTGGCCTTGTACACAGCTAATAGCTAACGTTAGCCAAAGCAAGCTAGCTAGCTACTGATCGTGCAACCCTAACAGTACAGATGAAGATGAAAAATTATCAGGCCTACTGTACATTTTACTGTAGAAATTATTGTTGAAAACAAGTTTAGATTGGAACTGTTGCTGTTAAAATACAAGTCATAATTTTTATTCTGAACTGAAAGAAACTGATTGAAGCGAGATACTTTTTTGAGGCAAACACACACACAGTTCTGGGTTGCTCATCTACAGCAGGAAGCGGTCTCCTGCCTAACTGAGAAAGCAGTAGTTTTTCTAGTCCAGTTTGGCACCACATATCCATGTCAGTCAGGGTTCTCAACTCTGGGTTACTTAAAACAAAAACAATTTTCAATTCTAAGCATGACCTCAGTGTTGCACTGTCAAAAACTGATCCCAGAATAGACATGCTTGTTGAAAACTTCAACCAGCCACACACCTCATTAGGACTGTGTGTGTATTTTCTGCTCTACATCCGTGTGATTGTTTTTTTGAAACATTTTTTATTTAAATTTAACCTTTTTATTTAAATAGGCAAGTCAGTTAAGAACAAACTCTTATTTACAATGACGGCCTACCCCGGCCAATCCTGGACGATGCTGGGATAATTGTGCGCCGCCCTATAGGACTCCCAATCATTGCCAGATGTTATACAGCCTGGATCAATCAGTTTCCAGTTCAGAATAAAAGTTATGACTTCTGTTTTAACAGCAACAGCTCCAACCTAGACTGCCTTTCGGGCAATCATTTCTACAGTAAGATGTACAGTATGCCTGAACATTTGATCTGTACTGTTACTTAGGGTTGCACTATCAAAAATCCTGCTTGTCTGTTCTGTTATGCATCTGTGTGAGAGTTTTTAATGGGTGAAAATAAACATGAATAGCTATTTATATGGCAATTTAATTTCATTGTTATTTGTTTTTGTCTATATTGCATTTGTTTTAGGCATAAGGGCAATGAAATGTACCAATATTTACATATAGTTGCATATGTTCCTAAACTTGGGTCCCAGGAAAACATCATTTCTAATTTGGGTCTCAGGCTGAAAAAGTGTAAGAACCTCTGATGTAAACAATCAACAGTCTACCTTTGTACGGGTTTTCAGCCAAACAGGACAGGTTTCATTTTTTAAACTGATTGTTTGGTAACATTATTTTGATGTTCAGATGGAATCACGTTCTGGTTGTATCGGATTCAGACTGCATTTTGCAACACAGGTAGCGTCGATCAAGGAGATGTTGAGCGAAACAGCCGCAGCAGAAATCTGCAAGCTCTTTTGAGGATGGCTCCTCCAATTCATATTTGGAAATAAAGCAAAACATGCTCAAGAAATACAATGCTATGAAAGAAGAATGAAACATTAATTGAAAGTAATCGAAACGAGAATGGAAGGACTACTTGCCACACAGGCAGAGTGACAAAACCAACATTTGGTTAGCAGACTACAATAAATTCCTAGATTCATGATGGAGTTGAGTGGCGAATATTGTGTGCGGACAAGTTCCGACGTCACATAAAATAGACGTTTTTTTTTTTTTTTTTTAATCAACGATTTCTGAGTCCGTACGGGAGTTGCAACGATGGGACAAGACAAACTACCAACTGGATAAAAATAAAGATTTCAGCACACAAAGTAAATGCGTGCTATTCCTTGGGCGCTAAAATGCGCAGACTGGTCTCATAGACTAGACGTAACAAACTAAATTTATATCCGGGATACTCAAATTAGTATATGTTACATTTGGTATGGTTACATAAAATGGATCCAATCCGAGTCGGCAAGGTGGAAAAATCTGCCGTTCTGCCCTTGAGCAAAGCAGTTAGCTCACCCCACAACAACTGCTCCCCGGGCACAGATGACAGAAACGTCAATTAAAGCAGCTCCCCGCACCTCTCTGATTCAGAGGAGTTGGGTTAAATGCCGAAGACACATTTTGGTTGAATGCATTCAGTTGTGCAACTGGCTAGGTATCGTCTTTCCAAAAGGTAACATGTTCAAATCTTGTCACAGGCAACTTTAGCAACTTTGCAACTACTTATTACTGTTTAGCTACATTGCAACTCCTTAGCATGTTAGCTAACCCTTCCCCTAACCTTAACTTTATAACCTAACGCCTAATCCCTAGAGCTAGCTAACGTTAGCCACAACAAATTGGAATTCATAACATATCCTACGTTTTTGCACATTCGTAACATATTGTACAAATTGCAATTTGTAACATAATGTACAAATTGCATTTCGTTGTGCTGAGTAATTAATGCTTTTTGAGGTCGTATCGGTTATACATTTCTTTGTCACAGTTCGATTTCGGTTTAGCATATTTTTTCAACAATAAATGCATGATGAAATATTGAGATTACAATGATTTTAGCTTGTTAATGGACATTCCAGAGTTTATAAACCCAGAGGCGCAACATTGTGAGACTTCCGGGAATTGCGAAACAGACCAGGCTGATGTTTGGTGTTTGATAAGTCAATGAGAGAAGTGAAAAATTATTCCTTAGTTGTTAATTTTCTCGAAATCTAAAGGCACAACCTAGATTTGAGCCAACATCTTAAGTAGTTGAACATGTTATTACTCCAACCCATGAAGGTTTCAAACTGACACATTTAAATTTGTCATAAACAACTTTATATCAAAGGACTGCCTTTGAGTTCACGGCCTGCACATGCGCAGTTCGGTACGAGACGACCTTTAGACCCGATGATGTGTTTCTGCGCATGAGCTTAGCTAGCAAACGTCTCCATGACGAGACCTAGAAGTGTGATCGGGGGGATTTCATACTGTATTGTCTTGGGTGTATCCTTGCAGAGATCTTTATCTGTCTGAGCCAGAAAATTTATTATGGTCATTGTAGTTAATTACCACGTTTTTGCACTAAACTAGGTTGAATATATGCTTAGTGAAAACTACAACTCCCTTCAGCCCAGCGTCCCACATAGGTCCTGACTTGGTTTCTCTCTAGAGTGTAATTCAAGTAATTTAACTGACGTTGGTCAATTAGTTGTTTAATAACCGAACCCCATCGAAATGTTGTTAATCGCTCAGCACTAGCAATTCATAACATATAATACGAATTGTAATTCGTAACATACCATAATAAATGGATTACGGACATCCAAAAGTACATACCATAACATATCATACCAAAGGTAGTGTCTCGGATTTACGTACAGAATAATACGAAATGCTCTGTGACCACGTTGCAATGCCAGCTATTCTTTGGGTGCTGAAATCCGTAGTTTTTGATAAAACAAATATTTTATTTGATGTCAGAGCTCCAGTCCGCCCACAATAGTCGCTGCTCAACTCCATCGTACGTCTTGGAGTTGAGTTTAGTCGTCTACTGTGCGTGTACCCTATCTGGCTTGCTATCATTGAACTTGTCAGACCCATTCAATGCACCCACCAAAGTCTAAATTAGTCCTTGATAAAATGGAAAGAATGAAAATCAGCAGTAGATTTCTAGGTCAGCACAGGATTCGAGGTCCAGATTTGAATTTGCCTGAGCTAGAACCATGAACTCCAGTGTCCCAGCATAGTAGATCTGAGTAACAGAATGTTGAGTTGGCTACCACTTGCATGCTAACTTAATCTAATGATACATTTATTAACCAAACAACCACATCTGATCATTGGTCAGGTGGTTGGAGGTTGTAGTTTGTGACATAGATTCACGCACTCATTTGTCATCATTCTGACAGAGAATGGCAATGTCTCACTTTCTCCAGGAGAGGGAATCCTCTGCATGCAAACTTGCAATTTGACTGAGGATGAGCACAACACTGTGCACTGTGCTGGTGAGCCCACTACATCACTTTATATGACTATCCATAATATTCCACTTGAAAATATCAGAATAATATTCCTGAATGAAAAACTGTTGTTTATTTCTATAGGAGGCAAGCGCCAAATTGCCAGGAGTCAAACAAGAACATGTTGCATGTTGGGACGGTATTCATGAAATGGACACAATGAGCCGTGGGACCAACACTGCTCTCAAGTCAGAGGCAGACACTGAGGGAATGATCCAGACAAAACAGCAGTCAGGAGCTGAACACAGTGAAAGTGTCTTCCTAAGTCTGAACCTGATTGTTTGAATTCGGCCTCTCTGCCCCAGACGCCGAAGACTCCTCGTCTTCCTACGCCACAGACACCAGAAGACAGTCGACGCAGTTCTCAGACACCCCAGCGAGAGCAGCACCGCCGGCAGCATAGCTCCAATACAGATTCACCCAAGACAGGCAAGGAACCGCTACACTGCAAACAATGAGGCAAGACTTTAAGCCAATACCCAGTGCTAGAGGCACATGAAAGAGTGTTCTCAGGGGAGAAGACGTATATGTGTGAAGCGTGCGGCAGGGGTTTTCGCAAGTCGGAAATCGCAACATGCACCTAAAGTTTCACGCCGGCGAGAAGCCGTTCGTCTCCACGTTGTGTGGGAGGAAGTTCATGACCTTGAGTCACATGAACATCCATGGTGAAGGGAAGCCGGTCAAATGCTGCAAGTGCAGGAAGTGGTTCCTGGATATAGACAGCTGCCAAAAGCACCAGGTGGCACGGCGCGGCACGGTGTGACCAACACCAACACTAACCTTCTCAGCTGTGAGGAAAGTTGTTCGCTCTAGCCTGTCATCTGAACAGACGGAGACAGAAACAACGCCAGTCACAATGAACAACAGAATCAATGGTTGTCTATCTCTATCTTTCTGTGTTTGTCTGTCCGTCGGTCATTATGAAGAGAAGGCTGATGAACGTGATAGACTTGGTGGCTCAGGGCCTGAGTCCTTGCCTTCCATTCATGGGTTCAAATCCCATTTCTTGTGCTTTAGTGGACATTTCCACAAATGTCACTGTCAAAATGACAAAGAAAACTATTAAATGTGAAAGAGATGGTTGCTCTAGGGGGTCGAGGTCATGCTTTTCATCCATGAGTTATGTGTTCGAAAACCCATCTCTTTCTCTTCTGCTTTAGTCACTGAATGTCGATGTCTAAACTACAAAGAGAAGTGTAATGAGTGTGAAGGAGTCTGTGGCTGGATCTCACCCCATTAGCACAGGGCTGTAGGTTTGAACCCAGTCCTCTGGAAGAGGGTTGGTTACCTCACCACTGAGGACTCCACTGGGTGGGACTGAAACACATAGAAGGGCACGATAAGTAGGTTTGGTTAAATCCTGTGGTTTCAGAACAGTAACCAGCAATGGCTTGGACAAGTAGACAACCCAATGCTTACAAGGCGAAAACTTTATGACTGAGCCAACACCTCCTTCGCTTCACTTCTCTTCCTATGATAGAGTTAAAGGAAACATTGATGAGTCCACTAATAAGCCCATGTTGGAGCTGAAGATGGCAGTCTGTTAGCTCTGTGGCACCCACACTGGGTTTCCCTGTGACCTCTACTAGTCAGGGTCAATAATGTCGGCATCAACAGGCTTTCTGTAGGTCACCCAGCATCAATTGAAGGTAGCTGGAGTTGGATACATGGCATCTCTACGCCAGCCAGCTCTCCCTCAGACACTTGCCTGGAGGCCTGGTCACATCAGACAAATACCTCTGGGCAGAATCACATCAGCATGTAAACATACCTCACCTCTGGAGCGATCAGACCATTCAGGCCACACCTCTGAACACACCTTACTACAGCTCACCTTAGCTGTCATGTGAACCAGCGGTATTCAAATCTTACCCTATAAGGTCCAGAGCCTGCTGGTTTTCTGTTCTACCTGATAATTAATTGCGCCCACCTGGTGTCCCAGGTCTAAATCAGCCCCTGATTGGAGGGGAAGAATGAAAAAAAAACAACAGTGGAACTGGCTTCACGTCCTGGGTCTGTATCCACAAAGTGTCTCATAGTGCTGATCTGAGATCAGTTTAGCCTTTTAGTTCATAATGAATAAGACTGAATGGACAGATACATTTATCAAAAACACATTCCACCAAATATTAATATATTTTTTTTTGATATGAGGAAGAAAAGCCTTATGCAAGTATTTTGTTTAACTAGACAAATTCTTATTTACAATGACGGCCTAATTATGAAAAAAGATCTGAATCAAACCCATTGAATTAATAGAAGTAAATCAAAACTAGAGCTAAAACATGAAACAAGGGGAATGTTGACTTTAGGCAGGGAAAGTTACAAGTCGTTGACCTCAAATAAGAGTCTGAAGGGCCATGTTTAAGAGGACGCCAGTAAAAGGGGGTATTGTATCACCAGTTGGGTTATGAGAAGGGAGCATAGATAGAGGGGAGACACTACAAAAGGCAGCCCTCTTCCTACGCAGTAGACCACTAGACACAACAAGGTTTAATCAGAAGGTCAATGGCCAGACTATGGTGGGAAGTCACTAGCCATTTTTCAAAGTACAGCAGAACACTCGTGCTGACTCCGATGTTTAGACACTAGTGTCCTGCGTCCCAAATGGAACCCTATTCCCTATATAGTGTACTACTACTGACCAGGTGCCATTTGGGATGCAGCCAGTGTCTTCCATGGTGGGTTGTCAGAGGGTAGGGTGAACAGAGCGTCAGTAAAACTGGTGGTTGAACATAGCTCACACGCCATGGCAGGAGCGTCCACCATAGTAGTTTTGGGGCTTTTGTTCCTCACGGAATGCCACTCGGTAAGATTTATTTACATTTTGATTGGCTTTGGTTCATATTGTGCATAATTCTACTTCCTTAACACCCACTTACATTGTGATGACATTTTATGTGCCATTTTGGTGTATTCTGCATGCACCTGCATGCATGTTTGTGTGTGTGTCTGTTTGTGTGCATGCATCGTCTGTCTCTGCATGCATCGTCTGTCTCTGCATCCAAATATAGTTCATATCAGATTACATCATAACAGGTTTCTGTATGTATGTTATTGTTTAATGTACTGAGATTAGCATTTGTAGGCTGACACATCAAATGAACAAACTTGTTCCTTTATCTTGAAAACTGTGATAGAACGGATCATTCTGATGACTTAAAAAAAAACAGTTTTGTTAAATGAGTTGTATAGCCTGAGAGCGTGAACAGGATCCCCCTCTCCCCCTGTCCGTCCTGTCCACTAGGCCCCAGTGCAGTGTGGGGAGATGGTGGGGCGTCTGCAGGCTGAGATGGAGGACCTGGTGAGGGTGATCAACTACCAGCACCGCTACATCCAGGGGCTTCACCTCAGCCAGGCCCAGAAGCTGCCCCAGATCCCCCAGACACACCTCCAGACTGGGGGCCAGTACAAAGGTCAGGCAGGGGGTAGAACCCCATAGCTCCTTTTGTTAATGTGGAATTCCATGGGTAGAACATAGAATGAATGGAACGTCTTTTTTCTTTTTACTGAACTGAATTTAGTTTTTTTGTGTGATTCATGTTTGATTAGCAATTCAATTTAGTTTTTAAAACAGACATAAATAGTGAAAGATAATGTGCTGTATAAGGAATGGATTGGGTGCCATTTGGTGTGCAAGTACTGTAACCATGTCCTCTGTGTGTTAGACTGTGCTGAGATCTTTAAGGATGGGAACTCCGTTAGTGGCCTGTATATGATCAGACCGAACCAGGCTCCCTCCTCCTTCATGGTGTTCTGTGACATGAGTGATGGAGGAGGCTGGACTGTCGTCCAGAGGAGAAAGGACGGCACGGAGTCCTTCGACAGGTAGGTGGAAAGAAAACGTGTGATAAAAGGGCCTAAAGTGGCTACATTTAAGACCTACATGTCTCCTGTAAGACCTTATGACCTGTGAACCGTTCCAGACAACATCATGGTGTCATTATACTCTTTATAATGTGATCTAACTGATGGAAAATGTCCAGACTCTCATTCATTTATTCAATAATATAAATATCTCAAAACGATTTTTTTTGATTTAAAACAAAATGTTAAAGACATTGTTTGGAACAATATACCCTACAAGTACATCATATTTCCAGAGTGGGCACTTTGGTACTTTTAATGATATAACTCAAACATCCTTCCTCCCAATTACATTTTTGTGAGAATTGCCAAAACAATCTGAGATACTAAAGCATTTTCCGCTCCCGCTGGCGTGGAATCTCGTTGGTTTCAGGTTTAGCATCACGTGCATGTGGGTGTGTCTCCCTCCCTCTACAGAGCGTGGGTGGAGTATAAGCATGGTTTTGGAGACAGCGAGTCAGACGGAGAGTTCTGGCTAGGGAACGACCCCCTACACTACCTCACCTCTCAAGGTGAAGAGGAAAACCTACAACTAGGGCCAAGAGCTTTTCCCCACCACTTGATCTGACCAGGAAAAACTCCCGGCCCCTAGGAACAGGCTGTAATAGTAATATGACCCAGAGTTTTTCCTGGCCTTAGTCAGGTTATACCTAGGACACAGAGAGTTTTCCTAGTCAGGTAACAAGTCTTGGCTAGAAAAACATCTAAAAGGCATGTGGCCAAATTCACATGGAATGTACCTAATAATGACAATGAATTGCTTTTATATTAGAGAGAGCTTAAAGAGCCCAATTTCCAACTTGAGATAAGTTGACTTAAAATGGACTCAAGTCCAAAAATGTTGACATAGGTCAATCTTTTATTGGCTTAAGTCCTTGTTAAGTTCACTTATCTCAAGTCTGATCATGGCCCCGAGTGCTTTACATTGTAGAGGCCACAGCAACTCAACTCATCCACCACCACTACTGTCTCACCCACCTGGTTGACAATCGGTGGCCATTTTGGCTCTTTATGACCGATATTTGACTCTGTTTTCTAGGCGACTACAACCTAAAGATCAACATGGAGGACTTTGACGGAAACCAGCGCTTCGCCAAGTACAAAAACATGAAAGTTGATGATGAAAAGGTACACGTGAACACAACACCACGGTCTTCACAGCAGACATTCCTCACATGGAACAGACACGGTTTTCCCATAACATTGGGTGTCACTATTTTGTCTACTCTTGTTCAAACTGTACAAAAGGCAGTTGAGATCTTGATAGAACGTAAAGAACAAGAACGTTTGTAGTATCTCTCCTTCCTTTGTCTTTTTTAACCCCCCCCCTTCCCTTTCTTTGTTGACATAAGTCCTTGTTCGCAAAACACCGAACCAATCTACGTTCATACTGTATAAACTGGGGATTTCCAGGACTAGGATACAGAGCATGCGCTGATCAGCTGACATTTTCCACCTCTCACTGACCATGTCTGTAATAGCTTTTGTGTTTCAAGTTAACCACTATAGTTCCTGTGCCCAAGGAGGCCAAGGTAACCTGTCTAAATGTCTACTGCCCTGTCGCACTCACAACTGCAGCAATGAAATGCTTTGAAAGGCTGGCCATAGCTCACATCAACACCATTATCCCAAACACACTGGACCCACTCCAGTTTGCATACCGCGCCAACAGACCCACAGATGACGCCATCTCCATTGCACTCCACACTGCCCTCTCCCACCTGGATAAGAGGAACGCCTATGTGAGAATGTTGTTCATTGACTACAGCTCAGCGTTCAACACCATAGTGCCCTCCAAGCTCATTACTAATCGCAGGACCCTGGGACTGAACACCTCCCTCTGCAACTGGATCCTGGACTTCCTGCTGGGCCGCCCCCAGGTGGTGAGGATTGTCAACATTACATCCACCACACTGATCCTCAACACGGGAGCCCCTCAGGGTGCGCGGCCGCGCACAACTCCAATACCGTCATTAAGTTTACTTACGGCATGACAGTGGTAGGCCCGATGACCAACGACGATGAGACAGCCTATAGCAGGGCTCTCCAACCCTGTCCCTGGAGAGCTACCTTCCTGTAGGTTTTCATTCCAAACCTGTTATAACTCACCTGATTCAGTTAATCAACCAGCTGGTTATTAGAATGTGTGCTAGATTATGGTTGCAGTGAAAACCTACAGGATGGTAGCTCTCCAGGGACAAGGATTGAGACCTCTGGCCTATAGGGAGGTCAGTGACATGGCAGTGTGTTGCCAGGAGCTGATCGTGGTCTCCAGGAAATGGTTGGTCGAGGACGCCCCCATCCACATTGACGGAGCTGTAGTGGAGTGGGTCGAGAGCTTCAAGTTTCTCGGTGTCCACATCGCTAAGGAACTAACATGGTCCATACACACCAACACAGTCCTGAAGAAGGCACGACAATGCCTCTTCCACCTCAGGAGGCTGAAAAGATTTGTCATGGGCCCTCAGATCCTGAAAAAGTTATACAGCTGCACCATTGAGAGCATCTTAACTGGCTGCATCACTGCTTGGTACGGCAACTGCTTTGCATTCGACCACAAGGTGCTACAGAGGGTAGTGCATATGGCCCAGTCCATAACTGGGCCGAGCTCCCTGCCGTCCAGGACCTCTATACCAGGCGGTGTCAGAGGAAGGCCCTAAAAATGATAAAATACTTCAGCCACCCAAGTCATGGATTGTTCTCTCTGCTCCCACACGGCAAGCGGTACCGATGCACCAAGTCTGGAATCAACAGGACCCTGAACAGCTTCTACCTCCTAGCCTTAAGACTGCTAAATAGTTAACCAAATAGCTACCTAGATTATTTGCATTGACCCCCATCTGCACTAACTCTTTTGACTCATCACATATGCTGCTGCTACTTCTTATTATATATCCTGTTACCTAGTCACTTTACCCCTACCTATATGTACATATCTACCTCAATTACCTCGTACTCCTGCACATCGACTCGGCTATGTACACGGGGCACCAGTACCAAGGTATCGCTACTCATTGTGCATTTATTATTAAGTGTTATTACTTTTCTATTATTTTCTTTCTCTCTGCATTGTTGGGAAGGACCGGTGAGTAAGTATTTCACTGTTAGTCTACACCTGTTGTTTCTCTGCATTGTTGGGAAGGACCGGTGAGTAAGTATTTCACTGCTGGGTTTACACCTGTTGTTTCTCTACATTGTTGGGAAGGACCGGTGAGTAATTATTTCACTGCTGGGTCTACACCTGTTGTTTCTCTGCATTGTTGGGAAGGACCGGTGAGTAAGTATTTCACTGCTGGGTCTACACCTGTTGTTTCTCTGCATTGTTGGGAAGGACCGGTGAGTAAGTATTTCACTGCTGGGTTTACACCTGTTGTTTCTCTACATTGTTGGGAAGGACCGGTGAGTAAGTATTTCACTGCTGGGTTTACACCTGTTGTTTCTCTACATTGTTGGGAAGGACCGGTGAGTAAGTATTTCACTGCTGGGTTTACACCTGTTGTTTCTCTACATTGTTGGGAAGGACCGGTGAGTAAGTATTTCACTGTTAGTCTACACCTGTTGTTTACGAAGCATGGGACAAATACAATGTGATTTGAATGTCCTTGAGCAAAAGGTCCTGGGGAAAACCAGCAATCCTCTTCATTCACCTTCTCATATTAGCCCATCGTGGAACAAGATCAATATTTGTTGAAAGCAGTTTTCAAAAAGACACATCTCAGCAGTGCTCTGTTTAGGAGAACATTGACTGTGTTACAGTATAAGCATGTTTACATACCTTGGTCTATCACTCCTGGTCCTCAGCCTATTACCTAAAGTTGTGGTGCCTTTTACACTTGGCGTGGGGAATTCTGGCCCAGGACTTCTGCAGTGTGTGCACACCAATGTAGGCATTTGTTTGAGGCCTAAATTGAAGACTAAAATTAGTTGAAATTTGAGATCAGGTTAAAGGGGATAGTTCAGTGATTTTACATAGTTAAATATTCAAAATCACTGAATTATTTCCCCATAAATACTTAAAAAGTTACTCCCTAAAATACTCCTCTTCCCCCTCCAGAACCAGTATAAGCTTCATCTGGGTGAGTACACTGGCAATGCGGGGGATGCCCTCCCCGAAGCCCACTCCCGTCCCAGTGGGCAGTGGAACAGTTTAGGGGCCGGTCAACTGGGAGTCAAGTTCAGTACCTACGACCATCCCAACAAGGACGATGAGAAGTGTATCCGCCATGACATGTCAGGCTGGTGGTTCAGCAAGTATGACCTTCTGTATTACTGTGGAGATTTAGTAACCTCTCAACAGAGTATTGACCTTCTGCATTACTGTGGAGATTCAGTAACCTCTGAACAACAGAGTATTGACCTTCTGCATTACTGTGGAGATTTAGTAACCTCTCAACAACAGAGTATTGGCCTTCTGCATTACTGTGGAGATTTAGTAACCTCTGAACAACCGAGTATTGACCTTCTGCATTACTGTGGAGATTCAGTAACCTCTGAACAACCGAGTATTGACCTTCTGCATTACTGTGGAGATTCAGTAACCTCTCAACAACAGTTTTGGCACAAACATTTATTTTCCACATACACTCCCGACGTATTTATTTGGACAGAGAAGCTAAAACATTTAATTTGGCTCTATATGCCAGCATCTTGAGAGAATGCTATAGGTATAAAATTACACCTATTTTAACATTTAGAAATGAATGCACCCCCATTTGAAGCTTTATTTAACTAGGCAAGTCAGTTAAGAACAAATTGTTATTTTCAATGACGGCCTAGGAACAGTGGGTTAACTGCCTGTTCAGGGGCAGAACGACAGATTTGTACCTTGTCAGCTCGGGGGTTTGAACTTGCAACCTTCCGGTTGGTAGTCCACCGCTCTAACCACTAGGCTACCCTGCCACACCATAATCTGAAACACAACCAAAACATGCGTGCCATCGACAGTGTTATTGACTGATAGATTGCTATAACATATATGGTTAGCTGGTATAATATGTATATTTGTAAGATCTGGCAATGTCCAAGCAATGGAACGCCACCTTTTACTAGGAATCTCAGATGTTGGTGTCATTCTGCGTCTCTCCACCAGGTGTGAGTCTGGCAACTTGAACGGTCACTACTACAACGGGCCGTACCAAGCGGTGATGGATGACGGGGTGGTCTGGTACACCTGGCACGGCTGGTGGTATTCAATCAAATCCGTAGTCATGATGATCCGGGCCTCCGACGTCCATCCGGCTGGATCTGATGTCCAACTGACCAGAACACCAGATGACATCGATCCTGTTAAGAATTTTGCCTCAATTAGGATAGGCTGAAGGTGGTGTTACATCATAGAGAACATCCAATCATAACAATCTTGATGCTAATTGAGGTAAAACAGTAATTCTGCTCATAGATTATTAAAGGATTACATTTATTTTCATCGTCAATTGCAGACCAAAAATGTATTTCAGCTTTTAACCCAACCCCTTTGAATCAGAGAGGTGTGGGGGGCTGCCACATCGGGTGCCAGAGGAGCTGTTGTTGTCCATTCCAACTGGCAACCTTTTGGTTATTTGCCCAACGTTTTAACTTGCTAGGTCACCTGCTGCTAGCCCATATGCATGTGATCTACACATCCAGCCCAAAGCAGGAGGTTTAAAACATACTTTCTTCGTCGCCAATGTACCGGAGCAGGTCTTTCACTGTTAAAAATAACAACGTGAATGTGACTGTTGGCCGATTTTACATGTTTTTCTTTTATAAATAATGGTACAATTGTGTACTTTCCACTCAAATCATTTCTGATTGTGACTCAATTTTAATAAAATGTTAACTATGATCAACTCTTACTTTAACAGAAATATTGCCTATATTTCCCCCCCAGAGTTCTCACTTGCAACCAGACTGGGCACGTTCCAGGTCGTTCTCGCTGGGCACGTTCCAATCCAACGTTCCAATCTCAAAAGAGACTGCTCTATCATATAAATGGGCTTCCTCAGACAAACAGTTCTCCAGACATTGTGAGATCTAATCTACTGCACAGATCCACTGCACTAAAGACAACCTGGAACACGCCCATTTCTCCCCCCTGTGTTTTAAGCCAACCCTTAAAACATTCACTAGTTTCTACCTGTTAATAATGCAGCCAGAGATAACAGACACTAGACATGACTTAGTGTGCAAACAAACCAGTATTACATTACCGAGAGACAGACAGAGCACCAAAACCTCACCAGTGAAAAGAGAGTGCATTACTTCCATGTTAAAGCACAGTAGAGTGGTCGTAGAGGAGTTTTGAGGCCACTGAGGTAGGTGTTAAATGGGTGATCTGTGCCCTCCAGGGTGGATTCCTTTCTCTAGGTACTACTGCACAACAACAGGATTGAGCGTGCGCACACACACACACACACACACACACACTCTGCTTCGACATAGCGGTCCATCATTTTGACAGGTAAAGGACTTGTGTGTATAACCAATCTCTTCCAATGTATCACATTATACAAATACCTATATGTCCCTAATCATATCCACTATTTAATTAGGTATTTATAGAGGGATAATAAATATAACATTGACGTAGATTTTTTATTTTTATCGTTTGTTTATTTACCTTTTAAAATGAAACAAAATGATGGTCAGTTTGAGGCATTCTTGGAGACATGGAGAGGTTTGAGAGAACATTGGCTCAACACAACGTTGTGGAGTTTTGGATCGGGAACATTCTGAGCGATACAGCACAGATGGGTAAATACATTCCACACTTGTATTACGGCAGAGAGATGAAGGGTTGGGATTAAAGTTCACTTTAACTGAATATCCGCGCCCAGATAGAGACTGTTTATACAACGGGTCAAAAGCTTGTTGGATAAAGCTCTGCTCTTCAATAAGTCACCCTAAAAGTCTCTACCAAAGATGGCGGATAAATGAAGATGCCCCACTCGGGCCATTTACCATAGTTCTTTTTTCATTGAATGTATATGAACCAGAAAAAAAGGGAATGCGATGTCTCACTTCCACTTCCGTCTCTGGCCTATACCATTTTCAAAACTACATCCAAGGTTTTTCACACAAACGTTATTCGGGGAGCGGGGAACACGATGCACAAATAAAAGAAGGAGAATCAAAAGGAGCTGAGAAGCTATGTACAAACCCTGAGGTTTAAGTTGCCTGTTCTTTCTCTCTGCTGAGGGGAGAAAAAAGTGAGAGAAATCAGGCAGAAAAGAACGAAGGCAGAATTGTCCCACGCTTTAAGTAAGTGCATCTGTGCAACATTGTCTTCTCTTTCTGGGAGCAAAGAAAACGTCTGTCATTGTGGGCAGAAGCCAAAACTGCAGCGTCATCATATGAAGTAGTCCATCCGTATTTGGAATAGCTTTGTCTCCTTGAGAGGCTAGGGTTGGTGATCTGGGGGGTAGGAGGTAAGGGACTGTAGAGGGGGGTTGTCTCTAGGGTGTGTTGGAAGGGGTATCCACACAAACACACACACACTCTCTTTCTCTCTCCCCCCTTGGTATCCAGTTTGGGTTATCTGCTGGGCGAGAGTGGGGCTGCGGCGGTGGGGAAGGAAGCCGAGTTGCCGGGCGAGTGGAAGGGCGAGGAGGGTGAGAGGCGGCGGGGGCTGGCCAGGTCTCCGTTGTGCAGCTTCCATAGCAGCTCCTCATTCTCCATGGAGAGACGCTTGTTGACCTTGGACTCCTTCTGCAGGGTCTGCTGCAGCATGGCCTGCTCACTGGATAACTGCCTGCAGGAGACACAGAGAGGAGAGAGAGGTCAGAGAGGAAAGATACACACAGAGAGGAGAGAGAGGTCAGAGGGAAGATACACACATAGGAGAGAGAGGACAGAGAGGGAAGATACACACAGAGGAGAGAGAGGACAGAGAGGGAAGATACACACAGAGAGGAGAGAGAGGACAGAGAGGGAAGATACACACAGAGAGGAGAGAGAGAACAGAGAGGGAAGATACACACAGAGAGGAGAGAGAGAACAGAGAGGGAAGATACACACAGAGAGGAGAGAGAGAACAGAGAGGGAAGATACACACAGAGAGGAGAGAGAGAGAAGATACACACAGAGGAGAGAGAGGAAGACACACACAAAGTGAAGGTGGTTCACTGAACAGCAACACAGAGAAACGGACACATAGGAACACACACATTCTTATAACTACATTCTGCAAGATGAGGATTCTGGAGAGAGATGAGTCACTCCTCTCTGCAGTACGTACTTGGAGAGTGCGGTGTGTTTGTCCATGCGGGCCCTGTAGTCTTCGTTCTCCTGCTGGACTTTGTTCAGACGCTCCTCCAGCTTCACGTTGCTCTCCATCTGGCGCCAGACAGACAACACAAATGGAAAAGTTCAAATGAGATATTTCTCTCTCCGCTCCTGTACTTGAATCATGCCATGATAATATGTACTTGTTTACATTTATAGATTTGCTCGCAGCATCGCATTAATGGAAACAAAGACTGTTCTCAGGGCAGGCCTATGTTTGAATCGTGTCTGGGACAATTTTAGCATTTTAGCTAACCTCTTTCCTAACCTGCCAGGTTAATTCTCCTAACCGGCCACGTTAATTCTCCTAACCTGCCAGGTTAATTATCCTAACCTGCCACATTAATTCTCCTAACCTGCCAGGTTAATTCTCCTAACCTGCCAGGTTAATTCTCCTAACCTGGCACGTTAATTCTCCTAAAGTGGCACGTTAATTCTCCTAACCTGCCACGTTAATTCTCCTAACCTGCCACGTTAATTCTCCTGGGAAGAGTCTTGGTTTCCACTAATGCGACACAGCGATTTGCTCACTCGATCACGTGACATATGCAATGAATCTCTAATAGAAGGCTGGTGTCTGTGCTCACCATTAAACACTGATGATGGCTTGATGCACAAACGGTTGTGTTTTGTTTTCAGCTTTTATTTATGCACAATAAACTCCTGGGCACCAGAATGTCCCAATAGCTGTGGATGATCTCAGTGTGCAGGACTCCACCGCTCCTAGGCGGTTTAGGCCCAGGATTCTAATCAGCACTTTGAGACAAAGGTATTTGTTTTACTAGGTTGCTCTGAAGCCTGCGGCGAGGCAGACTCAATCTTTCCAATCATGACTCAATATTCGTGGGGTATTTATGCAGTTTTGTTTTGCAGTGAAATGACTCTCTATGTGTTGACTCCCAAGGCTGAAGACAATCTATCACGAGCTTGAACGGCAAAACAAACCCTTACTAAAACACTCCGCCTTCACAGGAATGTGTGTGTGTCTTATAAGGGATGACATAAGATGGCGCACCCTTTCAGTGATGTACAGAGAGAGCTAGCGGAGACAACAGCGAACATACACCGGGGCAAGCTCAGGGCATGCGTGTGTGTGTGTAGGTGTGTAGGCGCGTTTCATCAACATGTGTGTGCGTACGTCCTCACCAGCTTGTCCATCTGCATGAGTTTCTTGTCCTGTTGATGAAGCTGTTTGGTCTTTATCTCCAGAACCACCTTAAGACTCTCCAGCTCCTGTCCCAGATACAACACATGGGAGTCCTTCTATAGGGAGAGAGAGGAAGAGGAGAGAGAGGAAGAGGGGCGAGGAAGAGGGGGCGAGAGAGAGAGAGAGAGAGAGAGAGAGAGGGGGCGAGAGAGAGAGAGAGAGAGAGGGGGGCGAGAGAGAGAGAGAGGGGGCGAGAGAGAGAGAGAGAGGGAGAGAGAGAGAGAGGGGGCGAGAGAGGGAGAGAGAGAGAGGGAGAGAGAAAAATGGGGGGGAAGAGAGAATTTCATTCACAAACCAGAGTCCTATTCCTAACCTCTTCTATCCCCTACAAACTGTTGTTCCAGACAAACAACAGTCTTTCAATAACCCACTTTAAGATGGATGATTGCAGTACCAGAGTGGTGGGTTTGATTCTCAAATTAAACTAAATATGCATGAGTCACTGTGGATAAATCCCCAAACACTGCCATCTCAGAAACGGACACAATGACCAGTTTATGTCCATTAGCAACCAACAGGGGGCAGTATTCCACCAGTATAAAGACCATAAGACCAATAACAACAAAAAGGAAGCAGTAAACTGGGACATCGGTCTCACAGCAGTAGTATTGTTGACTGAGGTACACAGTGTACCAGAACAATAGCATTCTTCAGCACCTTCCTGTATCCATGGGGCTCTGGGCATAATTAGGCCACTACATAGGGTGCCGTCATATTCCTTTTACCTGGTTCTTCTCTGCCAGAATCCTCCTCCTCTCCTCCTCCGCTCGCAGCTTCTCGCTCAGCGCCTCGTTCTCCAACGTGAGGTCCTGGATTTTCTCCTGTTGTGGGTGTGAGAGAGAGAAAGTGGTTGAGAGAGAGAGAGTTAAGTCAACACTACAACAGTGTTCCTCCCTGATACGGAGTCTATAGAAGACATACAGAAGATAGTAGTATCTGTATTGGGTAAACGTGTTGGTAAGGCAGGGAGGGAGGTACAGGGAACATGGATCTTACAGTGAGAGTGGCCTCTGTTTCCTTTAGTGTTTTGTCCAGGTTCTCTAAGTCCTGTTCCAGGGTTTTCCTGAGCTCTGCAAAACAACAACACACACTGAGTCAATGGAGGAAAACTAGTCACTTATTCACCAATTAAAACACTTTGGATTAATCCTTTCTCATGTGAAAACCAACCAAGTGTGTGGATGCCTGAGATGGATGGGTGGATGGATTGATGGGTGGATGGAAGGATTGTGATGGGTGGATGGAAGGATGGTGGATTGATGGGTGGATTGATGGATTGATGGGTGGATGGATTGATGGGTGGATGGAAGGATTGATGGGTGGCTGGAAGGATTGATGGATAGATTGATGGGTGGATGGATGGATTGATGGGTGGATGGATTGATGGGTGGATGGATGGAAGGATTGATGGGTTGATGGATAGATTGATGGGTGGAAGGATGGATTGATAGATTGATGGTGGATTGATTGATGGGTGGATGGAAGGATTGTGATGGATGGTGCATTGATGGGTGGATTGATGGATTGATGGGTGGATGGATTGATGGGTGGATGGAAGGATTGATGGGTGGCTGGAAGGATTGATGGATAGATTGATGGGTGGATAGATTGATGGGTGGATGGATGGATTGATGGGTGGCTGGAAGGATTGATGGATAGATTGATGGGTGGATAGATTGATGGGTGGATGGATGGATTGATGGGTGGCTGGCTGGAAGGATTGATGGATGGATTGATGGGTGGATGGATGGATTGATGGATGGATAGATTGATGGGTGGATGGATGGGTGGATTGATGGGTGGATGGATGATGGGTGGATTGATGGGTGGATGGATGATGGGTGGATGGATTGATGGATGGGTGGATGGATTGGTGGGTGGATGGATGGATGGGTTGAAACATGCATTTTAGGACAGAAGAATAGAGGGATGAATTTCAATGAGTTCTGTGAAGGTGTGTGGTTGTGTGTCCTCACCTTGGGTAGCGGTGTCGTAGGTCAGTCTGAGCGTGTCCATCTGCTGAGCGTGGCTGGCCTCAGAGTTTCTCCTCAGAGTCTCCTGTCTGCTCCTCATCTCCTCCAGCTGACAGAGAGAAGAAGAAGAAAATGGATTTGATTGACCATTCTAATTCCATGGGCTCCTCTCAGTAATACAAGTACGC